>NC_041393.1:72197415-72215878 GCF_002162155.2 Triticum dicoccoides
TATATCCAATTGGATGTAAGTTAGCATGAACTATTATTGTTGACATCACCCAAAGGTGAATACATTGGGAGGCAACACTATAAGCCCCTATCTTTCTCAGTGTCTGATTAAAACTCCATAACCATTAGTATTGCGTGAGTGTTAGCAATTGTAAAAGACTATATGATAGTTGAGTTTGTGGAGTTTGTTATTCCTGAAAATAAGATGAATTGCAATTGTCTGATGACTAAGAATGAAGTTTGCAAGTTTTCAAGAAAGTTTATGGTCTATGCTTTGACATGTGAATTGCTTGTTACTTTATCGTGAGAAGTTTTATGAGATGAACTATTGTTATGACACATTATCATGCTAGAAAAGGTGATTGAAATTATCATTGATCAAACTTGTGCACCTTCTAGCATTCATACTTCATAAATTCTTTTTTATCATTTACCTACTCGAGGACGAGCAAGAATTAAGCTTGGGGATGCTGATACGTCTCCAATGTATCTATAATTTATGAAGCATTCATGCTATTTTATTATTTGTTTTGAATGATTATGGGCTTTATTATGCACTTTTATATTACTTTTGGGACTAACCTACTAACCGGAGGCCCAACCCATATTGTTGTTTTATTGCCTGTTTCAGTATTTCGAAGAAAAGGAATATCAAACGGAGTCCAAACGGGAATGAAACCTTCGGCAGCGTGATTTTTTGGAAGAATATGATCCTAGAGACTTGGAGTTCACGTCAGAAGATACTCGAGGCAGCCACGAGATAGGAGGGCTCCCCCCCTGTAGGGCGCGCCCCCTGTCTCGTGGGCCCCTCGAGCACCTCCCGACCGACTTCTTTCGCCTATATAAGCCTACGTACCCTAAAAACATCGAATATCAAGATAGATTGGGAGTTCCGCCGCCGCAAGCCTCTGTAGCCACCAAAAACCTCTCGGGAGCCCGTTTCGGCACCCTGCCGGAGGGGGAACCCATCACCGGTGGCCATCTTCATCATCCCGGCGCTATCCGTGACGAGGAGGGAGTAGTTCACCCTCGGGGCTGAGGGTATGTACCAGTAGCTATGTGTTTGATCTCTCTCTCTCTCTCGTGTTCTTTCTATGGCACGATCTTGATGTATCGTGAGCTTTGTTATTATAGTTGGATCTTATGATGTTTCTCCCCCTCTACTCTCTTGTGATGAATTGAGTTTCCCTCTTGAAGTTATCTTATCGGATTGAGTCTTTGATTTGAGAACACTTGATGTATGTCTTGCCGTGTTTATCTGTGGTGACAATGGGATATCACGTGCCACTTGATGTATGTTTTGGTGACCAACTTGCGGGTTCCGCCCATGAACCTATGCATAGGGGTTGGCACACATTTTCTTGACTCTCCGGTAGAAACTTTGAGGCACTCTTTGAAGTACTTTGTGTTGGTTGGATGAATTTGAGATTGTGTGATGCATATCGTATAATCATGCCCACGGATACTTGAGGTGACAATGGAGTATCTAGGTGACATTAGGGTTTTGGTTGATTTGTGTCTTAAGGTGTTATTCTAGTACAAACTCTTTAATAGATTGATCCGAAAGAATAGCTTTGAGGTGGTTTCGTACCCTACCATAATCTTTTCGTTTGTTCTCCACTATTAGTGGCTTTGGAGTGAATCTTTGTTGCATGTTGAGGGATTGTTATATGATATATCTATGTTATTATTGTTGAAAGAACTTGCACTAGTGAAAGTATGAACCCTAGGCCTTGTTTCCTACCATTGCAATACCATTTACGCTCACTTTTATCATTAGTTACCTTGCTGTTTTTATTATTTCAGATTACAAATACCTTTATCTACCATCCATATTGCACTTGTATCACCATCTCTTCGCCGAACTAGTGCACCTATACAATCTACCATTGTATTGGGTGTGTTGGGGACACAAGAGATTCTTTGTTATTTGGTTGCAGGGTTGTTTGAGAAAGACCATCTTCATCCTACGCCTCCCACGGATTGATAAACCTTAGGTCATCCACTTGAGGGAAATTTGCTACTGTCCTACAAACCTGTGCACTTGCAGGCCCAACAACGTCTACAAGAAGAAGGTTGTGTAGTAGACATCAGTGTCCTATGTCAAATTGAGTTATGTGTTATCCTACTTCTATGTCCTATGTCATTGAACTATGTATGTTGTATCAACTTGTCCTAGGCTCTATGTCCTATGTCAATTTGAACTATGTGCAGTATGTGTTGTGTGATTTACATCCTATGCCCATGCATGTCGAATGGATTTGGGAAGAAGAAATGGGTTTTGCTGTTGGAGCGGAGGACAAAACAAGCGTCAGTGTTTGTTGTCCGCAGATATAAGGGGAAGGTTTTTGACACTTGCCTTTGAAAATGCTCTTATTCATCTAGCAAGTAAATGTATGCCCTATGTCTATTGGGTATAAGATGACGTCTCATTTTCATATAAATCCACATAGTCTCACCGTATTGTTGTTAGTACACTGAGTAAACACAGTCGACGCTTGCAGTGTGTTTGGTTGTAATATTAGTTGAGATTCTTAATATCATTATTTCTAATATTAATGTTAGTGTTAGGCATGTAATTAGCAATCAATTAATATCCCGTGTAATATCAATGTGCACTGGACGTATACTAGGTAGAACTATGCTATTGTATACCTAATTCTATTATGCCTAAAATAGTTAATCCTTTAACATGCACACATGACACCTCATCAAAGGCACACCATAACATGCATGTGATTTTTTTCCATTGATCTCATGCACAAAACTCACCAGGCCACACATGCCACCTTATCAAAGGTCCACCAACTTGCATTGGATTTTTTTCATTATATTATGCCACTTAAGTTCAATAAATATTTTTAACCGTACAATAATCAAATATAATACTCCCTCCAATCCAACATACGTCCGTATCTGACAAATCTAAGACAAGTAATGATGGAAATATGCCGTAGAGGCAATGATAAAATGGTTATTATTATATTTCCTTAATCATGATAAAGGTTTATTATTCATGTTAGAATTGTATTGACCGTAAACTTAACTACATGTGTGAATACATAAACAAATACCGTGTCCCTAATAAGCCTCTACTAGACTAGATCGTTGATCAAAGATGGTTAAAGTTTCCTAATCATGGACATGTGTTGTCATTTGGTAACGAGATCACATCATTAGGAGAATGATGTGATGGACAAGACCCATCCGTTAGCCTAGCATATGATCGTTCAGTTTATTGCTACTGCTTTCTTGAATGTCAAATACATGTTCCTTCGACCATGAGATCATGCAACTCCCGAATACCGGAGGAATACCTTGTGTGCTATCAAACGTCACAACATAACTGGGTGATCATAAAGATGCTCTACATGTATCTCTAAAGGTGTTTGTTGAGTTGGCATGGATCGAGATTGGGATTTGTCACTCCAAGTTTCGAAGAGGTATCTCTGGGCCCTCTAGGTAATACACATCATAAGCTTGCAAGCAAATGACTAATGAGTTAGTTACGAGGTGATGTATTACGGAACGAGTAAAGAGACTTGCCGGTAATGAGATTGAGCCAGGTATGAAGATACCGACGATCGAATCTCGGGCAAGTAACATACCGACAGACAAAGCGAATTACGTATGTTGTCATAACAGTTTGACCGATAAAGATTTTCGTAGAATATGTAGGAACCAATATGGGCATCCTAGTTCCGCTATTGGTTATTGATGGAGAGGTGTCTCAGTCATGTCTACATAGTTCTCGAACTCGTAGGGTCCGCACGCTTAACGTTCGTTGACGATATAGTGTTATATGAGTTACATGATTTGGTGACCAAATGTTGTCCGGAGTCCCGGATGAGATCACATACATGACGAGGAGCTCCAGAATGGTCCGAAGGTAAAGATTGATATATCGGGACGATGATATTCGCACACCGGAAAAGTTTCAGAGTACACAGGGTAGTCATCGGGTCATCGGAAGGGGTTCCAGACACCCCCGGGAAGTGTATGGGCCTAATGGGCCAAAGGGGGGAGACAGACCAGCTCACTAGGGGGCTGGCACGCCCCTCTCCTTTGCAGGCGACCCTAGGATAAGGAAAGGGGAGGGGTGCCCCTCCTGCCTTTTCCCTCCTCATGAGAGAAATGAAAGGGGGGGCACCTCCCCCTGCCTTCCTCCCGCACTCAAATAAGGAAGGAAGGGCGCGGCTTGGGGAAGACCCCAAGTAGGATTCGTCCCTACTTGGGGTGCGTCCTTGCTGCTCCCCTCTCCCCCACCTATATATATGTGGGAGAGGGGCACCATACATAACCACGACAATCTCTTAGCCATGTGCGGCGCCGCCTCCACAATTTTGTCCCTCTGCCATATTTTTGTAGTGCTTAGGTGAAGCCCTGCGGAGATAGCATGCTACCAGAACTCATCCACTACTTCGCCGTCTTGCTGGCCAAGCTGAACGTGTGTTGAACACGGAGGTGACGTACGTTCGATACTTAATCGGTTGGATCACGAAGAAGTTCGACTACATCAACTGCGTTATTAAATGCTTCCAATTACAGTCTATGGGGTTACGTAGACACACTCTCCCCGTCGTTGCTATGCATCTCCATGGATAGATTTTGCGTGTGCGTAGAATTTTTTTTGTTTTCCATGAAACGTTTCCCAACAAGTAATATAGATAGAAGGGAGTATAAAATATGCAAAAATTAGAATTTTAGTTAATACAATATTTTATTAATTCAACTGTTTTATAAATCATACAATCAAGTCACTTAAAATATATTGTAATCCACTCCGCAGCAACCGGGTATCCTCTTCTACTAAAAAGGAAAATGTGATCTTGTACCGTATTAGAGCATCTCTAACCAATCCGGGAAACGCACGACCCACAAAAAGCGTACAAGGACCCTCGCAAATTGTTTTTACGGTGCGGCGAGCGCTCCGGCCGAACAGATCCGGCAAACACATTCCGTAAATGTTTTGCGGGACACGTTTGTGGGATCTGTTCGGCCGGAACGCTCGCCTCACCATAAATTTATCATAAAACATCAAACAAATTGCACATTTCATAATATCCACCAAAATAAAAACTAAAATAAATTCAACATACGAATAAATAGTCAAGAAACTGACAATAATAAAACATTAATAATCATTACAACAAATGGTCTTGACAAATGTAGACCATGATGGATAAATACTGTCGGCAAGATAATACTCCATGTTATAGTCATGGCCGTTAACGGTATAGTTGCAAGCCGGAGCTTTGCCAGTAGTTGGTTGAGCAAAAAAATGTTACCGTGGCAAAACGTTGATATCGTTCAGAGACCCTGGCAAACCAAAGAAGCAATGCCAAATTCACAAATCATGTGAGGCCACGGCTTGAAGCACAATGGTGGGTTTGCGTTTGTGCCCTGTGTATTGCCCTGCCCAAGCCACCGGGCAATCCTTCCACCTCTAATGCATGCAATCTATACTACCTAGCATGCCCGACCATCCCCTTGCTTCGTTCATTGCCATTAGATTCTTTATGTCATCTTCGTTTGGAGCGCGAAGATACTCCATGCGAAAAACTCGGATTATTGTCTTCGCAAAGACACGGACACTTTTGATGGTGGTATCCTCGCCAATGAGAAGATATCCATCCACATAGTCGGCCGGAACACCTGATGCAATCACTCTCATCGCCACCGTTTTTTTATATGCACTAAAACCAATCAACCCGGCGACGTGAAGAAATGGCAACAAGCCTCGATGACGCGGGCGAAAAGTGACATATGCATTCGATATCGTCTACGAAAGAGGTGAGCCGGATATGTCGGTACCCGGCTGTTGAGTATCGTGATTATTAGAAAAGGTAGGATAGCGTAGGATATTATTCTACCTTCCCTTGTACTTCAAGATGATCATGTACTCCTATATATATGCCCACGAAGCTCAAGCAATACAACAACAATTCCACCAATCCCCATCTCTCCCTTCTAACATGGTATCAGTTTCCGGGTTCTAAACCCTAGCTGTCGCCGCTTCCGCACCCGCGCGCTGCTCCCGGGGCGGTCAGCCTCCATGACCGCCGCCGGGGGCCGCGCCGCCCGTACCTAGGATTCATCTACCGGTCGTATTGATCGGCTACCCTAGAGAGTCTTTTTCTCGATCCATTGATTGAGGTTTTTCTCTCTCGCTGATCAATTGATCGGTGTTTTTTTTGGTTTTCCGATCTACGATCGGTTTGTGTCGTCCGCCGCCGTCTGTTGTCTACAACACGTGTCTACTCTGTCAGCGTCTTCATCAAGCATCGACGCCGCTGCCACGTCCAACGCTTCAGCGGCAGCCGGACGCACCTTCCTGCGCTGGCCCGTCGTCGCAAGCCGTGTGGCCTGTGGCCGCACTGACGTCCCGTGCGGACGTGGACGGCCGCTCGCGTGCATGCGTGGTGTGTGCTCCAATGACTCGCGGCGTACAGGATGGCCCATGCATTACGTGCATGCGTTTGTTTGCACCTGTTTCGTTTCATGTGGGCTTTGCAGGATACATGAAGGTCAACGTCTAAGTTTACACTTTTCTACCCCGATCGAGCAACGGGCTGCCGCTGCGTCGCCCCGTCGGGCCGCAGCGCCGCCACCCTGTGGTTCTCTTCGTGGTTGCATTGATCCGCACCATCGCTGTGTCGGCTCTTTGGGCCGTAGTGCCGATGCATGTGGTCCCCGCCGTCGTCCTGAGGCCGTTTTCGTGGTTGCACCAACCCGCGTTCTACCGCTATGTCACTCCTTCGGGTCGTAGTATCGCGGCCCGCCGTCAACCGCTGCCCCGAGGTCATCCGCTCCAGGTCGTCCCCGAGGCTGCACCGACCCTCGCGCTGCCGCTGCGTCGCCCCGTCGGGCCGTAGCGAGCGTGGTACGCGGTCCCTGCAACCGCCCCGAGGACTTCCCCGCCGTCGCCCTGACCCGGGCGCTGCCGCTGCGTCACCCCTCCGGGCTGTAGTGTCGCGGCACGTGGTCCACTCCGTCGTACCCGCGCGTCGACTTCTACGTGGTATGCGTCGCGCCGTCTTCCTATGCGCGGGAACGCCACTGTCTGCGCCGGTCCTCGTCACGCTGTCGGGTTCTTCCTCCCCTACATCAAGCACCGTCGCCGCGCTTCTGACCTAGCCGCCATCGCCTCCTCAGGCCGCCGCCGCTGCTCTTCTTCCCGGTCCACAACGACTACCTCGACGCCGGCCACCCCGACTCGACATCGACCACCGCGTCCCTCGCACGGCTACCACAACAACGGCTACACCACTCTACGCTCTCGACTACATCGACATCAGCACAAAGGGCTACCGCTTTGCTTGAGCAAACTCGTCGGTTTCCACTCCAGCCATGACTTCCGCGATGCATCGACCATTACGACTATGGGGCGGTGTCCGTTGGCTTACCTTCGGATTCTTTTTCAGTCTCACCGTCTGCGTCGCTATCGTTGTGACTGCGGGGGGATGTTGAGTATCGTGATTATTAGGAAAGCTAGGATAGCATAGGATATTATTTTACCTTGCCTTGTACTCCAAGATGGTCATGTACTCCTATATATATGCCCACGAGGCTCAAGCAATACAACAACAATTCCACCAATCCCCCTCTCTCCCTTCTAACACCGGCGAAGTAGTCCTTCATGAGCATTTTGTCGCCGAGATCTCGGTTGCGGGGAATGCATAGCCGGCCAACCGTAGACCCGCGCTGCTTTTTCGGCGGCCCCGACTCAAATTCGTCAAAGAGATGCAACAACACTAGATTCTCATTGAAGGAAATATGCCCTAGAGGCAATAATAAAGTTATTATTTATTTCCTCATATCATGATAAATGTTTATTATTCATGCTAGAATTGTATTAACCGGAAACATGATACATGTGTGAGTACATAGACAAACATATAGTCACTAGTATGCCTCTACTTGACTAGCTCATTAATCAAAGATGGTTATATTTCCTAACCATAGACATGTGTTGTCATTTGATTAACGGGATCACATCATTAGGAGAATGATGTGATTGACATGACCCATTCCGTTAGCCTAACACTTGATCGTTTACTATATTGCTATTGCTTTCTTCATGACTTATACATGTTCCTGTAACTATGAGATTATGCAACTCCCGTTTACCGGAGGAACACTTTGGATGCTACCAAACGTCACAACGTAACTGGGTGATTATAAAGGAGTACTACAGGTGTCTCCAAAGGTACATGTTGTGTTGGCGTATTTCGAGATTAGGTTTTGTCACTCCGATTGTCGGAGAGGTATCTCTGGGCCCTCTCGGTAATGCACATCACTATAAGCCTTGCAAGCAATGTAGCTAATGAGTTAGTTACGGAATGATGTATTACGTAACGAGTAAAGAGACTTGCCGGTAACGAGATTGAGCTAGGTATTAGATACCGACGATCGAATCTCCGGCAAGTAACATACCGGTGACAAAGGGAACAAAGTATGTTGTTATGCGGTTTGACTGATAAAGATTTTCGTAGAATATGTAGGAGCCAATATGGGCATCCAGGTTCCGCTATTAGTTATTGACCAAGAATAGTTCTAGGTCATGTCTACATAGTTCTCGAACCCGTAGGGTCCGCACGCTTAAGGTCTCGATGACAGTTATATTATGAGTTTATGAGTTTTGATGTACCGAAGGAGTTCGGAGTCCCGGATGAGATCAGGGATATGACGAGGAGTCTCGAAATGGTCGAGACGTAAAGATCGATATATTGTACGACTATATTCGGAGTTCGGAAAGGTTCCGAGTGATTCGGGTATTTTTCGGAGTACCGGAGAGTTACGGGAATTCGCCGGAGAGTATATGGGCCTTATATGGCCATACGGGAATAGAGGAGAGAGGCCAAAAGGAAGGAGGCTTGCGCCCCCCCTCTGGTCCGAATTGGACAAGGGGCGCAGCCCCCCTTTCCTTCTTCCTCTTTCCCTCTTTCCCCTTCTCCTACTCCAACAAGGGAGGTGGAATCCTACTAGGACTAGGGAGTCCTAGTAGGACTCCACACTTGGCGCACCCCCTCCTAGGGCCGGCCTCCTTCCCCCTTGCTCCTTTATATACGGGGGCAGGGGGCACCCCATGACACACAAGTTGATCTTCGTGATCGTTCCTTAGCCGTGTGCGGTGCCCCCTCTATCATATTCCACCTCGATCATATCGTCACGGAGTTTAGGCGAAGCCCTGCGCCGGTAGTAGATCATCATCGTCACCACGCCGTCGTGCTGACGGAACTCATCCCCGACACTTTGCTGGATCGGAGTCCGGGGATCGTCATCGAGCTGAACGTGTGCTGAACTCGGAGGTGCCGTACGTTCGGTACTTGGATCGGTCGGATCGTGAAGACGTACGACTACATCAACCGCGTTGTCATAACGCTTCCGCTTACGGTCTACAAGGGTACGTGGACATTACTCTCCTCTCTCGTTGCTATGCATCACCATGATCTTGCGTGTGCGTAGGAAATTTTTTGAAATTACTACGTTCCCCAACAGTGGCATCCGAGCTAGGTTTTATGCGTAGATGTCATATGCACGAGTAGAACACAAGTGAGTTGTGGGCGATACAAGTCATACTGCTTACCAGCATGTCATACTTTGGTTCGGCGGTATTGTGAGATGAAGCGGCCCGGACCGACATTACGCGTACGTTTACGCGAGACTGGTTTCACCGTTACGAGCACTCGTGCTTAAAGGTGGCTGGCGGGTGTCTGTCTCTCTCACTTTAGCTGAATCGAGTGTGGCTACGCCCGGTCCTTGCGAAGGTTAAAACATCACCAACTTGACAAACTATCATTGTGGTTTTGATGCGTAGGTAAGAACGGTTCTTGCTAAGCCCGTAGCAGCCACGCAAAACTTGCAACAACAAAGAAGAGGACGTCTAACTTGTTTTTGCAGGGCATGATGTGATGTGATATGGTCAAGATGTGATAAGATATAAATTGCTGTATGAGATGATCATGTTTTTTTGAAGTTATCGGCAACTGGCAGAAGCCATATGGTTGTCTCTTTGTTGCATAAAGATGCAAGTGCCAAATAATTGCTTTACTTTATCGCTATGCGATAGCAATAGTTGCAAGAGCAATAGTTGGCGAGACGACAATGTGACGACACATTGATATAGATCAAGATGATGAAGATCATGGTGTCATACCGGTGACGATAGAGATCATGAAAGTACTTTGGAGATGGAGATCAAAGGCGCAAGATGATCATGGCCATATCATGTCACATATTTTGATTGCATATGATGTTTATCTGTTATACATCTTATTCTGTTTTGATTGACGGTAGTATTTTAAGATGATCTCTCACTAAAATTATCAAGAAGTGTTCTCCCTGAGTATGCACCATTGCGAAAGTTCTTCGTGCTGAGACACCACGTGATGATCGGGTGTGATAGGCTCTAAGTTCAAATACAACGGGTGCAAAACAGTTGCGCACACGGAATACTCAGGTTAAACTTGACGAGCCTAGCATATAACAGATATGGCCTCGGAACACGGAGACTGAAAGGTTGAGCGTGAATCATATAGTAGATATGATCAACATATTGATGTTCACCGTTGAAACTACTCCATCTCACGTGATGATCGGACATGGTGTAGTTGATATGGATCACGTAATCACTTAGAGGATTAGAGGGATGTCTTTCTAAGTGGGAGTTCTTAAGTAATATAATTAATTGAACTTCAAATTTATCATGAACTTAGTCCTGGTAGTATTTTGCAAATTATGTTGTAGATCAATAGCTCACGTTGTTGCTTCCCTATGCTTTTTGCTTCCCTATGTTTATTTTGATATGTTCCTAGAGAAAATTGTGTTGAAAGATGTTAGTAGCAATGATGCGGATTGGATCCATGATCTGAGGTTTATCCTCATTGCTACACAGAAGAATTATGTCCTTAATGCATCGCTAGGTGACAGACCTATTGCAGGAGCATATGCAGACGTTATGAACGTTTGGCTAGCTCAATATGATGACTACTTGATAGTTTAGTGCACCATGCTTAACGGCTTAGAATCGGGATTTCAAAGACGTTTTGAACGTCATGGACCATATGAGATGTTCCAGGAGTTGAAGTTAATATTTCAAGCAAATATCCGAGTTGAGAGATATGAAGTCTCCAACAAGTTCTATGGCTAAAAGATGGAGGAGAATCGCTCAACTAGTGAGCACGTTCTCAGATTGTCTGGGTACTACAATCTCTTGAATCAAGTGGAAGTTAATCTTCCAGATAAGATAATGATTGACAGAATTCTCTAGTCACCATCACCAAGTTAGTAGAACTTTGTGATGAACTATAGTATGCAAGGGATGACGAAAACGATTCCCGAGCTCTTTGTGATGCTGAAATCGACGAAGGTAGAAATCAAGAAAAGAGCATCAAGTGTTGAAGATTGACAAGACCACTAGTTTCAAGAAAAGGGCAAAGGGAAAGAAAGAGAACTTCAAGCAGAATGGCAAGCAAGTTGTCACTCCCGCGAAGAAGCCCAAAGCTGTACCAAAGCCTGAAACTGAGTGATTATACTGCAAAGGAAATGGTCAGTAGAAGCGGAAATGCCTTGAATATTTGGTGGATAAGAAGGATGGCAAAGTGAACAAGGGTATATTTGATATACATGTTATTGATGTGTACCTTACTAGTGTTTATAGTAACCCCTGAGTATTTGATACTTGTTCGGTTGCTAAGATTAGTAACTCGAAACAGGAGTTACAGAATAAACAGAAACTAGTTGAGGGTGAAGTGATGATGTGTGTTGGAAGTGGTTCCAAGATTGATATGATCATCATCGCATACTCCCTATACTTTCGGGATTAGTGTTGAACCTAAATAAATGTTATTTGGTGTTTGCGTTGAGCATGAATATGATTTGATCATGTTTATTGCAATACGGTTATTCATTTAAAATCAGAAAATAATTGTTGTTCTGTTTAAATGAAAACCTTTGATGGTCATACACTCAATGAAAATAGTTTGTTGAATCTCGATCGTAGTGATACACATATTCATAATATTGATGCCAAAATATGCAAAGTTGATAATGATGGTGCAACTTATTTGTGGCACTGCCGTTTGGGTCATATCGGTGTAAAGCGCATGAAGAAACTCCATAAAGATGGATTTTCGGAATCGCTTGGTTATGAATCATTTGATGCTTACGAACCGTGCCTTTTGGGCAAGATGACTAAAACTCCGTTCTCCGGAACAATGGAACAAGCTACTGACTTATTGGAAATAATACATATCGATGTATGCAATCCAATGAGTGTTTATGCTCGTGGCAAGTATCGTTATTTTCTGACCTTCACAAGATGATTTGAGCAGATATGGGTGTATCTACTTGATGAAACATAAGTCTGAAATAGTTGAAAGGTTTAAAGAATTTCAGAGTGAAATGGAAAAATCACCGTAACAAGAAAATAAAGTTTCTGCGATCTGATCGTGGAGACAAATATTTGAGTTACGAGTTTGGTCTTCAATTAAAACAATGTGGAATAGTTTCACAGCTCACGCCACCTGGAACACCACAATGTTATGGTGTGTCCGAACGTCGTAACCGCACTTTATTGGATATGGTGCGATCTATGATGTCTCTTACCGATTTACCACTATCGTTTTGGGGTTATGCGTTAGAGACAGTTGCATTCACTTTAAATAGGGCACCATCAAAATCCGTTGAGACGACGCCTTATGAACTGTGATTTGGCAAGAAACCAAAGTTGTCGTTTCTTAAAGTTTAGGGCTGCGATGCTTATGTGAAAAAGTTTCGACCTGATAAGCTCGAACCTAAACCGGAGAAGTGCATCTTCATAGAATACCCAAAGGAAACTGTTGGGTACACCTTCTATCACAGATCCGAAGGCAAGTTATTCGTTGCTAAGATGGATCCTTTCTAGAGAAGGAGTTTCTCTCGAAAGAAGTGAGTGGGAGGAAAGTAGAACTTGATAAGGTAATTGTACCTTCTCCCAAATTGGAAAGTAGTTCATCACAGAAATCAGTTCCAGTGATGCCTACACCGATTAGTGAGGAAGTTAATGATGCTGATCATGAAGCTTCAGATCAAGTTACTACCGAACCTCGTAGGTCTTCCAGAATAAGATCCGCACCAAAGTGGTACGGTAATCCCGTCCTAGAAGTCATGTTACTAGACCATGATGAACCTACAAACTATGAGGAAGCGATGATGAGCCCAGATTCCACAAAATGGCTTGAGGCCATAAAATCTGAGATATGATCCATGTATGAGAACAAAGTATGGACTTTGATTGACTTGCTCGATGATCAGCAAGCCATGTTAAATAAATGGATCTTCAAGAGGAAGACGGACACTGATAGTAGTGTTACTATCTACTAAGCTCGACTTGTTGCAAAATGTTTTCAACAAGTTCAAGGTGTTGAATACGATGAGATTTTCTCACTCGTATCGAAGCTTAAGTTTGTTTGAATCATGTTAGCAATTGCCACATTTTATGAAATCTGGCAAATGGATGTCAAAACTGCATTCCTTAATGGATTTATTAAAGAAGAGTTGTATATGATGCAACCAGAAAGTTTTTGTCAATCCTAAAGATGTTAACAAAGTGAGCAAGCTCCAGCAATCCATCAATGGACTGGTGCAAGCATCTCGGAGTTGGAATATACACTTTGATGAGTTGATCAAAGCATATGGTTTTATACAGACTTTTGGAAAGGCCTGTATTTACAAGAAAGTGAGTGGGAGCTCTGTAGCATTTCTGATATTATATGTGCAAGACATATTGTTGATTGGACATAATATAGAATTTCTGGATAGCATAAAAGGATACTTGAATAAAAGGTTTTTCAATGAAAGACCTCGGTGAAGCTGCTTACATATTGAGCATCAAGATCTATTGAGATAGATCAAGACGCTTGATAAAGTTTTTTCAATAAGTACATACCTTGTCAAGATTTTGAAATAGTTCAAAATGGAACAGTCAAAGAAAGAGTTCTTGCCTGTGTTGCAAAGGTGTGAAATTGAGTAAGACTCAAGACCCGAACACGACAGAAAATAGAAAGAGAATGAAAGTCATTCCCTATGCATCAGTCATAGGTTCTATAAAAGTATGCCATGCTATGGACCAGACCTATTGTATACTCTGCCCTGGTTTGGCAAGGGAGTACAATAGTGATCTAGGAGTAGATCACTGGACATTGGTCAAAATTATCCTTAGTAGAATAAGGATATGTTTCTCGATTATGGAGGTGATAAAAGAGTTCGTCGTAAAGAGTTACATCGATGCAAGCTTTTACACCGATCCAGATGACTCTAAGTCTCAATCTGGATACATATTGAAAGTGGGAGCAATTAGCTAGAGTAGCTCCGTGCAAAGCATTGTAGACATAGAATATTTGCAAAATACATACGACTCTGTAATATGACAGACCCGTTGACTAAACTTCTCTCACGAGCAAAACATGATCATACCTTAGTACTCTTTGGGTGTTAATCACATAGCAATGTGAACTAGATTGTTGACTCTAGTAAACCCTTTGGGTATGTGAACTATGGGTGTTAATCATATACAGATATGAATATTGGTGTTAAATCACATGATGATGTGAACTAGATTACTGACTCTAGTGCAAGTGGGAGACTGAAGGAAATATGCCCTAGAGGCAATAATAAAATTATTATTTATTTCCTCATATCATGATAAATGTTTATTATTCATGCTAGAATTGTATTAACCGAAAACATGATACATGTGTGAGTACATAGACAAACATATAATCACTAGTATGCCTCTACTTGACTAGCTCATTAATCAAAGATGGTTATGTTTCCTAACCATAGACATGTGTTGTCATTTGATTAATGGGATCACATCATTAGGAGAATGATGTGATTGACATGACCCATTCCGTTAGCCTAGCACTTGATCGTTTACTATATTGCTATTGCTTTTTTCATGACTTGTACATGTTCCTGTAACTATGAGATTATGCAACTCCCGTTTACCGGAGGAACACTTTGGGTGCTACCAAACGTCACAACGTAACTGGATGATTATAAAGGAGTACTACAGGTGTCTCCAAAGGTACATGTTGGGTTGGTGTATTTCGAGATTAGGTTTTGTCACTCCGATTGTCGGAGAGGTATCTCTAGGCCCTCTCGATAATGCACATCACTATAAGCCTTGCAAGCAATGTAGCTAATGAGTTAGTTACGGAATGATGTATTACGTAACGAGTAAAGAGACTTGCCGGTAACGAGATTGAGCTAGGTATTAGATACTGACGATCGAATCTCCGGCAAGTAACATACCGGTGACAAAGGGAACAAAGTATGTTGTTATGCGGTTTGACCGATAAAGATCTTCGTAGAATATGTAGGAGCCAATATGGGCATCCAGGTTCCGCTATTGGTTATTGACCAAGAATAGTTCTAGGTCATGTCTACATAGTTCTCGAACCCGTAGGGTCCGCACGCTTAAGGTTTCGATGACAGTTATATTATGAGTTTATGAGTTTTGATGTACCGAAGGAGTTCGGAGTCCCGGATGAGATCAGGGACATGACGAGGAGTCTCGAAATGGTCGAGACGTAAAGATCGATATATTGGACGATTATATTCAGAGTTCGGAAAGGTTCCGAGTGATTCGGGTATTTTTCGGAGTACCGGAGAGTTACGGGAATTCGTCGGAGAGTATATGGGCCTTATTGGGCCCTATCAAAACCTGTCAAAGATGTTGTTGCAATCTCCATATACCGCTGATGATTCTGTTGCCAAGAAGCCACCATCTTGCATTGTTTCAACCACTTGCATGTAGTCCGTTTGGACTGCAAAAACATTTATACCAATATGCTGCGCTAGCAGCAATCCCTCTGAATGCATATGCTTCTGCCATTGCTGCGTGTACTACATGCATAAGATATCTGTGAGAACTTGCAATATAGTTTCCATGACAATCTCTAATCACCACCCCTGTTCTTCCATAGCCTGAATTCCTATCATAAGTAGCATGAACGTTGATCAGTAATATTCCTAAAGTTGGTTTCCTCCATCCCTCTATCGGCTTCAAAATCAATATGTTATTCAGTTCAGTGATATTGATCTGTAATATTCCGTCAGTTTGAGTAATATTGTCACTAACCGTTCTTCAGGTATATATTATCTTTTTGTCATCATTTGTTGTACAACTGATACCCATTTGCCCTTTTTACCCATATGCAATGTGGTTGCCGTGGCTAAGGGTGTTTCCTGGCTTTGCTTGTCTTCACTCCCCCAACACCCTGGTCCTTGATCACTCTGCTCTGTCACTTAGGGTGTTTTTTGGCGTCGCTCGTTTTCACTTCCCATCTCATGCTTGTCCTCGATCCTTTGTTGTACATAAATATTGTCATCTTATACTGATTGCCAGAGCTCCTGCCTTTTGTGGAAGAAAAAACATAGAAGTACTTAAAACTAATTGAAGTTCTTTGTGTATTGTGTTTCAGCTGCAGGGATATGATATCAAGGAGCTGCTGCAGGCATCTTGAAGGTTTCATTTGGTCACCATAGTTTTATCTTGCACCGATTTTGTACGTTACTGTAAAATACATGAACTCTTGGAAGTATCCCCTGCTAACAATTCATAGTTGACGTGTCATCTGATCTGGTTGTTTCCTTTTGTTTTTCAAACTGCGGTTTGATATTTGATCTCTTATGATGTCAAAGTTAAATTCCAATGTGATATGATGGTATGTACATACACTTTATGCAAAGCAAGTTAATTTTCACTCATTTGAAAGCAAGACAAATACAGAATTAATGCTGCGACAGTCGCATATAATTTATGGCAGGCTAGTAGGCTACAGTGCAAGTCCAAGAAGGCATATGTTTAGAAAAACAGAAAGGCTCTAAATGTTGTATGTGTCATGTATAATTTTATTTAACTGTAGCAACAGATAAACTGGAAATCTTATGAATGGCTTATTGAGCAAAGACAGCACACAAAGAGGAGCATATATGTCCTCTGGGAAGGTATCTGGTGCTACCAGTGCATCCGATCTCCGTAACTTGAGAATTGTGAAGAAATCATGGAGTTTTTGTGAGGATTTAAGTACAAAACATATCTAACATGGTATAAATTTTTAGATCCAAATTCAAAATACATATCTCGAAGTAAAAAAGACAAATCGTGATGTGAATTGATAACTAATGCAAACTGGGCCTTCAAGTCAGAATCTAGGTACCTTTTTAACTAATGAAATTCGAAACTAGGATCTATATCAGTGAACCAAGCCAGTTAAGGGCAATATTATTTTTCTTATTTGCAAATTGATTAGATTTTGTAAGGAAAGACAAGTGTCTTGGATTTTGTACACATGTGTAACGAACCATCAATTTATGTTCTGAATAAGCTTGCTACTGAGTAATGTTCCAGTTTACAATGGAAGTGATGAGACAAACGAACATCCTATAAGCTTTATATAAGACCGCGATAACCATATTGTCTGGTATTGAAGCTTCATAAAGACAAACACCAAAATTGTATAAGAGAATAAAAGTGGTCCTAGATAAGTACCACATGCTTCCTGCTCATGGCCATGATAAGTATTTGATACTCCCTCTGATCGCAAAAAATTGTGCAAGTTAGGTCCCCTAGTTCAGCTTGGGATATGTGTCATACAAGGTTTTGTTTGAGGAACTTGAACTTCTTGCAGTGATCTCCTTATCAATTAAGAGAATACAGAAATGCAATGTTTAGTGTTAGAAATTCAGGATAACCAACCTCCCAGATAAACGCAAAGAGACATAAAACTAGTCTGGTTCAGGAGGTGGTTCATTCTGGCAGTCAGAAATCCAGTGCATAGACATCGTTGGCATGAGGATGTCTTTGTTTGATGAGGCAAAGAAGTCCATCAGCATGCAGCGAAGTACTATCATCACTGGGGTTCTCGAACCAATTTCGCAGCAAACTTTGTTTAGAGGATTTCTAATTGTATCCTTGACTATGTGGTAAATATGCATTCCTTTTTATTGGTCCAGAAACTTATTAATTCTTCTTTTTAAGGGATTTCCTGTGCGCACCAAGAAATGTAAAACTGTAGATTGGTGCATCTGCAATTCTGTACCATAAAGGGATATATAATTTGTTTCTTATATAGGTTTCCTACGCCAGTATCTGTTCTGATCACAGCTGTGGTGTTTTCCTTCGCTCATGTTTACACCAGAAGAGTTTCCCCAACTTTTTTGTGCTTGGTAGGTGACTACATTAACAGTAACTTAGCAGGATACTGCACAAAAACTGCAGTATGCTGAAACCCACTATCACAACGTCTCAGCTGTGAGTACTAGTTATGTGTTGCCTAGAATCGAACAAATCACCAACAATTTTTTTTTTGAAAAGAAGGTAGATAGCTTTCTACCTTATATTTCAAAACTGGCCAAGCTTGGGGACCGAAGGTCAATTACATGAAGCTTATATTTGGCACCCAAGGTGCCCTGGC
>NC_041393.1:72216253-72230356 GCF_002162155.2 Triticum dicoccoides
ATAAAGTAACCAAGCAGCTATAGCATCATGATCATCTTTTTTATGGCAACTATTTTTCCACAAACGGAGCAACTGTGCGACGTACTGCTTTATATACGTCGATGACCACCTCTTGTAGTTGAAAATCCTGTCATTTCTGGCGTGCCATGCAGTAACGGCAGCGGCAGCAAAGAGGATGTTGAATTTGCTGGTTGCTGGCCACCGTTGCTTAGCCCGCTGTATGAAGCTGACGATGTCCGAGGAATTGGAAGCAAGGGTATCGAGATCAAACAGATGCCAAATGGTAGCCGGAGAGCAGCGTAACACCAAGTGCAGAGCAGATTCAGCAGCAGGGCAGATAGCACAGTCTTGATGTGTAACGATGGACTTCCATTGTTTCTTCATCATGTTATCCCGGGTATTGAGCCGCCCCCAGAGTAGAAGCCATAGGAAGATGCGGTGTTTGAGGGGAATGATTTGATATGCAGAGTTGTTGTGGTACATGATTTGACAGTGTGGAGATGACTATCTTTTCCATGTGTTGAATGTGCAAAGCACATGTGTGGCACTGGGATTCTCATATTCTCAAACTCGGAATCTTCTTACTCCTATTGCAATTCATGCTGTTTGGAATTCTGGAGTAACATTCTTACTGACCGTTCTCAGGTATATATTATCTTTATGTCACCATTTTGTTGTACAACTGATAACCATTTGCCTACCTGTATGCAATGTGTTTCACTATGCTCTATCGCTTAGGGTGCCTTTTGGCATTGCTCATTTTCAGTTCCCCCCTCATGCTGGTCCCTGATCCTTTTTTTTCTACATAAATGTTGCCGTCTTATACTGATTGACAGAGCTCCTACCTTTTGTGGAAGAAAAATATAGAAGTGCTTAAACTAATTTAATTTCTTTGTTTTTGTGTTTCAGCTGCAGGGATATGATATCAAGGAGCTGCTGCAGGCATCTTGAAGGTTTCATGTCGTCACCTTCGTTTTATCTTGCGCTGATTTTGTATTTTGTTACCGAGCCTGATTTGATCGCCCTGCTCATCCGTGGTGTCGTGCTTCCGTTGCTGCGGTCGTAGTAGTTCTGGGTTATGATGTAGCTGACTGCTGGCTCTTGCAGCAGGTGGAACTCGCTTTTATAATTGTCTTGTCATGTACTCCCTCCATTTGAACTAAAAAATCGTCACTTATTTCCAAATGGACATTGTACTTATGTTCTTGTCTATACTGGGTTTGGTTGTCTTCGAGTCGTGGATTGCTGATTCTTGGATTAGTGATCCTTGGGTCATTTAAGCTTTTGGGTCTGTGTGGTTTTTATGGGTCGCACCTTTCTTTTTTGAACCTCAAAATATTTGCCTTGATGGTTTGAAAAAAAGAAGCATCCCTTTCTACCTGGCATACGTGCCACCTGCTAGACCTTTATCTAGCTGCCATTGACTGGTGGTCATTGGCATGCACCTCTGTAATGGTTTAAACATGTGTATTATTTGACCTTGCCGGTTGTGACTTTATTCATTTTTTTTTGAAAAGGGGATACCCCACCTCTGCATCTGAATGATGCATATGGCTCATATTATTAATAAGCAAAATATTCAACAAAGGTCTCCAAGTCTCGAACAAAAAAGGTAAAAGGCTCCACCAGAGCTAAACAGAGAAAAAGGAAAAGCCACAACCGGCTGGCATAGAAAGATAAGAGCACTACATGCCTATCCTATTACATGACCGCCATCCAAATCGGTTGAAAATACCCGGTGCTACCATCTCCCATCGGGTAGACGCAGTAACCAAACGCTCTCTGGCCTCCGTCGAGTGAGTAGCGACCACATACGGATCAACGCAGTGGCTCTGAATATAACCTGCAAAAAATGAATATTTGTTGTTCTGTTAAAAATCAAATCATTTCTGCAATTTCAGATTGCCCATAATAAAGCACACACTCCCACACGAATGTGTCTCGCTGTATCAAAATTTATCCCATCAAGCCACGTCCCAAATAACGTATTGATGGAATTTGGTGGTGTAATGTTAAAAGCTATGTGGACCGACCGCCACAAATTTTTTGCTAAGGGACAATCCAGAAAGAGATGTCTGATGGATTCGTGTTGGTCGCAGAAACTATATCTGGTAGATCCTGTCCAATTGCGTTTTGCTAAATTATCCTTCGTTAAAATAACTTGTTTATGTACAAACCACATAAACACTTTGATTCTTAAAGGAACTTTGACTTTTCAAACATCTTTCAATCTAGGAATCAAAGTGTTTATGTGGAAACATGTTTTTAAAGGAACTTTGACTTTCCAAACATGTTTCGATCTAGGAACCACATAAACGCTTGTCTCGTGAGCAATTTACATTGAGTGATGCATTTCTAATAGTTTTGGACTCAGTTGACGCTGGCAACAAACTAATTATCTAGACCTAGGCTGCTAACCAGTGAGGACCAGCACTCCTTCCACCTTTGATGATTTCTGTATGATGGCGACCAATGTTGATGTGTCTGGCTTGAGAACTTTGTAAGTTGAACAACTCACACATATCCCAAACTTGACCATATAGTACAAGTCACCCAGGGATATGTTCCTCGACTCATAGGCCACTTACGCTCGCTTTGGACCACAATTGATCAGAATTCAAAATAGGTGAACAACAACGGGAAAGCAGAAAGTAACGATAACCAAGACGCATGCAAGAAGTTCCCCATGTCTCCCAGTCCCGCGAGTTGTAGTTTGGCTCTCATCCAAAAGCAAAATCTGAACCATGGCATTCAACTTGGCGTGTCTCTCTTCCTTCCCCTCTTCCACTTTGCAAGAGCTATAGGTGGTAGACTGGTAGTAACATGTTTGGTCTATGCTACTCCGTCCATCCTTTATAACATGGGTCTGCTGGAAGCAGGTGCACTATTCTATTGTTTCTTTTACTACAATGTTACATTTAGCAAAGACTAACTATTGATTATGACAATGAGCAGGAAGCATGTGATTTCTGACTAGGAACACTTCTATTTTCTCTTGTGAAATTCAGGTGCTTGTCTTTATGAAGCTCTAGTGCAAGGCACCACGAAGCACAGACTTCATAATCATATGAAGCTTAACGTTTTAGTGCGCCATGGTACTTGCATCGCAAATGGAACATTACTTCGTAACGAGCTTGATTATTTATAACAAACGAATGGTGATAATTAGACACAGGTGTACAAAGCCAAAACTAACTTCTCTTTCATTACAAAATCAAATCGCCTTGCACATATGAAAAATAATATTGCACTTAATTGGGTTGGTTTGTTAACATAGGCCGTGATTTGGAGGTTTGCAAGTTAAGCCAAAGAGTTAAAAGATGGAAGGGGTAGGACAAACACTACTCATTGAACAAATGTGAATCGAGAGCAGCCATGGCAGCTCGACATGGTGCCTCGAAACTGGCCAAAATCAAGGAACCATGCAGTTTATTGTGAACTGTGAAAATTAGTTGGTGGAAGATGCATGTAATGTTCTGTTAAAACAAGTACATACACATGGTCCAAATTACAACTGCGATAGTAGACCGATCCGAACCGCATTTTACTTCGGTTTGTAGGTTAGTATGACGCAGAACATCAGTTATCATTCCAATCTTTCTTGAGGCACATATGTACTTGATGCCTCGTGATAGATGTTAAAATGCACAAAATCAGCATGCAGACATTTGCTACTTAGCATGTCTCTTTTGACAGATGGCTTTGTATGCATGGTGCTGTTGTTAATGTTAGTGGAATCATCGCGCTTACTACCTATGCAGTGGCATGGCATGGCAGCTCCCTTTACTCCCTAGCCGAACAATCGAAAACGTAGGGGTAAACACAGGAGCAAAGCAACCCAGCTTGCAAATCGGTTAAGTCAATATGGTGCATATTGTGTTGTAATACACGAACAAGGAACGAAGCCGTACAATTATAATCATATGCAAGAGGAAAAACTTCATGAAGGAAGCCCCCAAATGAATTGGGTATTTGAATTTATGCGTCACAAACAAAGTTTGGACAAGAATTTTTTTTACAAGCAACATTTTTCCAAAAAAATATAATGCTTGGTCGAACCGAACACAAGTTAGAAATTAAAACTTTGAGCATGAAAGCGACTTAGCTGGTTAATGTGTTCGGTATTGATGACGCCGTCCGAGCTTGATACGGGACAAGGTTCCATCCCCCAAGCCGGTCCTGAGGTGGCGGAGCGGAGAGCTCGACACGCCGAAGTGGTGACATAGCACGGTCAATGCAGACCGGCAGAGTGACGCCAAGGTCCCCGGATCATTTTCCTGTGCACAAAAAATGATGCAAACCGGAGATAATAGTAATAATGATAATTAAAAAATATCGTTGCATAATAAATAATTTATGCAAAGTGAGTAATAAAAGAAATATGGCCTGACGCCGAAGTCAATGTCGATGCAGGGCGTCGGCGTGATGCGGTAAAGGCGTGGCAAAGCCTGAATTCACAGGTCGGTCCGAGCTCCGGATGCGGCGTTCGCCGGACTATGTACGGAAACTGACCGAACCACCATGCGACTGTTGTTAATGCAGCCACCATTTGATAGAACTGTGTACATATGATGAACAAACCAGAGTAATAATTTCTTGGGAAAAATGAACCCAAACAAGCAAAAAATACTGGGATTAATAGCACCTGGTTTATTTGTTGTAGCCATCCGAAAGAAGGTGATTCCCAAAATTGGGGCTCAATCTGCGCACCCATTGCTTGATGGGCGATAAAACGACGGCATGGCAATGCTGGCAAAGGTTGGCTCGCCGAGGCAAAGCCCTCGGTCCAGCTATCGTGACGGAGCTGGTCGGCTAGCGACGCCGAAGTGTCCGGAGTAGGTTGATGAAGAGATGGCGAAGCCCCCGGTCCAGCCGAGATGTCGAAGTAGGTCGGCATGATGGACACCAGCTTGAAGAAGCAATAGTGCGGCTCTGCCGATGCAGGCCGTGACGTGGTCGATGCCGGCTTGATGAAGCGACCGTGCGGCGATGCCGGTATGCCCGCTCCGTGTAATCCGTGGGGTGGCGATGTTGGTGATGATTTATACTTCGCGATGCCGGACTCTTGTTCGTCTTGCCGAGATGATGATCCGAAGAAGTTGAGCTCGGCTCAACAAAGTGACGACGTGTCTAGCGCAGGTCGGCAGCCGTGGAGCAATATTACCGGACTGGTTTGACACCAGCATGATATTGAAGATCATGTTCAAAAGATTTTAAAGTTAGTGGGATGTGTTCGGCAACAAAACACAATACCCCATACAATACTTCCTCCAAAAAGGATGTCCGAAATCCCGTTCGTAAAAAGGACAAACTTGGGTCGGATTTGTTTTCGCGTAGAAAACAGATCCGAAAAGTGATGCACTAATCGGAAGGTTTCCGGAGTTTGGACGGTCGGATCGAGCTGAAATTTTGAGGGGTGATAGTTATAGGAATTCCGCCGTCGATCAACGGTTGGATCTTCCAAAGGAGGTCCGAGCTAGAAGCTGTGCACCACGCCCTAAACTCGTTCAGATTCTCGTCCAGATTTGACAGGGCTCCGGTATGTCGCGGATTGCGAGAGATTCCTCCATCGGAACTCGACGAAATTTTCCAGGGTTGTTGTAGATTCAATTCTGCACTTTTCCACCGAAGCAATCGTCGAACCGACACTCGAGGAGGCGGTGACGGCGGACACAAGTTCGCTGTCCAGAAAAACAGCACGGTCGCCCAAGGGCAATGTTAACGTCGAGCCCCCGGGCCCCCTGGATGATTCCTCCATGATCTTGATAGAGATCGGAGTTGATGTTGATGAAGGCCCTCATCCGAACATGACGGTCGGAGGTAGGGTGCAGTCCTTGGTCGAACCAAGGTGACTAGTCGAGCTGGTGACGAAGATGCCGAAGTCATAGTTGATCCGCAGGCGAGCCATCGACCTTTTGCCGAACACACAGCGGAACTCTCAATGAAAGCACCAATGTCGGTGTCAAAACCGGCGGATATCGGGTAGGGGGTCCCGAACTGTGCGTCTAGGCGAATGGTAACAGGAGACAAGGGACACAGTGTTTTTACCCAGGTTCGGGCCCTCTCGATGGAGGTAAAACCCTACTCATGCTTGATTAATATTGATGATATGGGTAGTACAAGAGTTGATCTACCACGAGATCAGAGAGGCTAAACCCTAGAAGCTAGCCTATGGTATGATTGTTGTATATCACTATTGACTAGCCTGGCCTTGGTTTATATAATGCACCAGAGGCCTAGGATAACAAGAGTCCTAGCCGAATACGCCGGTGGGGGAGGAGTCCTTGTCTTGATCGCCAAGTCTTGCGGAATCTTCCTTGTATGCGGCAGCTGTCCGGACTGGCCCATGAGTATACGGCCATGGGGTCCTTGGCCCAATCTAACAGATCGGGAGATGACGTGGTGAGTACCCCCTAGTCCAGGACACTGTCACTAGGGTTATAAAGGAAGTTTGTATGTGGTTACTGAATGTTGTTCGGAGTCCAGGATGAGATCCCGGACGTCACGAGGAGTTCCGAAATGGTCCGGAGGTAAAGATTTATATATGGGAAGTCCTGTTTTGGTCACTGGAAAAGTTTCGGGTGCTATCGATAATGTACCGGGACCACCAGGAGGGTCCCGGGAGTCCACCAGGTGGGGCCACCGGCCCCAGACGGCTGCGTGGGCCAAGTGTGGGAGGGGACCAGCCCCAGGTGGCCTGGGGCGCCCCCCCCTCACCAGGGCCCAAGGCGCCTAGGGTTTGGGGGAACCCTAAAAGGGGGCGCCCCCCTTGCCTTGGGGGGCAAGGCAACCCCCCTGGCCGCCGCCCCTCCTCAGATTGGATCTGAGGGGGATGCCCCCCCTCTCCCTTGCCCCTATATATATGTGGGAGGTGGGAGGGCAGCCGTAGCCCAAAAGTTCTGGCGCAGCCCTCCCCCTCTCCCAAGTCCTCTTCCTCTCCCGCGGTGCTTGGCGAAGCCCTGCAGGATTGCCACGCTCCTCCACCACCACCACGCCGTCGTAATGCTGCTGGACGGAGTCTTCCCCAACCTCTCCCTCTCTCCTTGCTGGATTAAGATATGGGAGACGTCGCCGGGCTGCATGTGTGTTGAACGCGGAGGTGCCGTCCGTTCGGCACTAGGATCATCGGTGATTTGGATCACGACGAGTACGACCCCATCAACCCCGTTCAGTTGAACGCTTCCGCTTAGCGATCTACAAGGGTATGTAGATGCACTCCCCTTTCCCTCGTTGCTAGATTACTCCATAGATTGATCTTGGTGATGCGTAGAAAATTTTGAATTTCTGCTACGTTCTCCAACAACGGCAGCTCAACCTCGTCGGGCATTGGGTGAAGGGGCCGCTTGCCCTTGTTGTCAACGGCTGGGAGCACCTCCGTGCCCATATCATTGCTATCCTTGATCTGCACACAATTCATGGAGTCAGGCACTGCACAGAGTTCATGGCTAATTCAAGAGCTTGTAGTTAAAACGGCATGACTATCACTCTTCTCCTCCTCTCCATCCCCCCTATATTTACTCACCCTGCCCAGCACTACTTACCCACCCCTCTCTTCTCTCACTGTCAACCTTCCTCCTCCCCATTGCCATGAGCTCTAGCTCCAGCTCCAACACCAACCCCTTCCCTTGGGGTATTGGCTGGAGGGCCTTCTTCCTCGGGTGGTCGGCTGGTGACCGCACCAAGTTTGAGAACACCATGTAGGTGTGCTAGAACTTTGGCTCCATGACGGGCATGCAGAATGAATCTAATGCCGTGCTCATGAAGGCCACTAAAGAAGAGCTGAAGACGTTGATTTCTGACCCAGCGAAGGGCGCGATGGCAGTTGACATCATTCGCTGGGCCATGAATCAGGCCGTCTCCGACAACCCTAAACAGAGGAAGAAGTGGTGCAATTACAAGACCTACTGGGCTCCTAATGACCGCCATGCTGCAGTGTACTTGAAGACGGCTATCGCCGCCGGTGGTCATCGGCGGGGAGCCTAAGGAGGAGGAAGAAGAGGCGGTGCACATGCCAGCTCAGGCGCCGGAGCCAGTCCGTCCTACCTGGCAGATTGACCTCGACTCCGCCGAGGACGACGAGCACGACCCGCCGACCCGCACGGTGATGAAGAAGAAGATGAATGCCACCAGCTCGACCAGTCGCTCCGCACGCCAGTGACGGCCGTCATGGTCAGCCGGTGTTCGTTGTGTACCCCATATCCCCTATTCCCCTATCCCCCAATCCCGAAATCCACCTTCTGCATTCCGATCTTGCATGTATGAACTCGTATGAACTGCTATGAACTAGTATGAATTACCCCTATGCTTATCTACCTCTATTCCCCATTCCCGTCCGTCGTGGACTGAATCTATCACCGTGGATCAAATCAAGCGTGCATGTCGAAGAGAGAGAAGTGCTTACCGCCATTGATGGAGTCCGGTGGTCTTATTCCTCTGCTCCGATCCGCCGCCGCCGGTGATGGAGTCCGGTGGTCTTCTTCCTCTGCTCCAATCCGCCGCCGCCGGTGATGGAGTCCAGTGGTCTTCTTTCTCTGCTCCACTAGTAGAAAAAGGGTCAAACGTGAAGCACATTAGTGCCGGTTCCAACGGCTAGCCGGGCCGCTCTCATTAGTACTGGTTCGTGGCTAACCTTTAGCACCGGTTCGTGCCATGAACCGGTACTAATGAGAGTGGTGGCAGGATGTTGTCAGTCTGGGCCCCCTCCAGCACCTTTAGTACCGGTTCTTGGCACGAACCGGTACTAAAGGTCGTCCTACATAAACCCTTCGTCCACCCGAGCTCGCTCTGTTCTTCCCCTTTCCCCTCTCCTCTCTGTTCTTCCCCTCTTCCTCTCGAGCTCATCACACATTTTGCCCAATATTTGTCAAGATTTGAAGGCCCCCATCCATTCAAATGATCACAAAGGTTAGCAACTTTGTCCTTTCATCTCTCATTGCTAGATTAGCTCTTGCAGTGCTTTATATAGTTATTAATTTGTGAGTTTAGTAATTTGGGAGGAAATATATATATGTGCTAGTATTTGATTTATATGCAATTTGAGGTTAAAATAACACTTAGTTTTCATATGTAGGTGTGGTTTACTTAGTGCCTTCTAAATCTCCGTCGTAACCACCGTCGATCGCCCGCACCGTCCCGTCGCCGGCACCACCTTGTGCTGAGCCTCTTGTTCATGAAATTTTATATAAAAAATTGATGTTTGTGTGATTTGGATATATAGTTACTCGTATAATAATTATCTTACCCGTACGTTCTTTGTTATACATAGTGCCATGGTTTTGATATCCGTCCCCGTCGGCCCTCGTCCTTGTTATGATTCGGATGTGGTATATTTTCTTTTAAAACTATTTGTTGTATTTCGTGTTTATGACAAATTATGTCCATCAAGTTGACATAGATATTTTTATCTAGGAGGTATGTGAACCGGAAATTCCAACCGACCCTATTGTCGAGAGGTTAAATTTAGTTGAAAGAGAAAACGAGTACTTGAAAGAAAAATTGAAAAGAATTGAGGGGGAGAAGATGGAATTGGAGTTGCATGTTGCCGATGTCGTCGATGATCACAAGATCAAGAAGGAGAAAATGCGCTTGAAGATTAGAAAGATTAGAAAATATGCCATCGATAGTGAGGCTTGGTATCATTATGCTGTTGGATCAATTGTTACCTTAGTTGCGATCTTGATCGCATTTGTTGTTGCATTTAAATGCTTTAGCTAGAGAGTTATTTGTTTGTTGCATTTAAGTGTTGTATGAACTTTATGTATGAACTTGTATTAATTTGGTCTATTCGGTGTTGTGTAATGAAGATGAGCCGGCAATGGATGTAAGATGACCGATGCTCTCCCCAGTTTGTTGAGGGCGTGCATACTTTTCTGCTTGCGGCTGAGGCAAACAAGCAGGCGGATGGTTTTATGCCTTGTCCATGTGCTGGCTGTAAGAATGGTCGCAATTACTCTACGTCAAGAACCATTCACGTCCACCTGTTTGAGTCCGGTTTCATGCCCCACTATAATGTTTGGACCAAGCACGGAGAAAAAGGGGTTATGATGGAAGACAATGAAGAAGAAGAGGACGACGACAGCTATCCTGGCCATGGGTTCCCTGAATACGATGATACAACAATGGGAGAAGAAGCTGAGCCGGTAATGCGGGAAGAAGCTGAGCCGGCAATGTGGGAAGAAGCTGAAGAAGAGGCATCAGATGAGCCCGTTGATGATCTAGGTCGGGCCATTGCCGATGCAAAGAGAAACTGCGCAAGTGATTTGGAGAAGAAGAAGTTGCAGCGCATGTTAGAGGATCACAAAAAATTGTTGTACCCGAATTGCGTAGGTGACAAGAAAAAGTTGGGCACCACACTGGAATTGCTGCAATGGAAGGCAGAGAATGGTGTATCTGACAAGGGATTTGGAAAGTTGCTGGTAATGATAAAGGATATGCTTTCAAAGGACAACAAATTGCCCGAGAGTACGTACGAAGCAAAGAAGGCTGTCTGCCCTCTAGGGTTAGAGGTGCAGAAGATACATGCATGCCCTAATGATTGCATCCTCTACCGCGGTGAGTACGAGGATTTGAATGCTTGCCCGGTATGTGGTGCATTGCGCTATAAGATCAGCCGCGATGAGCATGGTGATGTCGAGGGCGAGCGCCCGAGGAAGAAGATTCCTGCCAAGGTGATGTGGTATTCTCCTATAATACCACGGTTGAAACGTTTGTTCCAAAACAAAGAGCATGCCAAGGCGATGCGATGGCACAGAGAAGACCGTAAGAAAGACGGAAAGTTGAGAGTACCCGCTGACGGGTCGCAGTGGAGAAAAATCGAAAGAAAGTACGGGAAGGAGTTTGCAGATGACACAAGGAGCGTATGGTTTGGTCTAAGCGCAGATGGCATTAATCCTTTTGGGGAGCAGAGCAGCAACCATAGCACCTGGCCTGTAACTCTATATTTGTATAACCTTCCTCCTTGGTTGTGCATGAAGCGGAAGTTCATTATGATGCCAGTGCTCATCCAAGGCCCTAAACAACCCGGCAACGACATTGATGTGTACCTAAGGCCATTAGTTGAAGAACTCTTACAACTGTGGAATGGAACAGGTGTACGTGCATGGGATGAGCACAAACAGGAAGAATTTGACCTAAAGGCATTGCTGTTCGTGACCATCAATGATTGGCCTTCTCTCAGTAACCTTTCAGGACAGACAAACAAGGAATACCACGGATGCACGCACTGTTTGGATGATACCGACAGTATATATTTGAATAGTTGTAAGAAGAATGTGTACCTGGGACATCATCGATTTCTTCCGAGCAGGCATCCCGTAAGAAAGAAAGGCAAGCATTTCAAAGGTGAGGCGGATCACCGCATGATGGCGTCCGAAAGGAGCAGATCTCAAAGACAGGAATGGATACGCTTGTCAAAACACTATTCACAATTTTTACACCATTATCGATATCTGGTCACACAACTAATACACATGCATATTGATCTCCTTCTTAACAGTTCAGAGAGGTGCGGGCGAAGCTCCTAGAAACGGAGCGCGTAGAAGCACTTCAAGAGGAAATAGCGGGATTTTTGCTCGACCAGGTCATAAATTCGAAGGGAAAATACTATTACCCGCTACCGCCCCCATGAAAACCACTTCCAATTGTCATCGTGCTCCGAAGGCACCAATTAGGCTATAATGCCACTGGCTCCGAAGGCAACATGCATATGTAGGAGAAATTGTATATAGCTATACATGTGTGTATGTGTGAATTAATTAATATGATGGTTTGTGAGACATTGATGATATATATATGCATGATTGGTTCTACTAGAAATTCTATTTATATATATATATATGCATAACGTGTACAATGTGTAGTATCGTAAAATACCAGCAAACGAAAAAGAATTAAAATGGAAACACAAAATTAAATGAAAAAGAAATCATAAAACTAAAACCCCCCAAACCTTATAGTATCGGTTGGTCTTACCAACCGGTACTAAAGGGCTCCAGGCCCCTGGAGCTGGCTCGTGCCACGTGGTTTCACTTTAGCACCGGTTCGTGCTGAACCGGTACTAAAGGGGGGGCTTTAGTGCCCACACTTTAGTGCCGATTATGGAACCGGCACTAAAGGGCCTTACGAACCGGTGCTATTGCCCGGTTCTGCACTAGTGCTCCGATCCACCGCCGTCGGTGAGAGTTGGGAGAGTGGGGAGAGGGAGCGGTGAGGGGCGGTGAGGCTAATAAATGCCGGTGCTTAGGGAAGCAACGCGGCTTCTCGAGTGTGGCCGCGCACGTGCAGCCGCGCCCGCCCACGTGCACCGCTCGGGCCTGGCCCTGGAGAAACTGCCGATTCGTGCGTTTCCAGTGAGTCAAGCCCAGAGGTGCTTTAAGAAGCGTGCGATGCAGACCCAATAGTGTATGCGGGCTACCAAACAGGCCGAATCCTTCCCGCGCGGGCCTGATTGGACCTTTTGCGGGCAACCAAACACGCCCATAGTACTCCTTGACACGCATGGGCCAAATCACTCTAATACGTGAAAAAGTGCATGAAAGGCAGACAGAAGTTAAAATCGTAGACAACCTCTTATCTTAATATAAAATAAAGAAACGGAAGAATTGATCTCCCTGTGGGTTGCCACATAGCTCAATTTGTGGTAGCTACGGGTGCTGCCCTGCGTGGACTGTACGCAGTCATGCTCGTCCTCCTCGGCTGGATGGTGCTCCTTGACTTGCAGTCGTACGAGAGGTTGCCCGAATCCCAGACAGACGAAGCGAAGTCTCGGGAGAAGTGCTTCATTAATGATCAGTGGCAGTCTCCAAACACAGCAATACAGCCTAGAACGCTTCGGACGGCCACCACGTCGATCTGATGGATGACGCCGAGCATGGATCTTCTCGGCTCCGCGGGCCGTGCACCCACGCGAGTAGTTCTAGTACTATAGTGCGGCCACTGATCGAATTGACTTCACCGTCGCCATCATCAGATAAAATAGTGCATAGATGCCTCAGTCCAGATCCCGGTTGTAATCTGCAAACACAATTGAAAAGACCGATAGAAAAAAAATCTTGATGAACTCAACTGATGATCGATACGTCTAATTAAAAAAGAGAGCACCTGAACCCTGATGTAGTCATAGCAGTAAAAACAACTGCACCAAAGAGCTCTATAGCCTTCCCGTGAGAGGTAGCTAGATTAGACTAGGACACTTGCATCTCCACTAACGTGCCACAACTGGTACTATATGGGAAATCAAGCCTAGGGTGCAGATGCGGAAGGTGTCCGTCGACTCCAGACGTTGAACCGGACGGGATGCTTGTTGGAATTATGTGTCCTACAACTATATTCAAATTACTTGGAATTGTTAATATCCGGAATACCTCATTGTGAAATTATAAATGTATTTATGCATAAAATTACTTTACATGATTATCATGAAATTATCACTTGTTGGAATGTACTTAAGCTATATGCTTAAGGAAGCTGGTCGATTATTAGTGGAACACAATATGCTATATATATTGGAAAGACTACCCGGGTACACTGATGATTGGAAGGAGCTAGATCGTATAGTTAGATTACGGCCCTAATATTGATCTACATACTTAGAGAAATTTACACTCTATTATGGCGCGTTGCTCACAAGCGCGTGCTCCGGGGACACAACGGGTAGTATCCGTTAACAGACAAATTTGACCATGGTTGGTAATTTGATCTGGACTTTATCCGGGAAACTAGTTGAAAAAAAAACTAGGAATCTTATTTGTATAAGAGTTGGACTCTTTGGAAAGGCAGTATAAGAAGGTCCCTACCCCCTAGCCTTCTTGAATTGTGGCCCGAGGTCAAACGAGTGGCAGCGGCGACCCGCTCCCGCGACCCGCTCCTGTCCCCGCAACCCTAGCCGCCGCCGCCTCCCCCTGCCCGCTGCCGGCGGGATCCGGCCGCCCTCGCCGGCGCGCGGCCCGGATCCGGCTCTCCCTCCCCCCGCCCTTCCTCCCACCTCCTCCTTCCGCCCTCGCGTCGCCTCCCCGGGAGGCGGCCGGGGGCGGCCCCCACGCCGCGGCTCTCGGCCTCGCTCCGATCTTCCTCTCCCCTGCCGTCGCCGGCGGGCGCCCCCGGCTC
>NC_041393.1:72230892-72257469 GCF_002162155.2 Triticum dicoccoides
CTGGCCTGGGGCAGGGGGGCGGCGGCGGTGTCGCTCGGCTTGACGGCGGTCCGGTGACCCGGTGGGGTGGCCGGCGGCAGACGTGGTGGCGGCGCTGCTCCTTGGCGGCCAGGCGGCATGGTGGTGCTGGGTGGCCGACGTCGCGCCCCCGGCCTAGATCTGGGCCCGTCGGGCCCCATCTGGGTCCTAGCGGGTCGGGCCCCGGCATGGCCTCGTTGTCTGCGGCGCGGTGAGGAGGAGGAGCGGCTCGGATATGGGGGCGTCGGCGCCGATGGCGTGCCGGCAGCAGCGCGAAGGCGGGAGCTTTACGGGCCCACGAGGGCTCGGCCGGGCCTGTGGGCCCACGGGCTTGGTGTGCTCCTGATATTGCGTCCGGACGGCTACCGTCGCTGACGGTGGAGGTGGGGCCCTCCCGCGTGCCGACGGTGCTGATGCCCTAGTCCCGGCTCTGATCCTTCGCCGCACTGCCCTCATTTCGTGGTGCCGTGGTGAGATGGCGTTGGGGCCTCATGACCGTGTTGGCGCAGGGTGGTGGTTGGTTTGGTGGATGAATCCGGAGCGCCCGAGGTGCGGGTTGGGATCGGGGGAAACCCCTGTCGGCGTGGCCGACACCGGCGCGGTGGCGCTTGAGGGTGCCACCTGACCTTCCGGGAGGGCGTCTGGGGCTACCCTGCCTCTCGCCTCGTCGTGTACCGGGAGAAACCCTTGGCAGCAGCGTCGTCATCGTCGCGATCCTTCTTGAAGGTGTTGATAGGTGCCGGCGCTTCGATGTCTTGGAGCCTAGGGCTAGATTCCGGTGGGCGCAGCGATCGCGAGGCTTCTTCGTTTTTGTTGATCCGCTGTTGTCAGCATTTGTTTCTTTTGCTCTTTCTCTGTTGTTTTTTTGTGTGTGTGTTTGTGCTGCTTCCGCCCCAGCACCTATTCCTGTATGTTTCGGTTGGTTGCTTTGTATACAAAGCGGGGGAATTTTTTTTTCGGTATATGTGAATTGTGAGCGGCATCACGGATAAGCGCAGAGAAATTGGGGGTAGACCGCAAACCCTAAATTTCTATCATTGGTATCATGAGCGAGGTTCAGTCGCGATCGTAACCCGAATCGCTTGCCGTCTCGGCACCATCGACGATGGAATCCGCTGCCTACTCTGCCTCTACCGCTGGTCACCTCGGACGCCGACCCGAAGCCACCAGATTCTACAGCAATCGGGGATGAGCAGCGCCGTACACACGGAATCGCCGCCGCGCCCATGGCCGCTCGGTCGCAACAAGACTTCCGCAGCTCGTCTCTCGCATCGATCTGGTGATACTATTGTTAATTATGTCGGGGTCTTCAACCATGCGCTACTGCGACAGATACGTGAGTGAGGTTCTGTGTTGATCCCATCTGCCGGATGCACCAGGTCGTTGATCTGGGAAATCAATTGGAGTCTGACTCGCATGCAGCAACCCATGCACGTAGGTCAGGGAAGGAATCAGCCAAATCATCACAATTTTCTTGGCACGTGGATCGAGGAAGTAGTGTACTTCGTACAGACATCACCAGGAAACATTGACTCCTTATTTCTTTTCTGGCTAAGCTGGGAATTCTTTCTAATCGTGCCCAGTTCACGTGGAGCGGAAATCAACCAGCGGGCCGGCCGCGCCGCAGCCGCAGCGTTCACGTTGCTGGAAGTTTTGCGCGTTGACCACCCCGGAAGCGACATGGGACCGTGGAAGGATGCTTGTAATTCATAGGACTTGCCAGTTTGGATCTTCTGAAATTTTTAGGCTTGAAGCAAGGAATTTATTCATAATATGTGCATATGCACGTCAAATTCTTCCGGTGTATTCTTCGCCGAGTTCTACAATGCTGGCTCGCTGGGAACCAGTGTGACAGATGCGCGTCCGGCCAGTAGAATCACCTACGTTCATTAGATTTGTCCTTTACTTGGACAATGCAATAAAGCCAAAGTGGACCATTAATCAGCTAAATCTTAAAAGGTGCGCTGCACTTAGGCTAGTAGTGGTATTAATTTAAGAGATATATTGACTTCCCGATGAGTTACGAGAGGAGAAAACAGGCATCCGGCGTAGCTCGTCGGGACGCTCGCGATTCTTGGGATTCAAGACCAGCCCGTGATTCAGGCGAACATCTCCCCGGTCAGCAGATCGTAGGCGGGCGTTGCCGCAGCCATGTGCGTGCGTGTGCTCCTCACCAGCTTGGACTAGCGGACTTCCGAACACCCCATGCAGTAGCCGTCGTATAGAAAATTCTCCATGCATAATTTCTGCAAACAAAAATTGTACGAGCCAACAACAATTTCTAGAATAGACAGACTCACGCTGCATGAATTTAATTGAAAATATAACACCTTATTCGGCATTCGTTGAAGATCCATGGAACCGCACTACTAGAAAAATGCCTACTAGTAACGCATCAGTTTTGCCTACTAATGACACATTACTGGTGTTAGAATAAACCGAGGCACTTCGTCGATCTACTGAGGATCAAGCAATTACATAAACACGACACCGAGATTTGTTAATGAGGTTCACCGATATGGCTACATCCCCGGGGCATGACTACGGGCGCTCCTCCCCATGACACCGCTACAATACCGCACCTCCGGCCGCCCGGGTGCCGGCACACGCCACCGGCTCCCCTGCATACCCGTGTTATTATGTTGGCATAGGTTACATCGTGTGTCTACCCCCGCTATATATGAGAGGCCCAGGATACAAGTGTCCTATTAGAACACAACTCCTACCCTGTCTACACACAGTCCAAAACCAAGTCTAACTGTAACCTACCTTGTACAATAATATTCGACACAATTCTAACAAACTCCACCTTGACGAATATTCTTCACCACCTTGGATTCATCCATGCGTCGAACCTCCATGTACATTGGACTTGAGATACACCATGAGCACCGCTGCTACTCCCAGACTCCATGTGACTCCACCTGCAATTGTAGTCCCTTCTCCTCTTCTTCACAATCAACACTCGAGCAAAATCAAGTTTCTCATTACTCTACTTTGTGCTTCCAACTTTCGGAGAATCCCTTCAACGCCATCACACAACGACCACTGTCTGCATAAAAATGAACAACTCACATATTGGACGCATATAAGAGTTACCTGAACTCAACGTCACCGCTCTTTCTTGACTGCTTGTCTGAAACTTGAAGGAATTTCACCGTCGCCCTATGTCACGCCGAGTCAAATTCGCAGTTGTCTCACCCTTCTTCCGGATAGTCTCTGGCATGTCCCACAACTGTAGCACTCCGCCTCCTTCTGTATTTGTCATCCGCACTTTGCCATGTGCACTGAACACCACATAATATACGGCCATGTACTCTCTCAGCCTTTGACAATTTCAGACTTTCCGCCACTTTCTCAAATTCTCCATGGTCAACTTCTGTCCATCAACTAGCACCGATAGATCCAGTCACCAACTTGAATCTGGTACTCGTCAACACTGCTTCAGCACCCTTGCACACTTTGTCTGATCACATGTCTGACCACCAGTGCCTTGGCTTGTCGCTGTGTCCCGTGCTTACCGCACGCCTCGACGCTATCACCGCGTTGAGCCTCTGCTGTCCTGGTCGAGTCTCTAGGGCCGCGTACCCACACCACTCAAACCCCTACTGCAGAGAACCACCGATCATCACCGACCGATGCCGAGTATCACGTCTTCATCAGACCACTGGTACCCAGTCCAATCCACGTGTCTCTCGCTTTTCCGCTGAAATAAGCTTCGACTCTCCATGCATTTACGCCGTAGCCCCTCCATCAGCACAGAGTGAAGTCATCCATCGACTCCAGCTCCACCTTCAACATGACTTCATGTAGCTGTCCATGCTATCCTCGCGCACCCCGTCGACTTCAAGCTCTCATGTGTACACTGCCTTGAGTCAACACTGCGTCACAGTCTTGACGAAGCCGCACAAGTCCTCAAGCCTGCACCACGTGTTTCCACGCCCCAGAAGCCGGTCACCATCAGCATCACGCTTCTATGTCGTCGTCGCCGAAATCGCCACCGTCTTCTGCTTTGACCGACATCCTCGCCGATCCATCAGACTGTCCAGTCCGATCCAGCCAAAATTATCTGACTGCACCATGCTCCAACCTGCGCTGTGTCCGCCTCGCATATTTGTGCATTGCCATGACGCCCTGTGTATGCATGATCCATGTCACGACGCGCTCCAGGCTACCAAATCATCTTCCGTGAAACTCATCCATCACATGATACTTTCATCTTAGCTCGCTTGACTTCCCACAATGACTTCAAACATCCCTGTTGTGGCAACAAATTTTTCATTCTTGCCCACCGTACGGTCGACCCATGAAAAATAACCAAGCTACAATACTTCCCGTGCATGTGCTGAAGTGCACTAACCAAAATCGCAAATAAAAAAACCTCTGATTCAAGCCATGCTCCACGTACTGCACTGCTCCCAGACACAACACTCGATGCCCTTTTTTATTGCTGCCAAAGCGTCTTTCTGATGGGTTCTTGCCCCTTGATGAATGTTTTTTCGCTGATTGATTCCCTCTAGCCTCCACGTACGTGTCAACCTGCTCCGGGCATCGTACGTACTCCCTCCGTTCCAAAATAGATGACTCAACTTTATACTAACTTTAGTACAAAGTTGGGTCATCTATTTTGGAACGGAGGGAGTACACACGTAACACAGCCCCAGCCTCCGTACATCCCCGTGCCACTACCGGAACAAAACCAGGTCCAAGCGTTGACCTTGCTGCCTTGCCTCGCGTCGCGCCTCCACTGCAGGTTGACCACCGCAGGTCCGCAGCGCCACGCCCTGCCTTGGGTCCTGAGGCCTCGGCTAGCTCAGCGCCACAGCTGCGCCAGCCCTAGCCGCGCCAGGCAGCAGCCCCGCATGGCCCAGCAAGCCACCACGCACGGCTCTTGGCACACCAGACCCAGCAGCGGCGCCCAACGACACGCTACGCTAGGGCAGCCACGCGCCCCCGCCACCACGATCGAACACATGCACGTTGAATCGATCTGGTCGACGCCACTCGCTGCTGACTTCCGTTCCGATCCGCTGAAAACAATCTGCCATCGCGTGCTTCTGCTTACGCGACACGCCGCTGCTGCCTTCCGATCTCGACGAGACCGGCCACACGTTGTACGCTGCTGTCGTGTGATTCACTTCCAGATTGCTTCTTGTGCTCGTCCGCTTCCGGATCGATTTCTCGTCCGCGCATGGCGCTCCACCGGCGACATGTTTCCTGTGAACAACCTTGATCCAAGCTGAGCTTTTTCTCTAGATCAATAAATCCGCAACCTCCTCGCAACCTTGCTCATGATACCACTTGTTAGAATAAACCGAGGCACTTCGTCGAACTACCGAGGATCAATCAATCACATAAGCACGACACCGAGATTTGTTAACGAGCTTCGCCGATATGGCTACATCCCCGGGGCATGACTACGGGCGCTCCTCCCCATGACACCGCTACAATACCGCACCTCCGGCCGTTCGGGTGCCGGCACACGCCGCCGGCTCCCCCGCATACCCGTGCTATTATGTTGACATATGTTACATCGTGTGTCTACCCCCGCTATATATGAGAGGCGCAGGATACAAGTGTCCTATTAGAACACAACTCCTACCCTGTCTACACACAGTCCAAAACCAAGTCTAACTGTAACCTATCTTGTACAATAATATTCGACACAATTCTAACAACTGGTGCGCCACTAGTATCACGCCACTAGTATTTTTTTTATTAATGGCGTATCACTGGTGCGTCATTAGTATACCAGTGTGCCACTAGTATGACATTACTATCCCACTCAGTAATGGCGCACCACATAGGAGTGTGCCATTAGTAACAATTTTTTTTCAAAATTTATTTACATTTTTTTTCTTAATCTCGGGTCACTATGGCTTAATCTCGAGTCAATATGCTTAATCTCAGGTTAAATCACATTTCGTGGTCAAACTTCCCAAAAGGTAACCCATCATCACACTACTTTAGCCCAAGCACGCTTAACTTCAGAGTTCTATCCAACACCAGCACTAGCTCACTTCACAGGCACTTGTTGATATATCTAGCATATCAATCCTATTAAACCTTGTTGATGTTTAGGACTTTGTTCATGTTAATGAGTGTGATGAAATTTTGAAAAATTGTTTCCAACTTTCGTTCATATTACGTATCATATTTCGAAAAAAAATCCCGAAAAAAATTTCGAAACTAATTTTTTTTCTGTTACTAGTGGCGCAGCTAGCAAACGGTGCGCCACTAGTAAGTTTGAAATTTTTTAAATTTTTTTGCATCTAGATCTTGAAAGCCGCGTAACTTTTTTTCTGTTAGTTTTTTGAGGATTTTGAAAATGTTTAACGAGGTTCCCCCGGTTAAATTTGGATGTAACTTTTCGAGTAGATGATTTTTCATAAAAAAACTTTTTAATCCGAGTTCGTATGCAAAAGTTATGCCCATTTTGCAAATTCCAGAGAGATTTTGCAAATAAAGTCGATATTTGTAAATTTTCCCAACAACTAGACCACATATCACATGGGAAATTTATTTTCTTTTATTTTTTTAACATTTTCATCATTTTCTTTTATTCTTAATAAAACTGAAAAGGCGGTCCACAGGGGGGTGCATTCGGGGGAATTTTTGGGCTAAGGTAGTAATGGCGCACCGTGCGAGTGGTGCGCCATTACTAGTTCCCACGGTGCGCCATTACTAGTTTTGAAAAAAAAATAAAAAAAATTGAAAAAAAGAAGAAAAAAATTACTAGTGGAGCACCGTGGATGTGGTGCGTTATTAGTAGTTTTGAAAAAAAATAAAAAAAGTTGAATTTTTTTTGAATTTTTTTTACTAATGGCGCACCGTGGATGTGGTGCGCCATTACTAGTTTAACTAGTAATGGCGCACTATCCCCTAGTGCGCCATTACTAGTTCTGAAAAAAAAAGTTGTTACTAATGGGGCATCGTGGATGTGGTGCGCCATTAGTAGTTTAACTAGTAATGGCGCACTATCCCTTGGTGCGTCATTACTAGTTTTGAAAAAAATAAAAAAAATTATTGCTAATGACGCACCGTGGATGTGGTGCGCCATTTGTATTTGGACACTAATGGCACACCAACACATGGTACGCCATTAGTATATAGTAGTGGCGCACCACATGTCTGGTGCGTCATTAGTGTCCATTTCATCTATAGCCCTTTTCCTAGTAGTGCCGCGACGATCGCCTAGCGGGCTCTCAATGAAAGCATCAATGTCGGTGTGAAATCTGACATATCTCGTAGCAGGGGTCATAAGCTAGGCATCTTAAAGCGATGGTAACACGGACACAAGTTTTACCCAGGTTCGGGCCCTCTTGATGGAGGTAAAACCCTACGTCCTGCTTTTGATTGTATTTATATGAAAAATAGTACAGAGTACACGTATCTACCACGAGATTGTTCTAATAAATATGAGTCCCCCTATTGACTAGCCTGGCCTCGGTTTATATAGTACCAGAGGCCTAGGGTTTAGAAAAGTCCTTGTCTTGTGCGCCAAGTCATGTGGAATCCTCCTTGTATGCGGCATGGGATGTCCGAAGAGCCCATGAGTGAACCGTCATGGGGGTCATTGGCCCGACCCAATAGGTCGGGAGACAACGTGGTGAGTACCCCCTAGTCCAGGACACCACCAGCCCAGTCTGCAACGACGATGTCGTAGCAGGAGTCCCAAGAGCCTGTTCCTTGAGCTAAGACTACATACCCTAGGGTAGAACAACAATAGATGGACGTTCAACCCATGCGGACAACAATGAGAAAGGAGAAGATCGTGATGACCAGTGCACATACGAGCAATTCCTCATGTCTCTCAATCCCATGAGTTGCAGTTTGGCTTTCATCAAAAGGCAGTCGTGGCAAGCTTTGTACCTCTTTCCGGTTCTATTCCACTTTGAAAGAACAATAGTTGTTTGGTCAATGCTACTCTGTCCATCTTATATAACATGGTTGGCTGGAAGCATATGCATCATTCATTATATATTTTGTTTTGAGAAAATGTGTTGCTAAACGAAGGCTATTAATTATTTTCCATGGCCATAAGTACGAGTCAGGTGGTTCCCAACTAGTACCACCTTATTTTTTTCTTGTGAAATTAGGTGCCTGTATTAATGAAGGTTTGGTGCAAGGTAAAAGCTTACAGGTTTCTAGTCGGCAAGTGCCCCTTATATCTAGGGAAACACCTCCCATCGGTATTCCTATATGAGTGAATCGTCAGACCATCATGCTCCATCGATTCAGCTTTCTACCACAGACTAGCTAGATATACCAAGGAAACCCCTCGCCCCGTTCTAACCTCCCTCTTTGACATAGCCACATTCGCATGATCCCACTAATCTCTCACCCGTTTCCCCCACCCAAACTAAATTTCTCACCTATGTTCCTCTTTCCTACCTGCGACCCACCTCAACGCTGAGCTCGTGTAGAAACTTTAGTGAATTTGGTAAAATAATGCCGAACATAATGAGAAGAATGAGAAATTCATGAACATAGTAGAAAGAACTTCAAATTCTACAATTATCATCAACCCTTTTAGAACTTTCTGTTGTAATGGCGTGACACGTTACCCTAATGAACAATGACAAATACAACTTGATGTGAACCACTACCATGTCATTTGTATGTACTGGATAGGCTCATGTTAATTCAGGATATTAAGCTTCTTCTTTACTTTCTTTGCTGCGAAGTATGCTCTCTAGGTCATGTTAGCTAGACAGGCAGCAGTAACCTATTTTTTGTTTACTTTTTATTTGAAGCCGAGTAAACTTGTATGATGCTATTCAATTATAGTTTGATAAGAATAGAGCCTGGTTCCCAAGAGATGCGTACAAAATAAAACGGATAAATTAATTTCATAGCAGTGTTACAATGACAAGTACAATCCAGAATCCTAACATCCAATAGTTGGGCGGCATACGTAGCACTAAAATATGAAACTAAAGTTCTGTTTCAGCAAACCTAAAAGGACACATATAATAGATTGACAACAACAGATGTCACAACAAAACAATGATCTTACATGTAAAATTATTACATAATCTTGGACTTATATATAGAGATTCTAAAATATTGCAAAGATAAAATTACCAATCTAATTTAGCCATGACACAAATTGGATTCATGTCATTCATTTTTTCTAGATGACTTCTTGTTACTTCCCATAGGAGGATTTGGATTTTCTAAGCTCACAGGACTCGGTTCGTCTATAGATCGATCGAACGGCTGTTAATTCCTCGGCCACTCTTGCATCTATGTACGTACGCACCGTGTGAGGGTCGAAGGTGTGGAGGCGTACGGCCTGTGAGGGTTTTTAATTCGTTCAGGGGAGGATCTGATCCGGGGCCGCGGAGTGAGGGGTTTTCGATAGTTATGACAGCCGGGGGCGAGATCGATCGATCGACCGAGTGAATCATCTGTATGCATGTGGGGCAGAATTATTCTCTTCCACAACAGAGTCCACCAGTACGGGGCTTCAAAAAAAAAGAAAATTCTAAAACTAAAAAAACAACAATCTTGTGATATGAGAAGCTAGTTTATTATTCAGGAATGGGATCCATATACATGTGCACATGGCATATGGTGGATTCCTTCGGAATATGACAACAATATCTATCTATTTCCTTCCGGACAAGTCAAAGATATTTAGAGCCGAACTCCAGCTATAGACTAGGTGGCCCAGCTAACTGCTGCATCATTTGTAGCCAGAGTCCCAAAATCATGTTCCTGGAGCCAAGGATACTTACCCTAGCTTAGAACAATAATTGATGGAGAATTACACGGTGCAGACCACAATGGCAAAGGAGAAGGTCGTGATGACCAATACACATACTAGCAATTCCTCATGTCTCTCAGTCCCACGAGTTGCAGTTTGGCTTTCATCCAAAGGCCACAGCAGTGCCGTGGTAAGCTTTGTACTTCTTTCTTGTTCTCTTTCACTTTGTAAGACCAGTAGTTGTTTGGTCTATGCCACTCTGTCCATCTTATATAACATGGTTGGCTGGAAGCATATGCATCATTCATTATCTTCTTTTTTTGAAAAAATCATCTGCTAAAAGAATGTTATTAATTATTTTCCATGGACATAAGTACGAAACATGTGGTTTTTTACTAGTACCACTTTATTTTTCTCTTGTGAAATGTAGGTACATGTCTTTATGAAGCTTCCGTGCAAGGCAAAACCTTACAGGTTTCTGGTTGGCGAGCGCCCATTATATGTGGGGAAACACCTCCTCTCGATGGCCCTATGCGAATCAATCGCCAGACCACCCGTACGCCATCGACTCAACTTTCATCCCACGGCCAAGATAACCTGGGAAAACCCTCACCCCTTACTAACCTCCTTTGACACAACCACATTCGCATGACCACACTAATCTCTTGGCCTTTTCCTCCACCCGAACTAAATTTCTCAATTACATTCCTCTCTTAGGCCTGCCACCGACCTCGCCACCGAGCTCGGGTAGGGATTTAGCGAAACTGGTAAAATAATGATGAATATAATGAGAAAATGAGAAATTCATGAACATTGTAGAAATTTACTGACCTCACCCTGATGAACAATGACCAATACAGGTTGACGTGAAATCACTGCCATGTCATTTGTCTGTAATGGATAGGCTTGTGTTAGTTCAATTTATTACGGTAATCCACTTCTGAGCCCAGGCTCAGCTGCACCCGCCCTGACGAAAAAATCAAAACAAAGATTAGAATTTAAAAAAAAATCAATTTTTTTGGGTGGAAGATAATTTGATGCGTGAGGTTCGCTCTAATTTTCAAAAAAATTGGACATCTGAGTAGCTCTTGGCAAAAAAGACAAATTCAAGGTCTGTAAAAATGTTTACTGTTCACGCATTGTTCTGACCTGATTTGTCTTTTTTTGTTGAGAGCTGCTCAGATTTTCAAATGATCTAAAAGTTGGAGCGAACCTCATGCATCAAACTATCTACCACCCAATTTTTTTTGGAATTTTTTAAATTTTTCTAGTATTTGTTTTGGTTTTTTCTGACCGGGTGCAGATGAGTCTGGGCACCGAAACACCGCACTCAATTTATTAGGCTTTCTTATTTACTTCCATTGCTGTGACGTATACTCCCCTAGGTCATGTTAGCTATACAGGTAGCAACAATAAATTTCTTTGTTTACTTTTTTATTTGAACCTCAGTGAACTGGTTTGGTGTTCTTCCTTTATAGTTTGGTGAGAATAGAACCTGGATCCCAAGAGATGCGTACAAAACAAAATGGATAAATTTCATAGCAATATTACAATGACAAGTACTATCCAAAATCCTAAGATCCAATAGTCGGGCGGCGTACGTAGCACTAAAATATGAAACTGAAGTTTTGTGTGAGCATCATCTTTATCGAAAGCTATCAACGCAATACATATAATAGAGCGGCAACATCTAGTTCGGTATCTCTTGATTTATTTTTCTTGGGTAATGTGGTCACCAAATGATCAAGGTCCTTGTTCACAGAGGTCACACTCAAATGATCTCTAATATGTAAAATTATTACGTAATATTGGACTTAAATATATTTGAAGATACCACAAAGATAAGTACAAATCTGATTTAGCCATGACACAAATTGCTTCTTGTAAGTTTTGTTTTTCTTTAGATTGCTTCTTGTTAGTTCCAATAGGAGGACTTGGATTTTGTAAGCTCACCGGACTGGGCTCCTCGATAGATCCGATGTTAATTCCTCGGTCGCTCTCGCACGTACGTGCTGAGACGCAGCGTGAGGGTCGAAGGTGGCGCACGCGGTGGTTGGTTAATTCAGTCGGTGGAGGATCTGATCCGAGACCGCGCAGGGCGAAATCACGAAGGTTTTATTAGTTACGAGTGTGGGCGAGATCGATCGATCGACCGAGGAGCTGCATTTGCAAGCTTCTGGGGCAGAATGATTCTCTTGCACAGCAGAATCCACTGATACGGGGTTTCGAAACAACAGAAATGTACAACACAAAAAGCAAACAAGAATATATATGAGAAGCCAGTTTTTATTCCAGGAACAGGATCCCACCGTGTACAGCATGTACTTGCTGTGCTGAATTCCTTCGGGACATGACAACAGTAGCAATCCATCACCGTCTGTACATGTTAAAGATATGAAGTGGGGTCAAACAGAGTAGCCGGAGTCCCAAAAGTTTGTTCCTCGAGCAAGGGCAAAGGAGGAGGTCCTGATGACCAATACACATATGAGCGGTTCCCCATGTCTCTCAATCCATGAGTTGCAATTTGGCTCTCGTTCAAAAGCCACATCAGAATCATGGCAAGGTTTGTAGTGTCTCTTTCATGTTATCTTCCACTTTATAAGAACTATAGTTGTTTGGTCTACGCTGCTCTATCCATCTTATATAACATGGTTGTCTAGAAGCATAAGCATTGTGTCATTATCATTCGGGGAAAGCACGTACCTGGCCATGCCTCGTTTTCAGGTCTGCATTTTATTTATTTTATTTTCGGTTTTGATGGAAAATGATACGAGTGAGCCGCGTAGGCAGCCTCCGCGTCCGTGTCCACCTCCGCCTCCACCGTGGTCAATCATCTTTCTGCCGCTCCAGCATGTAGTAGCGGATGGATTGCACGATAATTCTAGCGTCGACATCCAAAGAGTTGATATTGAAGGTCAACATCTTGGCGTCCTCCGCATTGACGGCGATCTTTACCCTCTTTTTCTCAAGCGCGGCCTTCTTCTCCTCAAGCGCCGCCTTCCTCTCTTCGACCATGGTCCTCCCTCTTCGAGCTTGATCTTCTCCGTTGCCTCCATCAACTGCTTGAACCTCAAGTGCTTAGAAGGACATGAATTTTGTACCCCACAGAAAAATAGGACATGGATTTTGTAAGGTCGTTGGACTCGGCACCTCGACCGATCGGTCGATCTGTTATTAATTCCTCAGTCGCTCTTTCTCGCACCTACGTACAGCTGCACCACATGAGGGTCGAAGGTGTGTAGGCGTACGGCGCGCGCGGCGGTCGGTTAGGGCATATACAATGGTTGATAAGATAGTCTTATCTTAAGTCTTGCATGTAATTTAGAGATGACAAAAAAACATGTCTATAATGAGTCATCTCTTAGCCTTATCTTCAAGAACTAGTTATTCCTAAAAACATGGTGAGATATATTGTGCTAAGAGATATCTTTTGTCTTCTTCGCTTAAATAAGAGAAGACAAGCCTTTTCTTATGAGTTCTCTCTCCTCCATCTCATCATTTATCCTATGTGGCACTCTTAAGATAGCATCATTGTACATGCCCTTAGCTCGTTCAGCGGAGGACCTATTTTTAGACAAGTTCAGCGGAGGATTTGATCCGGGGCCGCGCAGCTAGGGTTTTAGTTAGCTACGGTCTTACAGCCAAGGGTGGGATCGGTCCATGAACTGAGGAGCTGTATCTGCATGCATATGGGGCAGAACGATTCTCTTCCACAGCAGAATCCACTGATACGGTTTCGAAACAACAATAATCTACAGCTAAAAAAGAAACAAGAATTCGACGTCAAAGCCAGTTTTCTATTCCCGGAACGTGATCCCATATGTATGGGTGCACAGTGTGTGGTTGAATCCTTCAGAATATGACATCAGTATTTATCCATCGCATTTTGAAAAAGTTGAAGATCGATATGGAGCCGAACTGAAGCTATTAACTATAGACTAGGTGGCACAGCTCAATATGACTATATAGTAGCCGGTGTCCCAAAAGTTTGTTCCTATCATGACCCAAGCACATACATGGGATGAGCAATCATGCCAGTACCAACATCAGATACAAAAGAAGAGATTTGAGGTGAGAATCAGCAACAAAGAGGGATGAGATACAGGAGTAGGAGGGTGAGGAACGGAGCAAGAGGATGAGAGGCTTTAGACGTTTCAATCTGTTCGATGCCGTCTTCGGTGACGCACGCCTCTTTATATAGCATTATTCCAGATCCATGCCACTAGGCCCAGCCCAAGCTCCACAGCCCATTTTCCAGAGAAGTCCCACAAAGAGTAAAAGGGGCATGGCCCCTAAGGCATGACATTCTCGCCCCCTTAAAATGCGGCTTGTCCTCAAGCCGATGATGTGAACCACCAGGATCCCGTGGTACTAGCAGCTTACTGAGAAGTCCAATAATGTCGATGAAGTGGACACCACATGGGTCCCATGGAGATTGTCTCTTGGGTACTCCTCCTACGAGCTTAATAACCTGTTGCTGCAGAAAGGGGTTTGGCCAGTCAACCCGAAACATGTGATGCCAACTACTCCAATAAATGTTAGCGCGGTCACACTTCAGCTGCGCAAAGATCACTGCCATATCTGATGGAAAAATCGAGTTGTCTTCTTTGTCCCTCGGGTCAAGATAATATGATGTGCATACATATTCCAAGTAGTCTGAGCAAGCTGGGTGACCATGCATGTTCTGAGTATGTAACATAATTCCTCCATGAACACCAATGGAATGTGGTAGGAGCAGAGTATACTTGACAACTATGAAACTCCCTGGTGTGCAATTGTTTCCAACCGAAACTGTTGGAAAGATATTCGTGTTGGAATTTATCTCAAATATATGCCACTTCGTGAGCGTCCATTCAAAGCTGGGTTCAGGAAACATGTATAATGCTTTCTGAGAGTGGAATATGGTTCCATCACTTGGAATATCAGAACCAGCAAGAATATAGTAACCAACCACTTTGCTTACTTTCTTATCAGTTGTAGTAGCCCTCCTTGACATATTGTCCTCCAATAAACACCATACTGTGGTGAGATCAAACTCTCCAATGATGCCGAGGAGCCATACAACCAGAGAAAAACACCGACTGTCAACTTGCATAACTTCCACCGTGAGATGTAGCGTTGTACACCACCAAGGCAAATGATATGGCAAAGCTCCTCTATTCTTGTGCAGATGTATATATCCAATGGATGCACCACTAATGTTAAGAAGAACCCACAGTAACTTATGGTCTCCTGGATCAAAAGGCAACTCAAGATCCATAGGAAAATATTTATAACCAGAAAGATAGCCACCCTGAGTGGAGAACTGAAGTTCCACCACTGGTAGCTTGAGCCGCTCAAGTGAAAGATAAACATTAACTTCACCAACAGAATATATCTTCCCATCAGGTTGTATGCACCATATCTTGTAACTGAGCAGTGCAGTCTGACATAAATAGCACATCTCTTGAGTTGTAAGCCACCAAGAAACTGCCGCTGCACATTCTGTTTGGAAAATAGGCTTGGGATCAAAGTCATGAGTTGGCTGTACAAATGGAATAACATTCCACCAATCCATTAGGTGCAGCACATTTGCTATAGTTGCAAGAAATATTGCCGAGAATGCATTCGGAAGAAACCACCAAAATAAAATCACATTGTAGTGAGCACTGATTTTCCATGTAAGGCCAAGGCTTCAACTCCACAATAATTCCTCATGTAAGTGCAGCACATCCAATTCTCTAGTACCACAAGTCTCGCATGCAGTATTGAACTTCTTCACATGTCCTAGCTGGTGTAAGGACCAGCTCAAGGTGTTCTTTGTAATAAACAATTCATGAAAATCCGCACTAAAAACTGTCACAAATAAAGCTCCAGCCATGCATGGTTGTTTCTCAATGAATTGCGGTACAGAAGGCCAAGGTCTCAATTCTACAGAGCACAGCCTCATAACTTGGTCACTTGTTGCACGAATAGAATTAAGATTCTTCCCCGTGTCAAATCTTTGCAAGAAATAGCCAATCCCCTCCTGTTTTTCACTCGAAACGTCCAATAGAATGGCACTGAGTAACCAGCGTGATTTTCTTTCTCTTGGTCCAGCAAATAATGCACAAGAGCATCTCGTTCCAGTAATACCATCCTGATGAATGTTGAAATCTTCTATACTAATTGCAGCTTCCTCAAACAAAAATTCAAACAAAGCTGGTGCCATCACTATAGAGATAAACCGATTGCCAATCCAAAGCCATGATGTACGGTTCCCATATCCCAGAAACGCACGGCCACATATTAGTCTTGCCTGCGCAGGAGGCTGAGGGATTGTAGTACATGAGTCTGGTCGAGGACAACAACTAAGCTCCTCTCTGCGCACCTTCTTGTGATAAATATCCACTAACATCATCTTCTGCAAACAAGCCCTAGTCCCAACAGTACCCAAGTAGGAAGCTATCTGAAGAACATCTAATGTCAGAGAACAGAGTGGAGTTAAATTGCAGAAAAACACCACATTTACGGACCCTAAATCAAAAAACCACCACGTTTCATTTTTTTTGCAAAAAACATCCGGTATTCTGTTGACAGTTTGCAAAAAACGCTAATCGCTCAGATTAGAGCCATTTGACGCCAAACCTGACCGATGGGTCCCAATGTCAGGTTCCACTTGGCAGGGAGGAGACGGCACGGTCTAACGATGGTCTCGATGTCACCCGTGTCAAGCCCGCGAGCCGTCAGCGGTCGCCTCCATCGCGGGCGTCCGCGGCGCCCCTGCTCTGCGCGAGCGCCGCCACCTCTACACGCCGGCCCTCTGCTGTCTCCGCGGCCTCCAGCCGCCGCCGGCGGCTACGGCTTACTGGCCCCCGATCTCGTCCGCTTCCCGTAGCGGCGTAGCCCCCTTTTGCCTGAGCGCCGCTGTAGATCGTCATCACACCCATCGTTCCCGGCCACCTCGCAAGCACCTGTGTGCCGCGTGCGCGTGCTGCACCTCGGTCGTGCTTCCGCAAGCCCGGAGCGCCACGCGCGCGTCCTCAGGTGCTCGTCCGCATGCTCCGGCGAGCAGCCGGCGTGAGTTCAGAGCACGGCTTCATCAACGCCACGGGAAGGACGTCTCGGGATTCATCCGACGTGGTTTTCTCCTGCTCAAGGCGTCTCTGGCCGTCGGGATGCTCCTCGCCGGATCTGATGACCACGGATGAGCGGCAGACGGCGCCGTCTCCAGGCTGAGCGGGGAGGTCAGGCTGCGCACCGCAGCTGGTTGCGCCACGTAGCTGGCAGCCGCCCTGCGCTTGCTGTAAGCCGGGAATGCCGCGTCGGGTGAGGCAGATTCTACCCACGGCGCCGCTGGCTGGTGCCTCGGGTCATGCACTCATGCGGCCATAGCGAGCTCCCTGTGCGGAGATGGGATTCGCCCAAGAAGCGGACTCGGCGGTTCGGCAGAGCCGACGAGGCGCTCGGACATGGCTACGGACTCGATGGTTAGGCCGGCGCCGTCGAGCTCCACGTCCTGTGCGCGAATGGAGGCGAGGCGTGGGGTGGCGCCATCGAGCTCCTGGACGTCCCACCACACCCAGGAGGCGGACTTCGCACCAGGGGCCGGCGCCGGCGGGGCGCGAGGAGATGGCTGCAGACTCGACGGTCGGGCCGGGTGGGGCAGGTGCATGGCGCGGCGGCGGCGGTCGGCATCGCGCGCACCAGGTGCTCGATGAAATGCAGGGAAGAAAGAGAGTGAGGAATAGAGACGCTGTAGGGTGGGCCCTACGTCATCCTAACGGCTCATGCAAACGGTGTGATATTTGACCTCCAAGTCAGCACTTACAGCTAGGTCCCACATGTCAGATTTCCAGTCAAACACTTCTTATCGACTGATTAGTGTTTTTCGCAAAAAGATTACTAGATACCGGATGTTTTTTGCAAAAAAAAAAAAAAACGAAACATGGTGGTTTTTTAATTTAGGGTCCACAAATGTGGTGGTTTTTTTGTAATTTACTCCAGTGCCACTCGAGTCTCGCCTGCATCAAAGAATTTATTCACATTCTCAAACATGTGAGGCGCTCTCACACAGCTGCAGATGTTCCCCATGAGAAGCAGCCATTGCCGTACATTATGGGCCCTATTATTGGCACACATGCTTTCAGAAATCATCCTGGAGTTATAAGCTCTTGTCGAAACAGATAAGGCTGCATGTGTCCATGATGTTGAAATTCTTTGTCCCACCTCGGAATATGAATGTGGATATCCATCGCTTTGCACTCTAATTGGCCTGGATGCATCTGGTACCTTCCTATTTGTTAACAAATTATCCTCCGCGGGGAGACAAATAAAATCACACTGTTCATCTGGCTTTGTTCCAGCATGGTTTGCAACAATATTCCAGTTACCGATTTCTCCTGGTTGACCAAGAGGTTGAGGGATAATAGTTTTGCACTCTGGTTGAGGCCCGAAAACAAGATCTACTTGGTACTCCTTACTATGGTCATTATCCACCAGCATTATCTGTCGCCAAATCACATAGGGAGCCACTGCCTTGGTTGGCACTGTGGCGACGCTTGGTGGCGGCTCAATGATGTCGCCACAATCTGCACTGGTACCCTCGTCAAGGAAAGAGGGCCATGGTGCTGGCCGGACCACCTTCCCTTGTGGCTTCCAACCCGGTGCCACATCGGGCATGAACTGGTGTGCCGTGACCTCATTGGCATTGGTAGACACCAAAACCGCAAATATTGGCGGTCCAACCTCCGGTGTAGAGAACAGCCTCATCACAGTGAATATCATGAGTTTTTCATCAACACTACCATGGGCCAGATCACATGTCGAGCAGATGGCGGGTGTTGGTGCAGTGACATGGACAGTCTCGATGTCGAGGGCCTCGTGGCGCACGGCAGGGGAGGCAAGCTCGGGGAAGATGTTGATGGTGGCGTTACGACTCGGGCACTCTGTACAGCACCTGGTCGGTGTCGGAGCAGCAATGTTGTTGACGTCGATGGTGGTGAAGTTGTGGCCTGCCCCGCACTCCACTAGGGTAGTGAGCTCGGGTAAGGCCACGGTGAGAATCTCCGTAGGCGTGATGCCATGAACTCCATGACCGCAGCCTTCCTTAGGTTTCTTCGCAGCCATCGCCGCCTCCTTCACCATTTCGTCCTCTCTTATTCGGGCAAGACACGAAGCACCAGTGATGCTGGATGGAGATCTCGACCGCACTGTAGCTTGGATATCTTCACGCAAGCCATCGATGTATTGGGGAACGAAGCACTTGATGCTTAGGGTGGAGTTGAGATGCAACACCTGGTGTAGATGCTCCCAGAACATTGCCGTGTGCTCAGCCATGGTTCCTGTCTGTCTCAGCTCGAGCAGTGATTGCATGTGGAGGTGGAACTCACTCACAAACATTTCGTCCAACAGGTGGTAGGCAGGGGAGTGGAGTGGTGATTTTGTTGGCTCTAAATACCAATTGTCATGACCCAAACACATACATGGGATGAGCAATCATGCCAGTACCAACATCAGATACAAAAGAAGAAATTTGAGGTGAGAATCAGCAACAGAGAGGGATGAGATACATGTAGTAGGAGGGTGAGGAACGGAGCAAGAGGATGAGAGGCTTTAGACGTTTCAATCTGTTCAATGCCGTCTTCCGTGACGCACGCCTCTTTATATAGCATTGTTCCAGATCCATGCCACTAGGCCCAGCCCAAGCTCCACAACCCATTTTCCAGATAAGGAGTAAATTGCACAAAACCACCACTTTGAAGGCTAGGTTTGCGAAAAACACTCTACACTTATGTTGCAAAAAACACCACGTTTTCTGTAATCGTTTTGCAAAAATCACTGATTGGTGATTTTGTCTCGATTAATCGTGTTTATGACAGATGGGCCCATCAGTCAGGCTGACGTGGCACCGCTTAACACCTCGCCGTAACGGCGACGGTTGAGCCAAGAGGGGTCTACATGTCATTGAAAGTAAAAAGAAAAAAACATTTCTTTTTCCTTGCCTTATCTTCACCGAACCCGACCAAGTAGAGGCCCGCCGCCCGTCCCTCCCTCGGCTGGGGCAGAGGCCGGCCGTAGCCATTGCCGCGCGGCGCATGTCCCGCCACCGGCTGACGCAGGGGCCGCCGTCGCCGTGGCCGCGCGGAGGTCGAGCCCGCCTCTTCTCTACTCCTTCAGTTCTTCCCCAGATCCCCAATGGTCATGCTTGCCGCCTCAGATCCTCCCCCGGGCAGCCATGTGTCTTCCTGTACGCCCGCTCGCTCGGCAAGGCGCTGCCGGAGGCCCATGACGAGATGGAGGTGGCCGCCGGTTGCTGGAGTACTCCCGGTTGCTGTGTTGGCCGCGCTGCCCAGGCGGAGGCGCAGTTCGATGCGCGTGGCGGCGCCGGCCCCCATGTCGCCGCAGCCGATGCTGAGCTCGTTAGAGGAGGAGCAGGAGGACGTCGCGCTCTGCCTGCTGATGCTCGCGAGCGACATCACCGGCGGCATGCGGATCTCGCCGGTGCCGAAGCATGTGCACCTCAGCTCTGTTTCAGTACGGGGAAGATAAGGCCAGAAAAAAAGGCAGGCATTTTTTCCTTCAATGGCAGATGGACCCCACATGGCTCCACATAGGATCACAACGTTACCAACTGACACTGTTATCTGCGAGGTGTTAAGCAGTGCCACATCAGCCCGACTAATGGGCTCCATCTGTCATAAACACGCTTAATCGAGACAAAACCGCCGATCAGTGGTTTTTGCAAAACAATTACGGAAGACGTGGTGTTTTTTGCAACAAAAGTGTAGCGTAGTGTTTTTCGCAAACCTAGCCTTCAAAGTGGTGTTTTTGTGCAATTTACTCCCGGATAAGTCCCATGAAGAGTAAAAGGGGCATGACCCCTAGGGCATGACAGTTCCTCAAGCGAAGGCCACTTACCCTATCTTAGAACAACACTCGAGGGAAGTTCACAGCATGCAGACAACAAGGGCAAAAGAGAAGGTCATGATGACCAATACATATACGAGCGGTTCCCGATATCTCCCAATCTCACGAGTTGCAATTTGACTCTCGGTAGAAGACCACATCAGAAGCGGTTCTCGAGTGATACTTTGAAGTACCTCTTTGTTGTTCCCTTTCACTTTATAAGAACTACCGTTCTTTGGTCTATAATGGTCTATCCATCTTATATAACATGGTTCGTTGAAGCATATGCATCGTTTCATTATCTCTTTTATTATATTTTATTTTTGAAGAAAATGTTTCATTAAACGAAGGCTAGTAATTACTCCCTCCGTTCGAAATTACTTGTCTCGGAAATGGATGTATCTAGAACTAAAATATATCTAGATACATCCATATTCTACGACAAGTAATTCCGAACGGAGGGAGTATTTGCCATGGCCATGAGTGCGAAGCATGTGGCTCCTGACTAGCATCGTTTTCTTTTCTCTTGTGAAATTTAGATGCATGTCTTTATGAAGGTTCAGGTCAAGGCAATAGCTTGCTTATGGGTTTTGGGCTGGCAAGTGCCACTTATATATGTGCGGCCACAAAAAACTCGTGACCTGTGAATAAGATAGTGATTAAATTGATTTTTGAAAAATGAAATGTCGAATATAAAGGAAACGGAAGACTACCTTAGGAAATACGATGGTATTGGGCTTCTGGCCCTTTAATAGAGGCCATGACAGAATCTGAGCTTCGTTCGGAGCATTACATCTTTTTGAATAGAAAATGATGTGGCTAAAACTGGGTGTTGATCCCTTATCTATGATAATTTTCCTTTTCGTTTGGGCAGTGAAAGGTGTTGGTCGACAAGCCCCAACCCAGATCGGTCCCGCCAACCGTACGATGTGCCTGCCTCTAGCCATACGATCCAGCCTCACACGCTCTCTCCTCGTATGTGACTTCTGCCTTGCACGCCCCATCACACACGTAAAAAATGTCGCATGCCTCTTACGCTCCCCATCCTGACGCAGTGCGCGCGCCATTAAATCCATTAAGAGGCGCTAGAATGGTGGCCAACCTGCTACGCCATGTGGCGAATGCTGGTTGGTCACGGTGAGAAAATATTTTTTAGAGTTCTTTTAAATGGTAGGAAGACTTTTTTTAGACAAGTTTTTCTAGGGTTTTTCTTTTTTCCTTTTAAGATGGTTGTGATGTTCATGTGATGCGCGGATATTTTTTAATTTTTTTGGCATGATGGTTTTTTTTCTTGAAACGGAGGCAAAAGTCTCATCTATTAATTAAGCAGAAGAGAATTGTCCAGTTAATTAATGGAAAACCGGGTGAAAACCATCACAATCCGCGGTACACATAAAAGAACCACACGCGGCACTCCAAAGAGGGACTCGTCGAGACAGCACATCGACGTCATCGTCATCACTTCTCTCCTAGAGGCGTCATCGCCATCCCAAACTCTAAGAAACGACTCCGACTTTGCCAAGGCGATCATCGAACCAACCCACAGAATAGGCCGTGCGAAATCACATGAAGATCCGCGCCAGACCTCAGCCACTACGACAAGACAACACAGCTCTGACACCAACGGAGAGCTACGAAGGAGAACCACGCAAGACTGGCGTCGTGGAAGATCACCGAACGGACCACCTGCTACCTGTCATCGTACGCCACAGGGCCCCTCCACTGCAGCTTCAACTTCACAGCAACAACCAGCCGAGGCCATCCCAAGAACATGCCGGAGAAGAGCTAACTACCTCAACCAATGTCGTGTCTCCTACATCACTCCCGCGACACCATTGCCATAGAAGCCTTGACGCCAACACCAACACCATCCACTGGTCCCTCTTGACGATGCTCAACTCCAACAACGAAGACCTCGAGAGGGGAAACGACGCCAATGCGCCGCCATCGTCCGATCACAAAGGATCTAGGGTTTCCCCCGGAGCTGAATCCATGCAGGAGGCGTGCGGCAGCAATGCGGCGATGCCTCCAAGAAGGTCTACGATGGCCACAGCCGGCGCCATCGCGGGTCACTGACCAAGGCCGAGACAGGATCTTCACCCAAGCTCCCAAACATCCAACCTGCACCGCCATCGACAAGTCCACCAAGCACCACCACCGAGCCAACTCGTAGTCGAAGAAGCCCACTGCTGAAGCAGCCAACCGCACCTTGCGGAGACCGCCGGCGTCCACCTGAAGCATCAGCCGTCAAATCTGTCAACCGTCGACCGGAAGCTGAGCCACCGGACGCAGCAGAAACCACCATGCCTTGCGAAGCACCATGCCGACAAGTGACGAGAGGTCTGCAGCCCGAGGCCAAGAACCACCTCGGATCCCAGTCGCAACCAAGCTCCATACGCGCACCACGCACGCCCACTGGAGGAGGGAGACAGCAGATTCGACAGACAAAGAAACGACCATGCCCCATCACCATGAGACCGCTCCACCATGCCACACCAGCAGCAGCACCTCCCGGTGCCACCGCGTGACCTCCAGGCGGCAAATCCGTGCTGCCCGGTCCCTTGAGCGCCCGCACCGCATCACAGTCGGACCCCTTGTGCCGCTCGCTCCTCGCAGATCCACCCAGACCATGCCTCACCTAGCACGCAGCCACCGGCGCAGCACCGCCTTGCCCGACCCCTTGCGTGCACTTTGCCGCGCCTCATGCACAGCCGCGAGACGCGCCGTCGCTACTCTCCCGCATGCACGCGCGAGCCTCAGCCCCACCACTCACTCCAGTTCCGCGACACATGCAGCAGCACCGCGCAACCGCAGCGTCGCAACAAGCTGGCCGCGGCCGCCGTGCCGCGTGCATCCCTGGTCGTGAGCACCGCGCCGCGCACACCCCTGGTCATGGCCGCCGTGCCGCCACGCACCTCTGCTCGCCAAGTGGCCCCGCGTCGCGCACCTGCCTCGCTAGAGGAAGAAAGGAAGGGCCCGCCGCCGCCACTGCGCGGTCTTTGCCCGGCGGCGGCGGGGGTAGGGACGTCGGGATCTGAAGAAGGGGCGGGGCTAGGTTTCACCCCGAGTCGCCCGCAGCGGGAGCGACACGGGAGTCGGGTGTAGTATAGTTGTTGTAATTTTTTGGCATGATGGTAAGGTGCACATACCTTTCTATCAAGCGGCCCGCATTGGCGGGCCCCAACCACTAGTGTCCATTCATAGTAGCACCACCAGCTTGCTGCTCCATCGCGTCCTAGCAGCACCGACCGGCCGTCACACGACATCGTGGCACCGCTGACGAATCACGGCCTGGTTGCCGTTGGTTGTAGTAGGGTCAACGTGGGTTGCAACTCCCCCATGGCTAGTTGCAGTTTTTGCCAACGACTGACGTAGCATGGGCCGGTGATGGTTGCAGCTCTTGACATCGTCAATCGTAACACGGGTCGAAGCAGGTTACAGCTCTCCCTTTCACCAGCTGAAGCCTCGCCAATGATGGTCGTGGCAACGGGTCCCGTTTGTTTCAGCTCACCCTATCACCAGTTGAAACCCCTGTTCTTCCAGAGCCCCAATACAACCCATTAACGGTGGCAATATGCTACGTCAGTCGTTTAGTGCATGTGTGTGAAGACGGATCTGAATTCCGATGCGCGGTTTGGAAGATATGACTTTTTTAAAAAATTTAAAAACTAAAATAATGCATGTGTGTTCTATTTTTTCCAATTGATGTGACCGGTGTGAATGCATTAAATATCAAAAAAGATAAGCGCTAGCAGACAAAAATTACACACATGCATGCCTACATGAAGCGGTTGTTCACAACCGCCAAATAGTACGCGCGCACTAATAAGAATTCAGGATAAATACATGCTCCCTCCATCCACGAATAAGTGTACATCTACCTTTTGTCGTAAGTCAAAATTTTAAAAATTTGATAAACTTTATAGAAAAGAGTAGTAACTTATATGACATCAAATGTGTATATTATGATAGTATACTACATTTCAAAACGTATTCAGTGATAATAATTTAGTGTCATAAATGTTGCTACCATTTCCTATAAAGTTGGTCAAAGTTTTAAAACTTTGACTTACAACAAAAAGCTAGATGTACACTTATTCGCGGCTTATTCGCGGACGAAGGGAGTGACACAAATTGGCTTCTTGTTCGCTTCCACAGAAGGACTTGGATTTTGTAAGATCATTGGACTCGGCTCCTCGACCGATCAGTCGATCTGCTGTTAATTGTTCGGTCGGTCTTTCTCGCACCTACGTACAGCTGCACCGCGTGAGGGTCAAAGGCATGAAGACATACAACGTGCATAAGGGTCGGTTAGTTCGTTCAGCCTTCAGCGGTGGATCTGATCCGGGGCCGTACAGGGAGGGTTTTAGTTAGCTATACGGGCTTACGGCCGCGGGCGAGATGAATCGATGAACGATTCTCCTCCACAGCAGAGTACATTGATGATGCGCATGGCAATTATGTGGGAAGCTTGTCGTTGGTCATTGAGGGAGTAAGTAGTGCGGCAATGATGGAAGCCATTGTTTGTAGGGAGGCTCTCTCCCTAGCGGATGATCTGATGTTACATAGCTTCATTGTGGCATCCGACTCGAAGCAGGTTGTGAGTGAGATCAACAATGGCTCCAATGGAGTGTACGGAGCGATTTTATCAGAGATAAGGAATAGATCTCCTTTGTTTAACTGCAGATTTACATTCGAAGGTAGAGCGGTCAACCGTGACGCCGATAGGTTAGCCAAGTTTTCAAACTCTTTAGACCAGGGTAGACATGTGTGGTTGATGCAACCTCATGACCCAATTGTAATGCCAACTCATGTGGAGTTTGATCAATAAAGCTTGGTGATACCCCTCAAAAAAAAAAAAGCAGAGTCCATTGATTCGGGGTTTCAAAACAACAAAAATGTACAGCTAAAAAAACACAAGAATTGAGCGTAAGAAGCCAGTTTGATATTCCCGGAACGTGATCCCGTATATATATCTGCGCACAGCGTGCGGCGGAATCCTTCAGAATATGCCCCCAGTATCTATCCAATATGGAGCCGAACTCAATCTATAGACTACGTGGCCCAGTTCAGTATGACCATATTGTAGCCGGAGTCCCTCAAGTTTGTTATCGAAAAAGGGTTTCCCCCGCTTCGTATACAAAGCAACCAACCGAACCATACAAGAATAGGTGCTGGGACGGAAGCAGCACAGTCACGCCTAAAAGAAACAAGAGAGAAAGAGCAAAAGAAACAAATGCCGACAACGGCGGATCAACAAAAACGAAGAAGCCTCGCGATCGCTGCGCCCACCGGGCTCATCCACTAGGCTCCAAGACTCCGAAGCGCCGGCACCAATCAACACCTCCAAGAAGGAACGCGACGATGACGACGCTGCTGCCAAGGGTTTCCCCCGGTACATGACGAGGCGAGAGGAAGGGTAGCCCCCGACGCCCTCCCGGAAGGTTAGGTGGCACCCACAGGCGCCACCGCGCCGGAGTCGGCCACGCCGACAGGGGTTTCCCCCGATCCCAACCCGCACCTCGGGCGCTCCGGATGTCGCCACCAAACCAACCACCACCCTGCGCCAACGCGGTCATGAGGCCTCTACGCCACGGCACCGCGAAGTGAGGACAACACGGCGAAGAATCAGAGCCGGGACTAGGGCATTAGCACCATCGGCACGCGGGAGGGCCCCACCTCCACCGTCAGCGACGGTAGCCGTCCGGACGCAATAGCAGGAGCACACCAGGCCCGTAGGCCCACAGGCCCGGCCGAGCCCTCGTGGGCCCGTAAAGCTCCCGCCTTCACGCTGCTGCCGGCACGCCATCAGCGCCGACGCCCCATGTCCGAGCCGCTCCTCCTCACCGCGCCGCATACAACGAGACCACGCCGGGGGCCGGCCCGCTAGGGCCCAGATGGGGCCCGTCAGGCCCAGATCTGGGCCGGGGGCGTGTCGACGGCCACCCAGCACCGCCACGCCGTCCCGCCGCCAAGGAGCG
>NC_041393.1:72257941-72266674 GCF_002162155.2 Triticum dicoccoides
CCGACGACGGCGGGGGGAGACGGGGGAGGAGGGGACCTGCGGGCGAGGGGCGCGAGCTCCGCCCCGGCCACCTCCCGGGGAGGCGGCGCGAGGCGCCCTAGACGGAGGAAGGGGAGGGCGGAAGGGGGGCGGAGGCGGGGGGCGAGGCCGACGGCCGGCGGCGACGGGAGCGTCAGCGGCGGCGGGAGGGGAGCGGGGGAAACCCTAGCGCCCGCCTAGTCGCGGGAGCCCCCTAGATGATATTTTTAGACCAATAAACCAAATAGCAGCATTTGCTGCCCCCCTCAAGTTTGTTCCCCAAGCCAAGGCCACTTACCCTAGCTTAGAACAACAATAGTGGGACGTTCACATCAAGTAGGCAACAAGGGCAATGGAGAAGGTCCTGATGACCAATACACATACAAGCGGTTCCCAATATCTCCCAATCTCATGAGTTGCAATTTGACTCCCGGTGGAAGACCACATCAGAACCATGGCAAACTTTGAAGTACCTCTTTGTTGTTCTCTTTCACTTTGTAAGAACTGCTGTTGTTCTGTCTATGCTGCTCTATCCATCTTATATAACATGGTTCGCTGGAAGCATGTGCATCATTTAAATATCACTTTTATTATATTTATTTTGAAGAAAATGTTTCACTAAACAAAGGCTATTAATTATTTGCCATGGCCATGAGTGCGAAGCATGTGGCTCCTGACTAGCACCATTTTCTTTTCTCTTGTGAAATTTAGGTGCATGTCCTTATGAAGGTTCAGGTCAAGGCAATAGCTAGCTTATGGGTTTTTGGCTGGCAAGTGCCACTTATATATGTGCGGCCACAAGAAACTTGTGATCCGTGGATAATATAGTGATTAAATTGATTTTTCAAAAATGAAATGTCGAATATAAGGGAAACGATAGACTACTTTAGGAATACGATGGCATTGGGCTTCTGGCCCTTTACTAGATGTCAGGACAGAATCTGAGCTTCGTTCGGAGCATTACATCTTTTTGAATTGAAAATGATGTGGCTAAAATTGGGTGTTGGTCCCTTATCTACGATAAATTTTCTTTTTGTTTGGGCAGTGCAAGGTGATGGTCAACAGGCCCCAACCCAGACCGGTGCCCTCCCCAACCGTACGATGTGGCTGCCTCTGGCCATACGATCCAGCCTCACACGCTCTCTCCTCGTACATGACTTCTGCCTTGCACGCCCCATTCACACACAAAAAAATGCCGCATGCCTCCTACGCTCGCCATCCCTGACGCAGTGCGCGCGCCATGTCCATTCATAGTAGCACCACCAGCTTGCTACCCCATCGCGTCCTAGCAGCACCGACCAGCCGTCACACGACATTGTAGCACCGCTGACGAATCACGGCCTGGTTGCCGTTGGTTGTAGTAGGGTCAACGTGGGTTGCAACTCCCTCATGGCTAGCTGCAGTTTTTGCCAACGACTGATGCAGCATGGGCTGATTATGGTTGCAACTCTTGCCATCATCGATCGTAACACGGGTCGAAGCCGGTTACAGCTCTCCCTATCACCAGTTGAAGCCCCGCCAATGATGGTCGTGGCAACGGTCCCGTTGGTTTCAGCTCACCCTATCATCAGTTGAAACCCATGTTCTTCCAGAGCCCAAATAAACCCATTAAGAGGCGCTGGAATGGTGGCCAACCAGCTACGCCATGTGACGCATGCTGGTTGGTCACGGTGAGAAAGTTCTTTTTTAAAGTTTTTTTAATGGTAGTGAGATCTTTTTTCGAGAAAATTTTTTCTAGGTTTTTTCTTTTTTCTTTTAACATGACTGTGATATCCACATGACGCAAGAATATATTTTAAAAGAATTGACATGATGATGAGGTGCGCATAGCTTCCTCTCAAACGGCCCGCAATGACGGGCCCCAACCACTAGCCCCTGTCATAAGCAGCATAAACATTGATCAGTAATATTCCTTTAGTTGGTTTCCTCTATCCCTCTCTCGGCTTCAAAATCATGTTATTCCGTTCAGTAGTATTGATTAGTAATGTTCCTTCAGTTTGTGCAATATTTTTACTGACAGTGCTTCAGGTACATATTATCTTTATGTCACCATTTGTTGTTCAACTGATACCCGTTTGCCCTTTTTAACCATACTAGTAAATGTACACGTGCAATGCACGTACTAACTAATACTCCATATATATTTAGTCAAACATATTTCGAACACCAAAATTTAAATTGTTGCATGTGGTGAAACAACATAGCTCCGTGTCAAAATGCAAAAAAAAAAAAACTAATTTCAAACATCAAACTCCAATAATGGGAACAATCCAAAGTTGCCAATTGAATGGTGTTCATCTCTTGATCAAACAGTGTCACCTTCCATAAGATTTACATTGCAAACCTGGTAGACAAATAAAAGAAATCAATATCACAAGGGATCAATCTTCAGAACAATTAAATCTTCATCATAAAAAAAACACTTAAATCTTGTTCGGCTCTATGGACCACTGTAGTGAAGCGGCAAATTATAGATAATACAACAACCGTATCATTTTTTCTGATGGAAAAAGAGCAACCTATTATTATCATCATCCAAAGTGTTTGCAATGTCAGATGGTTAAGGACGAACAACATTACAACATTGGCAAGCTGACCTCAGGGTGATCCATCTTTTTTCATGCGGGTCATTTTCACTACACAGGAAGTATATCCGCAAAAAAAAAAAAAGTCTATTGGATTCCTGAAGAGCAAACACAACAATTACTTCATCTTCACAGGGCCACTGGGTCCTCAAATAATATAACTTATACCCTGGCATCTTTTCTTTTATACTCCCTCCATCTTCAAATGTAAGATGTTTTTTAACACTATAAAACATCTTACATTTCGACACAGAGGGAGTAAGGGAGTATCTCTTATGCAGCTACGCTACCAGTTCAGTCTAACTAAATCTGGTCAGTTACACAATATGTTAAATATGGCAAAAGGATCACATACCTTCAGATATTTGCCAGCCAGCTTCAGCCACTAATCTCACCAAGACTACTTATCATGTGCACCTGCAGCATTTTTCTATATAACAAAAAGTTTTAGAAGACCATGAGATTAGGCATTTCAACCAATTCACTTAGAAACACAGTGAGTTTGTAGCTAATATAGCTTGATGGATTTGTGCAGCCAGTATCGATGGCACGCCTTGTACTATGCCTAAGAAAATAACCACAAAACATCTAATTATGCCCTTTTTTAGAAAAGGAGGATGACCCCCGGCCTGCATCTGGGAGATGCATGCAGCCACTTTATTAACTATTCATGGAGAACTTAAAAAGTAATACATCAATATGTCTGAAGCCGCCATCTTGGCAACATCCGTCGCTACTCCTATCCATTGATGAAGGGGTGCAGAAAGTATGGGCCGAATATCTAGACCTCTCACCTAAGCCTAACATCTAAAGCTGGAGGTCTCAACCAAGCCACATACCAGGTCTGGGGCACAAACCGGTCCGACGCACTCATAGGTCGTCGCCGCCGTCTTCCATCGATCCATCTTCAGAGGTGATAATGACGCATCGACCTTCCCAGGGCTGCTGTTGACGCCAACACGGTGCCAGACAAGACCTCCTCCCTACACGCGTCCATCATCACACATCCGTCGACGAGGCCCTGCCGCGCCATGCCACCGAGACTCCACGTCGTCGATGTGTCACATGGAACGCCGCTCCACCGCAGATGCCGTCCACTGGTCCCTCGAGCCTATGCATACCTTCAAGATTGACGTCCCTAAGAGGGATATGGCACAAGAGTGTTGACGTCATCCAATCGACCGATCTAGGGTTTCCCTCGTAGGTGGCGGATAGGGGTCTAGAGCTTCTCCACTATGATGCCTTCAAGAAAGGGACAACGTAGAAAACGCTGCCATCATCGGTTTTGGCAACGAGCTAAGATTAGGGTTTTCACCCGGATCCGCTCGAGGAACCTCCATCCAGCCTTGTGTGCACGGGACCACCATCACCCCCGCCGCGCATGGAGCAGGCCGCACAGGCCAGATCAGATTTGACTGGAGGCCAAACCACACATATAGTCGTTCCATCCACCAGGCCCTCCATGCCGCCACCAATTCGAGATCCGACTGGCAGTAGAGCCGTCCACCGCCTCTGTGAGGCAGGGCCGGCCGCCGTGCCGCAAGACCTGACCAGTCGCGCCTCCACACGTTGGGGGCCCCACCCCACCCCAAGCCGCGGGAGAGAAGGATACCCCCGTCACCGCCATCTGCCCCCGGGCTTAGCCAGCGGCGTCATGCGGCGACGATGGGAGGAGAGGAGGGAGTAGATCAGGGCTCAGTGGCGGCTAGGGTAGCGGCCTGCCCGAGTCGCTCGATGCGGGAGCGACGCGGGGGGAGCGAGATGTTTTGGTCATCTAATTATGCCTAGTCAAGATCCAACTCATACGTAAAGATTCAGCTTAAATTGTCAAATGAGAACACGAATGTGAATTATGGGCAGATGAACCATGCAAGATCACGGTACACTAAAGAAACTTGATCTGATCGAAATAATTAAAAGCAACTCAAACCCTGTATGGAGGAAACTAAAAAGAAAATATGAGGGAAATAAGTGAACATAGAGATTTGGAGAGCTTAGTTCTAAAATCTTGCGAGATAATTTATGAAGACACAATAATCTATGTCAGTGCAATCCTGCTCAAAAAATAATTTTTTTTGCAAATATTCATGTGAAAATAGAAGTTTTGAAAACCGTAAAACCATAGGACAGACAAACTGTACCAAGACTAAGCCAATTAACTATTTTTCATCATCATCACTCCAAAAGCCTCGGTTCTTTCCACTTTCCTTAGTTCTTGTGAATTTATGATCAATGCATAATGATCTTAATTTGGTGCACATGATAATGACATTCTACCATGATATAATAAAAATAATACCCCAGCATGAAACTAACCTTATCGTGGTCAAGTCACTTGTCCACCAGTTGTAGCCTCATTCTTTTCCTGTAGCTAAAATCCTGGCCTCCAAGTCCACTACATGCTTGCACCATAGCACCATCCACAAGCTATCATGCTCCTTCCATTGCGAGGAAACATGATAAAAATATAAGGAATGAACTAAGGGAAGTTTAGTTCAACATCCTCTTTCTAACCTTTTCGAAAGAAAACATCCTCTTCCTAATGCAATCAGTAGCCTCAAAAGAGGACCAACCTATAACAGGAATAACTATGAATGCATAAAAACAAATCCCCTCTGTCAATAAATAGTTTGTCTGTTTATCATGGTAGTTCTGCAAACTGAAGTAAGCCCCTCTACAACAAAACTAAGCATTAATAGTTCAACTTGCAAACTGAAGATGACTGAAGATGTTGACCCATCAACCTAATCCATCACCAGGCTAGAGTATTAATTACCAAAAATCATGAACTAAATAGATTTGGTAACATCATAATTTTCTTAACTCTATCTGAACACTAAAAATATTGTAGGAATAACTCATGTGCTCTTTGTATCGCTAGATATATTCGTAGTAAATAAAACCCAACCCAAAAGAAACAGAAGCTCTTGGCCCATCATTCTGACTTATAAAGCAAGGCTGACATAAACAACCATGACGTTTAGGCTAAGAATTCATAAAAATGGTGTACAATACTGAAGGTCTTGACATTCAGCATAAGTAACAGTGTCAATTGAAGGTGTAGTGATGACAAGTACGCAAGGAAGACATCATTTAGGTACAGTGATGACAAGCATGAGTAGTCACTATATGTGCTAATCTAGACTGCAAATTTACAACTATTACATGAGAAGATAATAACTGGTAAAAAAATGTTAGGCCACAAATGAAGGCTTCTGCCACGTTCACATGAACAATCTGGCAACACCAAATCCTAGCAATTTCATTAACTATTCAACGGTTGCATTCAGATAAGCAACTCGACCAAATAGAATTCCATACCCATTAATTCAGCCTCGGGAAAAAAATGTTAGATCACGGATAAAGTTCCAAAACAATTTTAGCTAAGTAATCATCATCATTATTTTGTGAGCCTGGCCTTAGCCTAACCTAGCTTGAGCTTCTGGTTTTGCAATGCAGTATATAAAAAATAACCAAGATGAGAGATCCCAGTATCCAGAGCCATTATTTACTAAAGTGAAGGTATGACTGAATGATTCAGTTTCAGAGGAATTATTTCTAGAGCCTCAAGATAGTTACCACATCGGGTTCTATTCTACGCCCAGGGAACTATGAATGATCCAGTAATTTACTGTATTCTTGTTAGTCTCTTAGTATTGTCTGATCCTCGATAAAAACAAACTTCCCTTCAAAATCCATCCAAAACAGAATTTACCAACACCCAGATTTCTATGGATGCAAGTGCGGAAACCTTACAGCCTTGTGCGTCGCACATTCTTGAATAATTTGAAATCGTCAACTGTAGAAAACAAGAGGAATGTGGTAAGCAGACCTGCTTATTAGTGAAGATGTCCATCATCTAGGTTTGCTCTGCAATCTATATGGTTTAGGGATTCTGAAATGGAACTGAAACAAAACATAGTGAAAACTTACTTGATGGTAAACGGATAACGACAGCGTGACTGTACATATTGTTCATAGGATCCAGGCAACAACCTGATTTGGAATATTTCATCAGGAATTGTTCTTTCAGACCAAGGACAAACTATGCAGGGGAATGCTTGTGCAAATTATAAGTTGTCAAGCAGATCAAGATAGAAGGTGCAGTCAAGTGCAGTTGAGATTCAAAGTCGTATTCAGCAATCTGACGACAGAAGCAAAACAAAGCCGTTTTGTCGTACCTGAGGTTGCCTGCACAATGAAAGAACTGTAATGGATTATCAACCTCTGAACCTAGATAAAAAATTGTTCACGAATCACTTGTTTAGAGTTTGGATCCTTTACAATGTAGACATTAATAATAATGTTCTACGATCCTGTGCATATAGAATAATAATTTTCTACGATCCTGTGCATATGGTTTAGTAGTCAGCATGTTGGTTTCTAGTCACACTAAACATATAGAAACGCATCACTGTGTTGATTCCTTTGGAGTTGTTGCCTCTGCAGCTTTGTGTGCTCCCTTTCAATGGTTCAACATGGATAGGATTTAAACAAATGTCAGTGTTAAATCTAGCAAAAAACTGAAACAAAATAAGATCATATATGGATGACACGGAGAGCTGTGAGACTGAAATAGAGAGGGCTAGCTATATAGAGAGGTCAATTAGGGGAACTCATCGAACATTTGGTGGGCATCGGCATGCTGCCATGGTGCTGGAGGGCAGAGGCTACGCAATGCATCTCACCGTAGAGGAGTTCCGCATCCTCGGTTGTGCGAGGAACGACAGCGGCGGCATCTACATCGCTGACCACGAGGAGGAACGACCGCTGGGGCATATGTGCGTGATGCGAGGTCGATGTACAGAGGCCAGGAATCGAATGCCCCGTCGGAGAAATCCATCTTCGTGGTCGAGCCCGCCGCAGCTTGAGGGAGGAGATGGACCTTGCCGCTGCTGCCGCCGACGCAGGCCGCGTTGCCGCCGCTGCTCGACGGTGGAGATGGACCCCGCCGCCGCCAACGCAGGCCGAGCCCGTTGGGTCCCGTGCTGCCGCCGCTGCTTGACGGAGGAGAGACCCCTTTGCTGCCGATGCAGGTCAGGCCGGCCCACTGCGTCCCGCTGCGTCGCCGCCGCTCGACGGAGGAGATGGACACCGGCACTGCCGACGCAGGCCCAGCCCGCTGGGTCCCGCGCCGTCGGCGCTGCTCGAGGGATGAGAGCGACCCGGGCTGCGGGAGGACGGGGCGCCGGCAGGGCTGCGGCGCGGAAGGAGCAGGAGGTGGCGTGCGGCGCGGCGCGGCGTGGGAGGAGCAGGAGGCGGCGTGCGGCGCGGCACGATGGGAGGAGGGGGCGGGCGGGAGGGCGTGCGTGCGTGGGTTGTGGCGGTTTTTCTTTTTCTTTTTGGAACGGCGGGCTTAGCGATGCATGAATTAGTGGTGGCTTAATGCGTGGCTTGTAGTGTTAAACATGGAAGGATTATGGATCATTAGATTTGATAGATGAATGGGTTTGATTGTTTGGATCTGCCCCTCTTTTCCTTTTATAGTGGTAGTAGATGCTATGTGGTTGCACACAGCGTGGCTTAGGGTGTTTTTTTGGCGCCGCTTGTTTTCACTCCCCTGACACCCTGGTCCTTGATCACTATGCTCTGTCGCTTAGGGTATTTTTTTTGGCGTCGCTCGTTTTCACTTCCCCTCTCATGCTGGTCCTTGGTCCTTATTTGTACATTAATCTTTTCACCTTATACTGATTAACGGGGCTCCAGCCTTTTGTAGAAGAAAAACCGTAGAAGTACCTAAAACTAATTGAAGTTCTTTGTGTCTTGTCTTTCAGCTGCAGGGGTATGATATCAAGGAGCTGCTGCAGGCATCTTCAAGGATTCATTTGACCAGTATAGTAAAATACATGAACTCCTGGTAGTATCCCTTTGCTAATAATTTAGAGTTGACGTGTCATCTGATAGTTTTCTTTTCTGCTTTCAAACTGCGGTTTTGATACTTTTTATCTCTTATGATTTCAAAGCTAAATTCTAATGAGATATGATGGTACATATGATGACTTGATTCAAAGCAAGAGAAAACAGAAACTCCGAGAGCTAATTCTGGGACAATAACATCCCTCAAAAGCCTTGAGGCTATGGGATACTTCATGTCAGGCCGGTGTCTACCTCCACGGAACCAGGAGGGAGA
>NC_041393.1:72267236-72289581 GCF_002162155.2 Triticum dicoccoides
CGCAGCATTAGCGGAGGTGGCAATCTTGGATTTATATGGTGGAGATGGTGGGTGGAAGAACAAGAAGAAATATTATTTATAAATCACCAATGCCTCATGATGTGCATGGAGATTCTAAAAGTATATAGTATACATTAGTGATGTTGAACAACTAAAATATGCATACACCATTGTAGCACACATGCAATTAACAGTGCCATTTAATAAGCCGGATATGTTCTTCTGTTACTCGTGCTCATGCTTTCTCCAAGGGGTGCCCCTAGGGCAGGGCAGAAAGGGAGACAACCCTACCCCCAAATCCGAGGGAGGTTGGGGGTGGGGGAGGGGGAGACCCAGCTATCTAATACAACATGGAAATGAATTAGCATGGTTTTCTAGTCAGAATAACAAATGTGTTAGCAAAGCAAGCCATGGGTTAACTCAAGCAAAACATTTTGTTTTGCGGGACCATGGGTTAACTCAAGCAAAACAGGAATTGTCGGCTACACTGAGACTATGGCTCTAGCTCGTTTTCCCCTCTCATTTCCTCCCCCAAAACATTTTGATTCCACATATTCTTATTGACCTTGTTGCCATTTGGAAAAAAAAAGGCATCGTTGCCTGTTTGCCAGTTTATGAAGGAGAAATTCCCCACATCCATGATCTGTAGTTCAATCTGTTCATAAATGAGGTGAAGAATAGCTCTGGTAAAAGTGAGGCATAGAAATGAATGAATGGGAATTAGTGTGGCAGTGTGAGAATATTTCATAGGCATTCGATATGGGAACAACAAAATAGTTAACTATTAGTTCTCATTTTTATACATGTAAATTTTAGTATCATGTTAGGATTAAGAGAATCTTTTCGTAAAAAAGGATTAAGAGGATTTTTGTAATACTACATATCCTTCAGCTTGTCTGTCTCATGAGTAGTTTTCCTTTGGCATTGCATTTCTAATAGAATTTGCACTGGGTTGATGTTGGCAACACACTAATTATGAAACTTTGTATTGGAATGAAAATATAGCATCCGTCAGGCAAAAGTTAGCCGATACCAGTATACTATTTGAACCTATGACGCTAACATGTGAGGACCAACATTCCTTACACCTTTGATGCATGCTTACTTTAGAGGTGATCGGCGTCGATGGAGGTAAAACACTTGATGCCTGTTCAGAGTAATTCATAAGTTAAACATTCGGCGCATATCTCAAACTAGAGCCCAGAGTTAAAGCCCCCTGTAGCTAGAGTCCATGAAATGTGTTCTTTGACCCAAAGGCTACTCATCCTCGCTTAGAATGAAAGTTCATCCAACTGGAAAACAAGTAAACAACCACAACAAAGGAGAAAGTAGTGCTGAGAAATATGCACGCAAGAAGTTCCACATGTCTCCCAATCCCACAAGTTGCAGTTTCGCTCTCATCCAAAAGCCAGATCTAAACCATGACACTCAACCTGCTTTGTCTCTCTTCCTTCCTCTTTCCACATTCCAAGAACTATAGGTGGTAGTAACATGTTTGGCCTATACTACTCTATCCTTCTTGTATAGCATGGGTTGGCTTGAAGCAGATGCATTGCACCATTTTTTCTTTTACTACATTGTTCCAGATATTAATTATTGATCATGGCCATCAGCAAGAAGCATGTGGTTTATGACTACCAACAGTTTATTTCCCTTGTGAAATTTAGGTGCTTCTCTTTATGAAGCTTTGGTGCAAGGCATTATAGATTTCATAATCATATAAAAGCCTAGAGTGCTAGTGCATCATATTACTTGCATTGCAAAATGAACATTACTCATGGCAAGATTTATTATCTAGCAGAAACAAATGATGATTAATTGGACATAAGTGTACACAACCAAAACACACTTCTATTCCATTAAAATAATCAAATCATCTTTCACATATGAAAAATAATATTGCACTTACTTGGCTTGATTAGCCAACATAGACTCTGCTTCAAAGTTTCACGAGTTAAAACAAAACAAATGACCACAACATAACAAGGTGTATGTCATGTATAATCTCAGGCCAGAGGATTGCGATCATCTTTTTATGGGTTGTGTCGTGGCCAATATTATCTGGATCTCCATTCTAAAGTGGAGTGATGTGCATGTGGTTGTTCCTTCCCTGGATCAGGATTTGTCATCTTGGTGGGCTTCTGCTAGAGATGACTGCCATGTCAAAGATAGGAAGAGGCTGGATTACTTACCCGTGCTTGGGGTTTGGGCTATCTGAGGGAAAGAAACGCCCGGCTCTTCGAGAATAAGGTTACTCCCATCATTCAGGTCGTCAACCAACTCAAGGTCGATGCTGGGTACTGGCTGGGATGTATCTAAGTTCTAGAGGCTGAGCTCCATCTTCTATGTTTTGCTTAGTCAGGTCGCTTGTTGCTTGTTATCGTGTAGGCTGAGGACTGTGGTTTGGTCCTGCTCCCTGTTCGTATTTTGATTTTTTGATAGTGTCGGTACCGTTGTATGGACCTGGACATGGCCCTTTCCGTCTTCTCTATATAATTTACATGCAGTTCTCCTGCATGGTTCGTAAAACAAAACAAATGAAAGGGTAGGATAGAGAGTACTCATCGAACAAATGTGGATCGGGAGCCAAAATCAATGAACCATATTGCTTAGTGTGAACTGTCAACATTAGTTGGTTGAAGTTGTAATGTTATGTGGATCCGACTAACAATGACATACATATGGTCCTACATTGTATTTCTGTTTCATTCCGTTGCAAGTCCCATTTCTGTTCGACAAGTTCGTTTTGCAAGTTATGACATGACGAGCAATTTTAACATGGTCCCTCTTACCCCCACTTTTCACATGGGAGGTAAAACAGTAATATTTAACCAGACCCACTACTTAATGAAATCAATGGCTCAGATCTAGTATATACTGTTACCTCTCATGTGAAAAGAAGAGGGAGTAAGAGCATCTCCAGCCGTGCCCCCAACGGGACCCTCAGGGTGATTTTTTTGCCCCGACGCCGAAAAAACCCCCCAATCGCGTCCCAAGACACTGAAATCCGCTGGCTCAACCCGTTTTGGGCCCGGCGATCCCAGGCTGAACCCAGCGCACTGGGGGGCGCTCGGGGGCTCCGGCGGAAGGGAAAACCACGCCTGGGACACACTGTCAGGCGAAAAGTCAAGACAAATCGTCCAGATTCGCCCCCACCCCCGCGCGCTCTGCCGCCACCCTGCCGATCCTGGCGCCGCCCGATGCCCACTGCCGCTAGATAGGCTATTCCCCGCCGGAAAAGAGAGAAGGTTTTGTTGCGGCAACCTCTCCACCACCTTCCTGGGCGAGTGTTCCGGCACACCGGCTGCGCAGGGCGGGATACCGGCGGCTGCGCGCCCACCATGCCCACCAGATGTTCGGCGATTTGTCTGCTCGGTGATGGACTCGGACAACGAGGAGGCGCTCGCGGCGCTGCTGGAGGAGGAAGCCGATGCTGACGTCCAGGACGAGGAGCATCTCATGGTCATCACCGCCCTGGCCGGCCTGCTCGTGAGAAATGAAAAGCCACGGCGAGGTGGCTCGGCGCCGGGGCGGCTGAAAGCAAAGAATCGACATCGTATAAGGCTATTGCATGCTCTACGCCGACTACTTCGCCGATGCTACACTGCAAGGCGACAAAGTATTTCAGCGGCGTTATCGGATGAGCCGAAAGCTTTTCGTCAGGATCGTCAATTCCATCAGGGAGTTCGACAACTACTTCAAGTGCAAGAAGGATTCCACCGACAAACTTGGATTCACATCAATCCAGAAGTGCACGACAGCTATGAGGATGCTTGCATACGGAGCTCCCGGTGATTCACTCGATGACTATGGGTGCATGGCCGAGTCCACGACCATTGAGTGTTTCTACAAGTTCTGCAGGGCAGTGATGGCAGTGTTTGGACCGCAATACTTGCGATCACCCAATGTTGAAGCCATTGCTCGGATCCTAGCACAAAATGCAGCAAGAGGATTTCCTGAGATGCTTGGAAGCATCGACGGCATGCATTGGAAATGGAAAAACTGTCCATTTGCTTGGCAGGGGATGTACAAAGGCGCCAAAGGCGGTTGCAGTGTGGTACTTGAGGCAGTGGCCACACAGAACCTCTAGATATGGCACTCATTCTTTGGTATGCCAAGAACTCACAATGACATCAATGTGCTGGAGTGCTCCCCTGTCTTTGCCAAGCTTGTTGAAGGTCATTCTCCTCAGGTGAACTTTGAGGTCAATGGCCAGAGGGCGAGCATCTTGGCGGCGGCGCGGCAGCTGCGGCTTGGATGCAAGTTCATGGCGAGGTGGTGGTTGCGTGGTCTTCAGATCGGGTGGTCGCGGGCACTGCCATGTTTAGGCCGGATCCATCTAGATCCGACGCAGGGTGGTGGTCTACGCCACTGGCCTCGTCGGATCGCTGGATCCGGCGCTTGGAGATCTACGACGCCTGTTCTTCTTGATCCTCCTTCCTGGTGGGTTGAGCACCATGGCACTTGCATCTCTGCTGGTCTCGGTTCGTGGCTCGATGTCGGATCCGGAACAGTCGGAGGTTTGGTGGTATAGGTTGGGGACCGGAGGAAACTTTGGCTGGCTGGTCTAGCCCGGCACCGGCGGCGTCCCTCGACGCCGTTACCCTCCCTGGAGGGGAAGACGAGGTCCCTCCTATCCACATCCGAACCCCTCCGGAGGAAAGTCCAAAATTCAGTCTGGATTGGGTGGCGGCGGCACCCTCCGCGTCGTAACCTCCATGCAGGCGCCGTCTTGGGAGGCTTAGATGGTCGGGCGAGAGATGCTATGGGTGGTGGGCTCCGCGTAGCTCCAGCAGCGGCGACAGTATGAGCTTTGGGGGAAACCCTAGATCTGGGTTTACCGGATCGGACGTGATGGCACCTTCGAAGTCGTTGTCCCTCCTGGGGGCATCGTTTTGGAGCTCGTGCTGGCTGGAGGGGACAAGAGGAGGAGCGGTGTTACATCTACCGCAAGGCCGACGGCGGATCCTGGCGGCATGGCGCCGCGGAGGTTAGGCGATGGGCGCGTTTGGAGATGGACTCGCGCAGGAGGAGGAAGTTGTCTGGCGTCATGGTGGCGTTGATGGCGGAGAGGCCTGGCAAGGTCGGTGCCACAGTTCTGCTATGAGGATGGACCGAGGGAAGATGGAGGTGACGGTCCTTGCAGCATGCGGTGCTTACTAGGAGTGTGCTAGACCGGTGTAGGACTCAATCCTGGTAGTGGCTTGGATGGGACACCCGGCTTTAGATGTTAGGCTTTGGTGCGATGTCTGTTTGGTATTAGGACCGGACATTTGGCACGCCTTCATCAAGGGGATAGGAGTAGCAACGATGTTACCAAGATGATGGCTTTAGACTTATTGATGTATCACCTTGTATGGTCTTTGTAAATAATTAATAATATGACTGCATGCATCGTCCAGATGCAGAGGCCGGGGGTACATCCTCCCTTTCTAAAAAAAATCTAGAATCCCAACATCCAATAGTCAGCAGGTGTGTGCGTAGCACTAAATCTGAAACTGAAGTTCAGTTTGAGCATCATCTTTAACGTAAGCGACAACAAAGTGATTAGGGATCTGTTGATTTACTTTTGTCAGGTTATGTGGTCTCCAGAGAAAAGAACAATAAAGCCGGAAAGGTCTCATAACGAGATAACCAAGACCCTTGCTTGAGGTACTTCACGCACAAACAATCATCTAGTAGCATGTGTTGCAGAATTTTGAACTTCGATAGATTCTAAGATATCGCATAGGGATGACACAAGAAGTGGCTTCTTGTTACTTTTTCAATTAGATTGCTTCTTGTTCATTCCCTTAGAAGGATTTGGATTTTGCAAGCTCATTGGACTCAGCTCCTTGATCGATCGGTCGATCTGCTGTCCTGTTAATTGCCCGGTCACTCTTTCTCGCACCTACGTACAGCTGCACCGCGTGAGGGTAAAAGGCGCGGAGACATACGGCGTGCGCAAGGGTCGGTTAGTTCGTTCAGCGGAGGATCTGATCCGGGGTGTGCAGCGAGGGTTTTAGTTAGCTACGGGCTTACGGCCGCGGGCGAGATCGATCCATCAACCGAGGAGCTGTATTTGCATGTATATGGGGTAGAACGATTCTCTTCCACAGCAGAATCCACTGATATGGGGTTTCAAAACAACAAGAATCTGCAGTTAAAAAAGAAACAAGAATTCGAGGTCCAAGCCAATTTGCTATTCCAGGAACTGATCCCATATTTTTTTTTTTGGAAAAGGGGCATAACCCCGGCATCTGCATCAGAACGATGCATACGTCCGCCTTTATTATAAAGCAACGTGATCCCATATGTACAACGTGTGGTGGAATCCTTTAGAAAATATGACATAAATACTTATCCATCACATTACGAAAACGAAATTACTTGACGGACGACAGTTCGCGCATGACCTCCGAACGATACTAACTCCCTAGCTACGCTCCTGCATACATGCTTGCTTTTCACGCTGCCACGTAAGAATCGTTCAGTCATCAGCCACACGATTTGTCGTGTGTATAGCAGCACTGTTACGACAAAGTGTAAGATCGATATGGAGCCGGACTCAAGCTATAGACTTGGTGGCCCAGTCCAATATGATCATACAGCAGCTGGAGTCCCAAAAGTGCGTTCCTCAAGCCAAGGCTACTTAGCCTAGCTTCGAACAACAATGGATAGAAGCTCACATCAAGCACGCAACAAGGGGAAAGAAAAAGGTCGTCATGACCAATACGCATACAAGCGGTTCCCAATATCTCCCAATCTCACGAGTTGCAATTTGACTCTCGGTGGAAGACCACATCGGAACCATGGCAAAGTTTGAAGTACCTCTTTGTTGTTTCCTTTCACTTTGTAAGAACTACCGTTGTTTGGTCTACACTATTCTATCCATCTTATATAACATGGTTCGCTGGAAGCATGTGCACCGTTTCATTATCTCTTTTATTATATTTTGTCTTTGGAGAAAGTGTTTCACTAAACGAAGGCTATTAGTTATTTTCCATGGCCATGAGTACGAAGCGTGTGTGTCCTGACTAGCACCGCTTTTCCTTTCTCTTGTGAAATTTAGGTGCATGTCTTTATGAAGGTTCAGGTCAAGGCAATAGCTAGCTTATGGGTTTTTTACTGGCAAGTGCCATTTATATATGTGCTGCCACAAGAAACTTGTGATCAGTGAATAAGATAGTGATTAACTTGATTATTCAAAATTGAAATGTCGGATATAAGGAAAGCGGAAGATTCCCTTAGGAATACGATGACATTGGGCTTCCAGCCCTTTAATAGAGGACATGACAGAATCTGAGCTTTGTTCGGAGCATAACGTCTTTTTGAATTGAAAATGATGTGGCTAAAACTGGGTGTTGGTCCCTTATCTATATCTATATTCTATACTACTATTAAACAATCAAACTATTTCTTTCATAAAGCCACACAACAAATGTACCCAGGCTGATTAGCACCGCTAGATTAAACCCACTAAATCAAATTTAATGGTTACAATTTATTTAATCCCGAGTCAAATGTGTGGTTAGCAATTTAGAATGACTGAACGCACTCCACCGGCGGAGGAATATTCCACGCGCTGCCTCCTGCTAATGTCACCAATCACCACAATCACGCTAATCCCACCAATCACGTTACTCCCTCCATGTCAATTTCTCCTCTACCAAAAATCCCTACCACTCCCACAGGAGGGACGCACGCGAACGTACGGAGTCATCACCAACCGCTCCTCCGCTTCTCCCTCTCTCTCCAGGCCCACGCGACGCGATGCATCCTGGATCGGAGGAATCGAACGTCGCCGCTCCGCCATGTTTCGTTCAGGAGCCGAAACAACAGGCACCGCAGCCGGCAGCCAACAGAGGTGAGCCACACATCCGCCTACCCGTCGAATCTATCTTCCTCACCGCGCCGTGTCGAGAACACTGCTGTAGTGGCTCTCGATTTGGTCGCGCCTGCGCCATTGGGTTTCTCTCTGTCTGTTGTTCATAAGACTAATTTTCCAAGATTGGGTTTTTATCTACGTATCCAACCAGGGAAATCTGACGCGAGCGAGTTTCTTGCCGGATTCATGCGTCAAACAAGAAACTCCTTGATGTTTACTCATGTTACTTTTTGGTGATATTCAGGTGTCGCAGTACCAGCAGGGACGCTCAAGGCCGCCGCCGCCGGCGTAGGCCGCCCTGGTGCGGTAGGAAACATGCACGTGCTCGGGGACATTGGCAACGTCCTCCACGGTACCAGCCCGGCAGGGATCAATCGTCCAATAATCAGGAGGTTCAGCGCTCAACTCTTGAAGAAGGCCCAGGCCGATCCATCCAAGGTACGGATACCATCCCCTTTCTTCTTGCATGCCTTGTAAAGCAATTTCTGGATGATGGATTCTAAATTTCTCTGGTGATTTGCAGAACGGCACAGAACTGATTCTAAATTCCTCCAGCAGCGCTGACAGCCCTGAAGCCCCCTCGCTTATAAATAAAGCCTTGCATGATTTGCCCTTTAACTGATGGACTGAGGAGGAGGTCAGAGATGTATAACAACCATCTTGATTCAAATGACATGTATGACAGGGCTAACCTACTTACCTAGAATTTTACCACATCCTAGGACTTCCAAATCTGTACGATAGGAATGGCTAGCTGTTTTCTTCTCTATAACTCTCACATGTAATAGCTCCTCTCACCATGTCTGCATGTAGTGTTCAGGTATGATTCTTGCATACTGTCGACAAGGGCGCGATGTATTTCCTGAACTATGTTTTTTTTTTTGCATAATGGTTAAGCTCGGTTCAACTTCTACTGAGTAGTTGATAGTCAAGCCTGATGCAGATATTTGAGCAAAAAAAAGCTTGATGCAGATATTTGAGGAAAAAAAAAGCCTGATGCAGATATATGGAGGTTATGCGATTCCACTACCTCTAGAGTTGTCCTCTATACTGATGAGGCCTACATTTTTTGCTCATGCAGGTTGGAGGGAAACATGAACTCTGGCAATCCAAAATATCAGATATAAAATAACTGAAGCTCTTGCGATGTATTTATATAACAACAAGGAACAAGTCTGTTTTTTACATCCGACCTCGGCCAAGCAATTTAAGCTTATATGGGTGCTTTCTATTTTTCAGAGGTGCATGTATTGAGAGCGCCCATGATTTAGGCAAAAAAGCTAGACAAAGTAACAAAATTTGTACAAATTGTACTTGAAGCCAGTGATATCCCGTTGATGGACGCTGATTGTGGTTATCCTACTTCAACAACGTGCTTGCCACACAGGAGTGACAAAGTACAACATGTCGCTTTTTTTTAGGAAACCCCTTCAACTTATGCATGCAGTATGCTGTGAAGAACTATGGCAGAGCCTTGTTTGTATCCATGTCTAATGTATTTTCATACTGAATCAAATAATGTACACTTGCCCCCCACAGTCCCGGCACCGCCTTTGCATTTGTATTCTTGGTCGTGCGTTGCTCAATCAGGTGAGTTTATTTTCTCTTTTTTTTATTTACAGTTGTTGACATGAATTTGCCCGTGCATTTGGTCCTATCACTGACAACAATTCGAGCATGTCAATCGGGGAAAGGTATGCCATCATCAGTCCTCCACAGTTGATATGACAAGTTTAATTCGTGTTTAATCTTCACAGAACTAATTTCACATACCATGTATGTCATACAGAAATGTTAAATTCCCTTCACTTTTTCACAAATGTCACACTAAGGTGATGAGAGAAATTCAGAATGGGGACAAAATGGTCTTCACCACTAGCGGACTCTTCTATCTCACTGGCTCCCCCGGATGGCGTTGTATTTGAGTCCAGCAATTCAACTTATAAGAACATAACATGCAGGCTGAACCCAAGAGAGAATGAGTTAGAACTACCTTTTATTAATATCTTTATTCAAAGTTTGCATCTCTATCATGTTCACTTGGACATTGACTATACCTATTATACGTCCTCTCAAGTTCACATCCTCCATTCTTTACTATACGACTGTGATTTCTTGGTTTGGGATTTCCTTGTCTACTAAAACTTCACATGTAATCATCAAAAGATAAGTCATGAGTATTCTATTAAACTTCATGAGAAACGAGGGGTTCATCACACACTATACATATTCTACCCCCACTGCCACCCCTCACCAAACTTCTAGAATATTAATTCAGAATGCTTTGATCAAGACAACGCACGTACACGCTTAACACTCCCTCCATTCACAAATATAAGATGTTCTAACTTTTCTATGGATTGGATATATATAGACACATTTTAGTGTGTTTCTTCACTCATTTTAGCCCATATATAGTCTATATTGAAATATTCAAAACATCTTATATTTGTGAATGGAGGGAGTAGGATATAATAAGCTTAATTTCACCCAGGCGAGCTTCCATAACATGGAGGTTAATTAGTTTCAATATGAATTGAGAATTTAATACCCACATGAATTTCGTAGGTTGCTTTGATTCATACGTGCGTGCACGTGCATGCTTACTAGTCTACGATAAATTTCCTTTTTAGTTTGCGCAGTGCAAGGTGTTGGTCGACCGGCGCCAACCCAGATCCTCTCCCCAACCATACGATGTGCCTTCCTCTGACCATGCTATCCAGTCTCACACGCTCTTTCCTCGTACGTGACTTCTGCCTTGCACGCCCCATTCACACACAAAAAGTGCCCCATGCCTCCTACGCTCCCCATATCCGTGATGCAGTGTGCTCCATCTCCATTCACAGTAGCACCACTAGATTGCTTCCCCATCGCGTCCTAGCAGCACCGACCGGCCATCACACGACATTGTGGCATCATTGGCGAATCGCGTCCATGGTTGTCTTTGGTTGTAGTAGGGTCGACGTGTGTTGCAGCTCCCTCATGGCTAGTTGCAGGTTCTGCCAACGACTGACGTAGCATGGGCCGGTGATGGTTGCAGCTCTTGCCATCGTCAGTCGTAACACGGGTCAAAGCCGGTTGCAGCTCTTCCTACTACCAGTTAAAGCTCCGCCGACGATGGTCATGGCAATGGGCCCCATTGGTTTCAAGTTCGTCATGGGCGGTTGAAGCTCGTCGTAGCAAGGTTGCAACATCCCATGGCGCCGTCGTGGCTCGGGTGCGGACGCATGCAGCTCCATGCAACTCCAGTTTCAGCGTGCATCGCCAGTGTGCTGGTTCTAGCATTGGAGGTCGCCATTTCCAGCATCTCCATATGCCGGTTCCAGCACGGTCGCATGCCGGGAACCAGCTTCGCCATGTGCCGATTCCAGCACCCTCGCATGTCAGTTCTAGCATGGCCGATCACCGGTTGTAGCACCGTGATGTCATGGTGGTAGTAGCGTGTGATACCGGTCATAGTGCCGCCTCACCATGTTGCAGCACCGCATGATGTCGATTGTAGGGCAGAGCCGGTGTCGCCCAAGCTCGCGTTTTGTAGTGATGATCATTGCCCCACAGCATCTGCGCCCCGCCATCTAGCAACATGTAGCTGGAGGAGGGGGTGATGACGTGGGAGAGAGGCAGGTAGAATGGAAGAGCTCGCGGCTGCATAGAGGTTATAGTGGCAGGGGAGCTCACCGAAGGAGCAAGACAATGGATCAAGAAAAGGAGAGGTTTGGTCAAAAGTGGCTTCGAGAGAGATGGGGAATGATGAGAAAGTTGCATGCAAGAGAGAAAGAGAAAGGAAACGTGCGGACCGGGGAATAGATAAGATGGAGTGAAATGCATAAAGCCACCATAATTGTGTCCAAACTAGCAAAAAAGCGCCACAATTCAAAATGTGACAAAATGCACTACACGCGACAGTATCTATGATTATATTATAACCATGAGCGGTTGTATATGGACCTATTGTCTAGTGTTGCCTCTATAATCTAGTGGTTCAGGACATCTCTCTTTCAAGGAGTCAGCGGGGATTTGAATTCCCCTAGCGGTTGGGAGTATTATGAAACGAGGTTAATCATAGATTATCAAAAACTATAGAATAAATCTTCCTGGGCCGATGCCCGAGTGGTTAATTGGGACGAACTATAAATTCGTTGACAATGTCTACGTTGGTTCAAATCCAGGCCGGTCCAAAAATCTACGGCTTTGTGAATATGAACTAAATCCTTTTTTTCTTCCATAAAAGTAAATATCTGATCTATAGAAATAAAAGCTAAAGAGAAAAGGGGGGATTTAACAGTGATGGAATTTTTTAGCATGTTCCACATGGCCAGACGGGTGATGCCATGAAGGACATCAAGGAGGATACAGATTTTCTCAAGAATAGATGAAGAAGCTTGAGTTTCTGATTGGTAATGTGCTAAAAGCTAGGCATGGTAGCAAGGAGACGCTGGAAAGATCAAGTCCATCCTAGAGTAATGATGTGGAAGCTCTGGAGGTTAAGTACATATTAGGCCCATATATATAACAGGTCATGGAAGATAATGATGTTAGTGGTATACATATTTTGTAGATCTACTAATCTTAGTTTAACTCTCAATGCAAACATGGTGGCTAGGTGTTAGATTGCTGTCGTATGAGTTATGCCCCTCGTTCACACTAATTTATGGAATTCTATATTATCTAGTGTGCTATGATTAAATTATCCAGTTAAGCTTTAATTTTAGTTAAGATGAATGTAGAGTATTGTTCCTAGTTTAGGTTTCTCATCATGTGATGTTGTCTATCTCATGATTACCATTGTTTGCCAAATGGACTTCCAAATGAGTTTTTTATTGTTAATAAAACCCACCTATCTAACTGTTGGGGAACGTAGTAATTTCAAAAAAATTCCTACGTACACGCAAGATCATGGTGATGGCATAGCAACGAGAGGGGAGAGTGTAGTCCACGTACCCTCGTAGACCGTAAGCGGAAGCGTTAAGACAACGCGGTTGATGTAGTCGTACGTCTTCATGATCCGACCGATCCAAGTGCCGAACGTACGGCACCTCCGAGTTCAGCACACGTTCAGCTCGATGACGATCCCCGGACTCCGATCCATCAAAGTGTCGGGGATGAGTTCCGTCAGCACGACGGCGTGGTGACGATGATGATGCTCTACCGGCGCAGGGCTTCGCCTAAACTCTCCGACGATATGACCGAGGTGGAATATGGCGGAGGGAGGCACCGCACACGGCTAAGGAACGATCCGTAGATCAACTTGTGTTGTTCCTAGATGTGCCCCCTGCCCCCGTATATAAAGAAGCAAGGGGGGAGGGGGCGGCCGGCCTAGGAGGGGCGCGCCAAGGGGAGTCCTACTCCCACCGGGAGTAGGACTCCCTCCTTCCTTGTTGGAGTAGGAGAAAGGGGGAAAGAGGGGGAGAGGAGGAAGGAAAGGGGGGCCACACCCCTTGTCCAATTCAGACCAGAGGGGGGCTGCGCGCCTCCTTCCTTTCGGCCTCTCTCCTCTATTCCCATATGGCCCAATAAGGCCCATATACTCCCCGGCGAATTCCCGTAACTCTCCGGTACTCCGAAAAATATCCGAATCACTCGGAACCTTTCCAAACTCCGAATATAGTCGTCCAATATATCGATCTTTACGTCTCGACCATTTCGAGACTCCTCGTCATGTCCCCGATCTCATCCGGGACTCCGAACTCCTTCGGTACATCAAACTCATAAACTCATAATATAACTGTCATCGAAACCTTAAGCGTGCGGACCCTACGGGTTCGAGAACTATGTAGACATGACCTAGAACTATTCTCGGTCAATAACCAATAGCGGAACCTGGATGCTCATATTGGCTCCTACATATTCTACGAAGATCTTTATCGGTCAAACCGCATAACAACATACGTTGTTCCCTTTGTTATCGGTATGTTACTTGCCCGAGATTCGATCGTCGGTATCCAATACCTAGTTCAATTTCGTTACTGGCAAGTCTCTTTACTCGTTACGTAATGCATCATTCCGTAACTAACTCATTAGCTACATTGCTTGCAAGGCTTATAGTGATGTGCATTACCGAGAGGGCCCAAAGATACCTCTCCGACAATCGGAGTGACAAAACCTAATCTCGAAATACGCCAACCCAACATGTACCTTTGGAGACACCTGTAGTACTCCTTTATAATCACCCAGTTACGTTGTGACGTTTGGTAGCACCCGAAGTGTTCCTCCGGTAAACGGGAGTTGCATAATCTCATAGTTACACGAACATGTATAAGTCATGAAGAAAGCAATAGCAACATACTAAACGATCAAGTGCTAGGCTAACGGAATGGGTCATGTCAATCACATCATTCTCCTAATGATGTGACCTCATTAATCAAATGACAACACATGTCTATGGTTAGGAAACATAACCATCTTTGATTAATGAGCTAGTCAAGTAGAGGCATACTAGTGACTATATGTTTGTCTATGTATTCACACATGTATCATGTTTCCGGTTAATACAATTCTAGCATGAATAATAAACATTTATCATGAAATAAGGAAATAAATAATAACTTTATTATTGCCTCTAGGGCATATTTCCTCCAGTCTCCCACTTGCACTAGAGTCAATAATCTAGTTCACATCGCTATGTGATTTAACACCAATATTCACATCTGCATGTGATTAATACCCATAGTTCATATCAGCATGTGATCAACACCCAAAGGGTCTACTAGAGTCAATAATCTAGTTCACATCGCTATGTGATTAAAACCCAAAAGAGTACTAAGGTATGATCATGTTTTGCTCGTGAGAGAAGCTTAGTCAACGGGTCTGTCATATTCAGAGCCGTATGTATTTTGCAAATATTCTATGTCCACAATGCTCTGCACGGAGCTACTGTAGCTAATTGCTCCCACTTTCAATATGTATCCAGATTGAGACTTAGAGTCATCTGGATTGGTGTAAAAGCTTGCACCGTTGTAACTTTTACGACGGGCTCTTTTATCACCTCCATAATCGAGAAACATCTCCTTAGTCTTCACTAAGGATATTCTTGACCCATGTCCATGATCTACTATTAGATCAAAATTGTATTCCTTTGCCAAACATAGAGCAAGGTATACAATAGGTCTGGTTCATAGCATAGCATACTTTATAGAACCTATGACTGAGGCATAGGGAATGACTTTTCATTCTCTTTTTATTTTCTGCAATGGTCGGGTCTTGAGTCTTACTCAACTTCACACCTTGTAACACAGGCAAGAACTCCTTCTTTGACTGTTCCATTTTGAACTATTTCAAAAATTTATCAAGGTATGTACTCATTGAAAAATGTTATCAAGTGTCTTGATCTATCTATATAGATCTTGATGCTCAATGTGTAAGCAGCTTCACCGAGGCCTTGCTTTGAAAAACTCTTATTCAAGTATCCTTTCATGCTATCCAGAATTTCCATATCATTTCCAATTAACAATATGTCATCCACATATAATATTAGAAATGCTACAGAGCTCCCACTCACTTTCTTGTAAATACAGGCTTCTTCAAAAGTCTGTATAAAACCACATGCTTTGATCAACTCATCAAAGCGTATATTCCAACTCCGAGATGCTTGCACCAGTCCATAGATGGATCGCTGGAGCTTGCACAATTTGTTAGCACCTTTAGGATTGACAAAACCTTCTGGTTGCATCATATACAACTCTTCTTTAAGAAAACTATTAAGGAATGCAGTTTTGTTTATCCATTTGCCAGATTTCATAAAATGCGGCAATTGCTAACATGATTCAGACAGACTTAAGCATAGATATGAGTGAAAAACTCTCATCATAGTCAACACCTTGAACTTGTCGAAAACCTTTTGCGACAATTCTAGCTTTGTAGATAGTAACACTATCAGCGTCCGTCTTCCTCTTGAAGATCTATTTAATCTCAATGTCTCGCCAATCATTGGGCAAGTCAATCAAAGTCCATACTTTATTTTCATACATGGATCTCATCTCAGATCTCATGGCCTCAAGCCATTTTGCGGAATCTGGGCTCACCATCGCTTCTTCATAGTTCGTAGGTTCATCATGGTCTAGTAACATAACTTCCAGAATAGGATTACCGTACCACTCTGGTGCGGATCTTACTCTGGAAGACCTACGAGGTTCTGTAGTAACTTAATCTGAAGTTTCATGATCATCATCATTAACTTCTTCACTAATTGGTGTAGTAGTCACAGGAACAGATTTCTGTGATGAACTACTTTCCAATAAGGGAGCAGGTACAGTTACCTCATCAAGTTCTACTTTCCTCCCACTCACTTCTTTCGAGAGAAACTTCTTCTCTAGAAAGGATCCATTTTAGCAACGAATAACTTGCCTTCGGATCTGTGATAGAAGGTGTACCCAATAGTTACCTTTGGGTATTCTATGAAGACGCACTTCTCCGATTTGGCTTCGAGCTTATCAGGTTGAAACTTTTTCACATAAGCATCGCAGCCCCAAAATTTAAGAAACGACAACTTTGGTTTCTTGCCAAACCACAGTTCATAAGGCGTCGTCTCAACGGACTTCGATGGTGCCCTATTTAAAGTGACTGCAACTATCTCTAATGCATAACCCCAAAACAATAGTGGTAAACTGATAAGAGACATCATAGATCGCACCATATCTAATAAAGTACGATTACGACGTTCGGACACACCATAACATTGTGGTGTTCCAGGTGGCGTGAGCTGTGAAACTATTCCACATTGTTTTAATTGAAGACCAAACTCGTAACTCAAATATTCATCTCCGCAATCAGATCGCAGAAACTTTATTTTCTTGTTATGATGATTTTTCCACTTCAGTCTGAAATTCTTTGAACCTTTCAACTATTTCAGACTTATGTTTCATCAAGTAGATATACCCATATCTGCTCAAATCATCTTGTGAAGGTCAGAAAATAACGATACTTGCCACGAGCATCAACACTCATTGTATCGCATACATCGGTATGTATTATTTTCAATAAGTCAGTAGCTTGTTCCATTGTTCCGGAGAACGGAGTTTTAGTCATCTTGCCCAAAAGGCACGGTTCGCAAGCATCAAATGATTCATAACCAAGTGGATTCCGAAAATCCATCTTTATGGAGTTTCTTCATGCGCTTTGCACCGATATGACCCAAACGGCAGTGCCACAAACAAGTTGCACTATCATTATTAACTTTGCATCTTTTGGCATCAATATTATGAATATGTGTATCATTACGATCGAGATCCAATAAACTATTTTTATTGGGTGTATGACCATTGAAGGTTTTATTCATGTAAACAGAACAACAATTATTCTTTGACTTTAAATGAATAACCGTATCGCAATAAACATGATCAAATCATATTCATGTTCAACGCAAATGCCAAATAACATTTATTTAGGTTTAACACTAATCCCGAAGGTATAGGGAGTGTGCGATGATGATCATATCAATCTTGGAACCACTTCCAATACACATCGCCACTTCACCCTCAACTAGTCTCTGTTTATTATGTAACTCCTGTTTCGAGTTACTAATCTTAGCAACCGAACAAGTATCAAAATACTCAGGGGCTACTATAAACACTAGTAAGGCACACATCAAACACCTGTATATCAAATATACCTTTGTTCACTTTGCCATCCTTCTTATCCACCAAATATTTAGGGCATTTTCGCTTCCAGTGACCATTTCCTTTGCAGTGTAAGCACTCAGTTTTAGACTTTGGTCCAGCTGTGGGCTTCTTCGCGGGAGTGACAACTTGCTTGTCATTCTACTTGAAGTTCCCTTTCTATCCCTTTGCCCTTTTCTTGAAACTAGTGGTCTTGTCAATCATCAACACTTGATGCTCTTTCTTGATTTCTACCTTCATCGATTTCAACATCACGAAGAGTTCGGGAATTGTTTTCGTCATCCCTTGCATACTATAGTTCATCACGAAGTTCTAGTAACTTAGTGATGGTGACTAGAGAATTCTGTCAATCACTATCTTATCTGGAAGATTAACTCCCACTTAATTCAAGTGATTGAAGTGTCCAGACAATCTGAGCACATGCTTACTAGTTGAGCGATTGTCCTCCATCTTTTAGCTATAGAACTTGTTGGAGACTTCATATCTCTCAACTCGGCTATTTGCTTGAAATATTAACTTCAATTCCTGAAACATCTCATATGGTCCATGACGTTCAAAACATCTTTGAAGTCCCGATTCTAAGCTGTTAAGCATGGTGCACTAAACTATCAAGTAGTCATCATATTGAGCTAGCCAAACGTTCATAACGTCTGCGTCTGCTCCTGCAATAGGTCTGTCACCTAGCGGTGCATTAAGGACATAATTCTTCTGTGCAGCAATGAGGATAAACCTCAGATCACGGATCCAATCCGCATCGTTGCTACTAACATCTTTCAACACAATTTTCTCTAGGAACATATCAAAATAAACATATGAAAGCAACAACGCAAGCTATTGATCTACAACATAATTTACAAAATACTACCAGGACTAAGTTCATGATAAATTTAAGTTCAATTAATCATATTACTTAAGAACTCCCACTTAGATAGACATCCCTCTAATCCTCTAAGTGATTACGTGATCCATATCAACTACACCATGTCCGATCATCACGTGAGATGGAGTAGTTTCAACGGTGAACATCAATATGTTGATCATATCTACTATATGATTCACGCTCGACCTTTCGGTCTCCGTGTTCCGAGGCCATATCTGTATATGCTAGGCTCGTCAAGTTTAACTTGAGTATTCCGCGTGTGCAACTGTTTTACACCCGTTGTATTTGAACGTAGAGCCTATCACACCCGATCATCACGTGGTGTCTCAGCACGAAGAACTTTCGCAATTGTGCATACTCAGGGAGAACACTTCTTGATAATTAGTGAGAGATCATCTTAAAATGCTACCGTCAAACAAAACAGAATAAGATGTATAACAGATAAACATCATATGCAATCAAAATATGTGACATGATATGGCCATGATCATCTTGCGCCTTCAATCTCCATCTCCAAAGTACTGTCATGATCTCTATCGTTACCGACACGACACCATGATCTTCATCATCTTGATCTATATCAATGTGTCGTCACATGGTCGTCTCGCCAACTATTGCTCTTGCAACTATTGCTATCGCATAGCGATAAAGTAAAGCAATTATTTGGCACTTGCATCTTATGCAACAAAGAGACAACCATAGGGCTTTTGCCAGTTGCCGATAACTTCAACAAAACATGATCATCTCATACAACAACTTATATCTCATCACGTCTTGACCATATCACATCACAACATGCCCCTGCAAAAACAAGTTAGACGTCCTCTACTTTGTTGTTGCAATTTTTACGTGGCTGCTACGGGTTGAGTATGAACTGTTCTTACCTACGCATCAAAACCACAATGATAGTTCGTCAAGTTAGTGCTGTTTTAACCTTCGCAAGGATCGGGCGTAGCCACACTCGATTCAGCTAAAGTGAGAGAGACAGACACCCGCCAGCCACCTTTAAGCACAAGTGCTCGTAACGGTGAAACCAGTCTCGCGTAAGCGTACGCGTAATGTCGGTCCGGGCCGCTTCATCTCACAATACCGCCGAACCAAAGTATGACATGTTGGTAAGCAGTATGACTTGTATCGCCCACAACTCACTTGTGTTCTACTCATGCATATAACATCAACGCATAAAACCTAGGCTCTGATACCACTATTGGGGAACGTAGTAATTTTAAAAAATTTCCTACGTACATGCAAGATCATGGTGATGGCATAGCAATGAGAGGGGAGAGTGTAGTCCACGTACCCTCGTAGACCGTAAGCGGAAGCGTTATGACAACGCGGTTGATGTAGTCGTACGTCTTCATGATCCGACCGATCCAAGTGCCGAACGTACGGCACCTCCGAGTTCAGCACACATTCAGCTCGATGACGATCCCCGGACTCCGATCCAGCAAAGTGTCGGGGATGAGTTCCGTCAGCACGACGGCGTGGTGACGATGATGATGCTCTATCGGCGCAGGGCTTCGCCTAAACTCCGCGACGATATGACCGATGTGTAATATGGTGGAGGGGGGCACCGCACACGGCTAAGGAACGATCCGTAGATCAACTGGTGTTGTTCCTAGAGGTGCCACCCTGCCCCCGTATATAAAGGAGCAAGGGGGGAGGGGGCGGCCGGCCTAGGAGGGGTGCGCCAAGGGGAGTCCCACTCCCACCGGGAGTAGGACTCCCTCCTTCCTTGTTGGAGTAGGAGAAAGGGGGAAAGAGGGGGAGAGGAGGAAGGAAAGGGGGGCCGCACCCCTTGTCCAATTCAGACCAGAGGGGGGCTGCGCGCCTCCTTCCTTTCGGCCTCTCTCCTCTATTCCCGTATGGCCCAATAAGGCCCATATACTCCCCGGCGAATTCCCGTAACTTCCGGTACTCCGAAAAATACACGAATCACTCGGAACCTTTCCGAACTCCGAATATAGTCGTCCAATATATCGATCTTTACGTCTCGACCATTTCGAGACTCCTCGTCATGTCCCCGATCTCATCCGGGACTCCGAACTCCTTCGGTACATCAAAACTCATAAACTCATAATATAACTGTCATCGAAACCTTAAGCGTGCGGACCCTACGGGTTCGAGAACTATGTAGACATGACCTAGAACTATTCTCGGTCAATAACCAATAGCGGAACCTGGATGCTCATATTGGCTCCTACATATTCTACGAAGATCTTTATCGGTCAAACCGCATAACAACATACGTTGTTCCCTTTGTCATCGGTATGTTACTTGCCCGAGATTCGATCGTCGGTATCCAATACCTAGTTCAATCTCGTTACTGGCAAGTCTCTTTACTCGTTACGTAATGCATCATTCCGTAACTAACTCATTAGCTACATTGCTTGCAAGGCTTATAGTGATGTGCATTACCGAGAGGGCCCAGAGATACCTCTCCGACAATCGGAGTGACAAAACCTAATCTCGAAATACGCCAACCCAACATGTACCTTTGGAGACACCTGTAGTACTCCTTTATAATCACCCAGTTACGTTGTGACGTTTGGTAGCACCCAAAGTGTTCCTCCGGTAAACGGGAGTTGCATAATCTCATAGTTACACGAACATGTATAAGTCATGAAGAAAGCAATAGCAACATACTAAACGATCAAGTGCTAGGCTAACGGAATGGGTCATGTCAATCACATAATTCTCCTAATGACGTGACCTCATTAAGCAAATGACAACACATGTCTATGGTTAGGAAACATAACCATCTTTGATTAATGAGCTAGTCAAGTAGAGGCATACTAGTGACTATATGTTTGTCTATGTATTCACACATGTATCATGTTTCCGGTTAATACAATTCTAGCATGAATAATAAACATTTATCATGAAATAAGGAAATAAATAATAACTTTATTATTGCCTCTAGGGCATATTTCCTTCATTAACAACCACCACCCAGTCATGGAGTGTCAATATAAACCACCCCACCAGAGGCTAGTCTAGCCAGAACCCCTCCCCACATACCCTAGCCGCCACAACACCCCACTCCCCCTAGATGCGATGGATCCTAGTCTAGGAGAAATCCCTGATAAAGAGGAGGAGGCACTGGCGGCACCTAGGCTAGCGGCACAGAGAGCACCAGCCAGGAGGGATCACAGGGCACAAAGGGATATGGTGGCCACAGGCTACACCTTGGAGTATCGCCGTCAACTCTCAAACAAGACCTTTGGGTTCTTCAATGAAGCGGAGTATGAGGAGTGCTTCCCCATTGTACAGAGTCATATATATGATCAAATTATCCAGTGGCCGAGGAGGTGTGCAATGCTACCTCCACATCCAGCTATAAGGCGGCGCTGGAGCAATTTCCTTTACCTCTGAAGATGTTTGTTTGAATCTTAGTTCAACTATCCCCGATTTCAGTTATCTCTGATGTTAGTCAATTACCTATGATGTACCAGACATTGTTCATCATGTTAGTCATTTATCTAGTGTTAGTCAATTATGTTCGATGTACTTAAAATGGTGAATGTGTTAGTGTTTGCAAATCAGTTTGATCATTTTGCTGGCCAATTATGGCCTAACATCACAATCCAATATTATGTTTGTTTGGTTGAATGTGTGTGTTTTCCGATCTAACAAAAATCAAGCATATTCTAGTCTAACAGCAATATTGTAAAGCAAATAACTAGACCCAAATCATCACAACATTCACAGTTCAAACATCTAACGACAAATATCAAAGTTATTTCTTTCAGGTAATTGGTCTCAAGAGAAAAAGACAAAATTTGATAACCAAATAATCTAGGTCCTTGCTAACAGAGTTCACATTCAAACAATCATTTAGCATGTAAAATTATTGCAGAATCTTTGAATCTATATAAGTCCAAGATTCCGCAATAAGACAAATTGCCAATCTCACTTAGCGAATGACACAAAATTTGGCATCTTGTTAGTTTTTCTTTAAATGCTCATTGGCCTAGGCTCCTC
>NC_041393.1:72289890-72299574 GCF_002162155.2 Triticum dicoccoides
GAGGGTTAGTTCATTTCTTCAGCGAAGGATCTGATTCAGGGCCGCATGGTGAGGGATTTTAGTTAGTTATAGCCGCGGACGAGATCGACCAAGGAGCTGCTTCTGCATGCGGGGCAGAACAATTCTCTTCCACAATAGAATCCACTCATACGGTTTTCAAAACAATCACTACAATTTCCAAGCTCCCACGAATTGGAGGCTTGTGGTGGCTCGGGGCTGGGATGGTCGTATACGGGCCCATTTGTAAGCATGAGGCCTGTTGCTAAAATAGAAAGTGGACACGTGTAACTTATAGTCGGTTTGTTTCTGTCACGCGAGTGCCTCTCGATCTGTCTTTCGGCTTTTTCTCTCTCTCGACCTCTCTTCGTGCTAGGGTTTCCGCCCGCCACTCGCGTAGCCCCAGCCGCCACCGGGCTTCTTCTTCCCCACAATAGCTCCTTGCCACTGCCCCCTGTCAGATCCGATAGCAACTCCGAGGTAATTTGTTGCCCCATTCTCCTCAATAGGCAGTCGACCCACCGATTCCGCTACCCCGAATTCCAGTAGGAGCATGAGCAACGGTGGAAGGACGACCCCGACGCCTTGGACCAGGTCGTGACACCGGAAGTCGGAGGTGGAGGCAATTGCCAGGTGCTTCTCTCTCTCTCTCTCTCTCTCACCAATGGCTACAATAACGTTGATGTGTTCCCTTTGCAGAAGACTTCGAGCAGCGGCGACGGAAAATTTTGTGCGGCTGTTGCGTGGGGAAGAAGAGGTACGGCATTGGGAGAAGGTAGATGGGCGGGAATTGCAGAAGCTCGCGGCCATGGGGAGGTTGGTTGTGGTGTGTTGGGTGTAGTGGGGTCGGAGTTCCAGGGCTTCCTCGAGCTCCCTGTCAAGTTCGTGGTGGAGATTTGTCATTACCACACCAGTGCGAGGTACACTTCCTTCATGAGGTTTTATCAAGCTTCTTTCTGTTCATTTAATTATGATTGAACTTCTGGTTGAAGAAAACTGCACAGAAGTGGCTGATTTGGAGTTCAGCTTGAGCAGCTCTTGATTTCTTGCTTGTTGCTTGATGTTTTTTATTGAAAAGGAGGATGACCCCCCGCGTCTGCATCGATCGTTACACACAGCCATCAATTGATTTCTTTCATGTTGCTTGATGCAGGATGTAAGTATGCTGGCCCTTTTTGTCATAAATTCTTCACCTATCCAAACAAATCAATTTTGCAATAGTTAGAACAATTGAGGGCAGGCCTGGCGCAGTGGTGAAGTCCTCCCCACTTGTGCAAGAGGTCCTGGGTTCGAACCAGCCTCTCTGCATTGCACTTTGCAGGGGTAAGACTAGGTTCCTATAATCCCTTCCCAGACCCCACCTTGTGTGGGAGCTTCTATGCACTGGGTCTGTCCTTTTAGAACAATTGAGAAAATTATATCATTCTTGTGGTAAACTGGTTAACATAAAGAAAGATTAGCAAAAACATGCACTCACAGAAGGTGTACTGTAGGCTTTCAGTGATTTTCGTATGCAATGTACATGTTTGTCTTTGAACTGGTGTAAGTAATTCAGAAAGTTAACTGAATATATAGCGAAGTTAGTGCAATATCAGATATCAGGGCTGAAACATAAGAGCATGCATGTATTGAATTGGTAAAATTTAGAGTCAACTGAACGCAGATCAATAGTTTTCCTTATTTTTGGGTAAAGGATCAAACTCTACATTATACACTCATAAACTGCCTCATTATAAATTCTTCTCAACATCAGTGGGTGACTTTCAGTTGGCATTTCAGAAGGCACCCTTTCGGTTTTATACACAAGTACATATTTGATATTCTCTTATCAATTTCAGAATTCCCTTGATTGGCGGCCGTTTGTGTATTCCTGAATTTCTAATTGCCTGCTATTCCCCATTCCAACTACATAAGGTGAGTAGTTTGAGCTTAGAGAGATGCCTTATGAATTGTTTTGACAACAGATCATTTTTGTAGCAGTTTCGCATTCAGATGGTGCACACTTTGCATGAGCCACATACTAAATGCTTTCTTTAGCAGATGTACACTAGAAGGATTAGCAGCCACATCTTAGTTTAAGTTTCATTTTTGGCATGGCATGTACATAATTAGAGGATGAATAACTATTTTCTGTTCGTAATCAATACTAAAAACATGTTGAAATCATCTTCCATACCCTTCTGTTGTCTTAATGGATTCAGATGTATCATTGGTGAAGTAGATTTAAAAATCAAGCTCTTTCTGATAAATTATTTGGAGGATAGACATCTTTACAGTTACTAAGCTCCCAGGATTTACTGGCCCGTGGTGCATCGGGGGCTTTGGGCAGCGTGTGGCCCTGTCGGTTAGTGTGAGGAAATGATGGTCACCCCTCCTGGTTCACGCTTTGTTAAAAAGAAAAACGCGGTTGACCCAGCCTCGTGTTGTTCTTCTTCACCAGACCAAGGGAACGCACATCGTGAGAGGCGGCTAGTGTTCCCGCCTTCCCGGTGGTCAGCCGCCGTCCACCGGTAGCCGCGACCAGGAGCTTCCTCAGGCCACCGCTCGCGACCTCCTTCACACCCCCAAACACATACGTGACCCCTGCACCGTCCTGCTTTATGGCGGCGGAAGTGCACCCTCGCGGTGTAGTCGGCAGCATCGGGGCGGCTCCCCGCGGCATGGCTGCACGGTGGTGGTGTTCCTTGGCCTGAACACGAAATTGCTGCGAGAGACAGCATCGAGCCCCTGCGTCCAGCGGTGCGACACTCCAAGGCCAACGATGCCCTCTTCAGTGCACGTCTCTGCGGCGTGTGGCTGGAGCAAGCATGTTGCATAATTTCTATCTTTTCTCTCTCTCTTGGCAATGTTAGGTAACTGATCTGAAGCTATTTGGTAAAGCGAGTATATGACCATGAACATAACCTCAAGCATTTTTACTTGGAAAACCTGAAACTAATCAGATTTACAGTGTGTTTTGTTTTACACATGACTTTTCTTCAGTTATTGGAACTATATAACTTCTGTATGTTCATATCAGTGCTTGGTTTTATATTTATTTACATTTTTAATGGCTTCAATTCATAATACATTTGTGAGCCGTATGTCTCGCCTGTCATTGCCATCTTGCTATATTTCCTCTATGAATACAGGCCTACCTTATAGAAACGGATGCTAGAGAAAAGCAAGTAAACTACTATAATTTTCTTCATAAGCATTCGTGAGAAAATGTTCCATTTTTTTGGAAAAATGCAAGAAGTAACCGAGTAGAAAATATTAGTAGAGGCTTATGAGTTGTTAGTGTTGTCAATGCTTAAAGCAGTTTTATCTAATTTCCCGTTAACCATGTGTTAGGTTACGGCGGTCTTCTTGCGGAGGGGGAGCTTTCGGTGGTTGGGCTCCGTCTGATGCATCGGTCTTCTCCGGTCTGCTTGGTTGGTGGCGTCTTTTGGCTGCTGGGCTTCGTTGGTCTGCTCGCCTTCCTGCGCTCGAACTAAGGTTTTGGTTTCGCTCCTCTTCGGTTTTGCTCCCTGATGCTCTGATTCTTGTGTTGATTGTGTAATGGGGTATGGCTGTGGGGAATTGCAGGTGGGAGTTTTTTGGTGGGAAGGGGGCGGCGGGGGCTATCTGGTGGTTGGGGCGTCTGTGTTTGCCGCTGCTGGTTTTGGGGTCGATTTTGGTGGTGGCGCTGTTGTGTTCGGGAGTGGGGGTTTCAGTTCTTGTGCCACAGCGTGCCTGATGGCAGTAGCTGGGATTCACTTTGATGATTTATAATTGCTCCCGAGATTTGTTCACGCCAAGTGGTTCACGCATTAATTGAGTAATCACTTTGTATGGTTCACCAGCACGTATCTGTTCTGTTTTTGTGAGAATATTAGATTTTTGTGTGTTGGAGAAGACTGGGCCGATTTGCACTGTCTTAAAATATGGAATTGGATGCCGTAGAAAGCTGGCTTAATCATTTTCTCATTCAGATTTATATCAAGCGTAATGTTTGTTTTAGACAACTTGCTTTGAATGCGAATGTAGATCAGATGGTGTGTATTGTTGCTCATGACTCGGACAACATTGTTCAGAAAACAAAATTCTCCTTTGGTGGAATTACAATATATATTGGTGGTTTGCTGCCAAATGGAGTCGTGTGTTGCTCAAAACCGAATAGTATTTTTTTCCTGCCAGAATCCTATAAGATAGTTCTTCTTGGATTATTGTTTATGCAGTCACATAATTGGCATTGGTCCAAGTTTTCTCATTTTTCACTTCAAACATGGACGTAATACATGTATTTCTCTGCCTAGACTTTATTTCTTTGTACATTTTATTTGTCAGCCCCAACGGCTCTCCGTAGGTGCCAATATCTTTATGACAAAAACAACGCATATATTGTTTGTATGGCACACAGCTGCAACCAAGTTAACTTAGTTATGTACCTTTTGTCAGAGGAGAGATGAGACCAGGAGGAGCTCCCTTTTTATTCTAAAAAGAAAGATGAATGCCGCTTCTCCACCACAAACATATTGGTTATCAGCCTTCAGTCTGAAGTACGAGTTTATACTGTTTGCATAGTACTGAAGTCAAACTCCATGTCCGAGCCATATTGCTGTTAGTGTTCATTTCTAGGCAATGATTTCTTCGAAGCCAGTCTAGAAAAACATTTCAAGTTTAAGTAACACAGGAATGTCTTGGCCTCTTGGGCTTGTGGACAACATAAGTCCAGTACGTATTGGCCGCAGTGCTATTCACTAATTGACTATGGTTATTGTTCTCTTATTACCTTAAACAGACGTAGTAATACATGAAGGATTGTTTCGCTCTTCAGAAACTGTACATTCACTCATTCAGTAGACTCTTCTTTCCAAGTGAACATAGTTTCATGGATTATCTTGGCTCCTACCACCATCACCTAATATAGAAGGAAATTTACTAACACCTTCTCTACCCACTTCTCCTTTTGGTGGCTATATCGAATCCATATTACACGCTTGCTTCATCGACCTTACTTGGACTGACTCCTAAGTGTAGTGAAATGAAAAATAATCTGACATTACTTGGATCGACTCCTAAGTGCACTCAAATAAGAAGTAATCTGACCTTACTTATGATCCTGCCATGATATATATTGGCTGAGTAGAGAACTAGCTAGCACTATACCATGGTTGCATCTTAATAGTTTATTACTAACTATGTGGATTTTTTTTTTCATTCCTGCTGGTACTGCTTGCCCTGAAGAACATGTTAATAAAATTCAGTTTCAATAGACTTATTTTCTGAAGGTATAATATTGTATACATGCCAATAAGATCATTATATTTTCCAGTATCATGCATTTGTTCTTTTAGATCACAGGACAAGTGTGGAGCGATTCATTTTTCTGGGAGTTTCTGTGACTGATAGAATAAAAGTGGAAAGAGTTGGATTGGGAACAGAAAGATCCATCTACATATATATAGTACTGTAGTACTTTGCTGGTGCAGTTGTTAGCTTTCATCCTTTGTCATTCTTCCTCTAAAGTAGGGAACTAGACATGAACGATCCCTTTTATGTACATGTAATTCAAAGATGTATGGATTGAAAGAGTTGTTCAAAACTAGACAGACCGATTATTCACTGTATAGGCACAATCTCTTTGCCATAAAGTTCATTACAAGTCATGACTTTAGATGCACTCAATTACTAATTTTGGCGTACTGCAGCACAAATGCGATAACGGAGCTTGATACACACAATGAGCTTGATCTGATGCTTCTCAGGCCATTATTTGTATTCCGTGAGACATGAGGTGGACATATGTAAACAATTATTCTGAGGTACTCCCTCCGTCTGAAAATTCATGTCGGAGAAATGGATGTGTGTAGATGTATTTTAATTCTAGATGCATCTATTTTTATATATTTCTTAGACAAGTATTTCCAGATAGAGAAAGTATTTTTTCCTGTTAGGTTGCACTGAATTAGAGGAATAGCCTAATTTGTTTCCTGTAATTATCACCCCCATTCCGCCATCACCCTCGTTCTTTCATTTGATGAACCATATTTGTAATGTCATTGGAAAAAACTTACATGACAAATAGGAACCTACTACAATTTTGTAAATTTTTTTGCAAAAAAAAAGGAACTACCACAATTTGTGAAGTTAAGCTGGGTGTTTGGCGGGCTTGCAATAATCTACATCAATACATTTCATGACGACCTCGGGAAGCTAGATATTGGAATATGAAAGTGCAATGACACATCATTATTGTGATGGAACGGCGCAGCAAGGCGCGCACGTGCTTCTAGTAGAATCTATAGCTTAAAAAAGAATCTACTAATAAGAGAAGCCAACTTGTTATTCAAGGAAGAGATTCCAGGAACGGTATCCCACAAGTGAGCCCAACGTGTGTTGGATTCCTTCGGAATATAACAACGCAATCTATGTGGGAGGCTTTTTGGCAGTAACACAAAAAAGTGGTAGATTTGTTTCAAAAAATTCTGATTTTTTCATGGATGTTTGTGTTGGTGTCGCAAGCATGCTTGACAATTTCCATATGAAACGGAGCAGTGGTATTTTGTCGATGGAAAAAACAAATTTGAGGTAACATTTGGTGTTCAATTTGTTTTTTTTTTTGCAGAGCCCAAAATATTTAATCTTTTTGCCTAAAACTTTGCAGGCAGCATTTGGATGTGATTATAAATATATAAAAAATTGTTGTTTTTTTACATTTCAAAAATTATTTTTCGCACGCAGGAGCACTTGCTCCCAGGAGGCAAAATGGATTTCGGCACTATCTATCCATTAGTTTCCTTACAAGTTGAAGATATGGAGCCGAACTCGAGCTATAGACTAGGCGGGCCAGCCGGAAATGACGAATCTGTAGCTGGAGTCCTAAGGCTGGTCATAGTGGGCAGTAACTTAGACTAGTAACATGCATATGTTATTAGTCTATGTTACTACCTCTATAGTGCATAGTATCATAGATTAATATCATAAGTGGTCTCATTTATTGCCATGCATGACACATAGTACTATCACATTTATTATGTTATGATATTTACCTATGTTATTATAAGGCTGGCCATAGTGGGAGTAACATAAGTAGTATCATGCACTTGGGACTCACAAACATGCTTATGTGGCAGGCAATTAAAGAAGAGAGAGATGGTTATAGTAACATAAGTAGATACCTTAACATAGTAAATGTGATGCTACTATGTGTCATGCATGGCAATAAATGAGACCATCTATGATATTAATCTATGATACTATGCACTATAGAGGTAGTAATATAGACTAGTAACATATGCATGTTACTAGTCTAAGTTACTCCCCACTATGACCAGCCTAACCATCTCTTTCTTCTTTAATTGTCTGCCACATAAGCATATTTGCCAGTTCCAAGTGCATGATACTACTTATGTTACCCCACTATGGCGAGCCTAAAAGCATGTTCCTTCAACTTAGACTACTTACCGAAAAAGGCTTTCGCCCGCTTTATAAATGAAGCAACGATCATCAACATGACAGTACAAACTCACACCACCACACACACACACACACACAAAGCATGATACATAGGCGTTGGGCGTAACAACATCAGCCCTAGCTACGAAGAGATGAAGCCGCATATGGCGAATCGTGAACTCCAAGGCGGCGCCTTCATGAAGGCTACGACACCGGAGCGCCACCACCACCGGACCCGAGGGTCAGAGTTTCCCCTGGAGCAACACAACGGGCAATGAGAGCCGCGACGACGCCTTCAAGAAGGGAACGAGCTTCGCCGCCGCTGGTCCATCCGGGGATAGAACAAGTTTTCACCCCGACCAACACTCACTGTCACCGAACACCACACCCCAGCCATCACGCCGCCCACACGGCCATGACAATCGGGCAGCACCCAGCCACGGGCTCTGCCCATGAGCACCGGGCTACCACCACCAGGGCCGCCGCCCCGGCATCCAAGACCAAGACGCCACCTCACCCGAGACCTGCCGCTACACCAACCAAAGAGACGAGCGGAAAGGCTCGGCCTTTCGCACCCCTGAGCGGCCCGCAGCGTCGAGACCCAATAGGCCGGTCATAGAAGGCCACCATCGCCCCGTCCTGCAGCATCGGGCGCGAGACAAGCTTGATCTTTCCACCGGGCGCGAGACGAGCTCGGTCCTGCTGTCGGGAGCGAGACGAGCTCGGTCCCGCGACACCAGGCGCGAGACGTGCGATGGACCGCAGCTGGGAGCGGGCCAGCCCTTCGAGTCAAGTAGAGGTCGGACGACGAGGAGATGAAGCAAGGTTGAAACAGCTCGACCGCAGACGAGCCGACGCAGGAGAAGCCGGCCGCCGCCACGGGCAACGCTGCCGACCACCGTGTAGCCGCCACGCCACCGGAAGGCCACCACCCAGACCTCCCGGCGCCACCGCCCATGGCCGGAGCACCATCCACACTCGGCCGCTGCCCCAATCCGTGCCGCCTGCCGGAAAAGGCGCGTCAAATCCGGCTGGCACGGCCCCCGCCTCCACCAGCTCCAGCCCAACTCCAACCCCGACCGAGAGGAGAGGGAGACCGAGCTGAAGCCCATAGAGAAGGGGTCCACCAGAACCGCCCGCTGCAGCCCGTGACCAGATCCTATCCACCGTCGCCACCACAGGCACGCAGCCGCCGGGCCGCCGCTGTCGCCCACCACGCCGCCGCTCGCACGTCGCCGCCGGGAGCCACTGCCGCGCGGGAGCCAGGCCCTGCGCACGCCCGGCGTCGCCGTCGAAGCAGGCCGCCCCGCACCGGACACCCCCGAGCGGCGGAGAGAAAGGGGCCCGCCGCCAGTCACCCCGAGGGCTTTGCCCTGGCGGCTGCGACCGGTGGCGATGGCGGGGGAGGGTGGGGAGGAGGAGAGGAGGGGGGAGCCGCGCAGCCGCCCGAGTCGCCCGCAGGGACGACGACGTGGGGGCTAATTCTCGGGAGGGGAGACTTAGACTACTTACCCTAGCTTAGAACAACAACTGGTGGACGTTCGCATCATGCAGACAACAACGGCAAAGGAGAAGGTCGTGATGACCAATACACATACAAACAATTCCTCATGCATCTCAATCCCACGAGTTTCAATTTGGCTTTCATCAAAAGGCAGCCGTGGCAAGCTTTGTACCTCTTTCTCGTTCTATTCCACTTTGTAAGAACAATAGTTGTTTGGTCAATGCTATACTTTGTCCATCATGTATAACATGATTAGCATATGCATCGTTCATTATATATTTTGTTTTGAGAAAATATGTTGCTAAACGAAGGCTATTAATTATTTTCCATGGCCATAAGTACGAGCCATGTGGTTCCCAACTAGTAGCACTTTATTTTCTCTTGTGAAATTTAGGTGCCTATATTAATGAAGGTTCGGTGCAAGGTAAAAGCTTACGGGTTTCTAGTCAGCAAGCGCCCCTTATATCTAGGGAAACACCTCCTATCGGTATTCCTATATGAATGAATCGTCATACCATCGTGCGCCATCGATTCAGCTTTCTACCACAGACTAGATATACCAAGGAAACCCCTCGCCCGCAGTGGCGGAGCCAGGATTGAAGTATAGGGGGGGCCGAGTACGTATATTGATCGAATCTCGTTGGTAATTACTCATTGCTCCTACTAAAATTGTTGATTGTTGGGGGGGCCAGGCCCCTGCTCGTCCCCCCCTGGCTCCGCCCCTGCTCGCCCGGTTCTAACCTCCCTCTTTGACATAGCCACAT
>NC_041393.1:72299831-72366192 GCF_002162155.2 Triticum dicoccoides
AAACTAAATTTCTCACCTATGTTCATCTCTCCTACCTGCGAGGCTGCGACCCACCTCAACACCGAACTCGTGTAAAAACTTTAGTGAATTTGGTAAAATAATGACGAACATAATGAGAAGAATGAGAAATTCATGAACATAGTAGAAAGAACTTCAAATTCTACAATTATCATCAACCCTTTTGGAACTTTCTGTTGTAATGGCGTGACACGTCACCCTAATGAACAATGACAAATACAGCTTGATGTGAACCACTACCATGTCATTTGTTTGTACTGGATAAGCTCATTGTAGTTCAAGATATTAAGCTTCTTCTTTACTTTCTTTGCTGCGACGTATGCTCTCTATGTCACGTTAGCTAGACAGGCAGCAGTAACCTATTTTTTGTTTACTTTTTATTTGAAGCTGAGTAAACTTGTATGATGCTATTCAATCATAGTTTGATAAGAATAGAACCTGGTTCCCAAGAGATGCGTACAAAATAAAACGGATAAATTAATTTCATAGCAGTGTTACAATGACAAGTACAATCCAGAATCCTAATATCCAATAGTCGGGCAGCATATGTAGCACTAAAATATGAAACTAAAGTTCTGTTTCAGCAAACCTAAAAGGACACATATAATAGATTGACAACAACAGATGTCACAACAAAATAATGATCTTACATGTAAAATTATTACATAATCTTGGACTTTTATATAGAGATTCTAAAATATTGCAAAGATAAATTACCAATCTAATTTAGCCATGAGACAAATTGGATTCATGTCATTCATTTTTTCTAGATGACTTCTTGTTACTTCCCATAGTGGGATTTTGATTTTCTAAGCTCACAGGACTCGGTTCGTCCATAGATCGGTCAAACCGCTGTTAATTCCTCGGCCACTCTTGCATCTATGTACGTATGCACCGTGTGAGGGTCGAAGGTGTGGAGGCGTACTGCCTGTGAGGGTTTTTAATTCGTCCAGGGGAGGATCTGATCCGGGGCCGCGGAGTGAGGGGTTTTCGATAGTTATGAAAGTCAGGGGCGAGATCGATCGATCTACCGAGTGACTCATCTGTATGCATGTGGGGCAGAATTATTGTCTTCCGCAACAGAATCCACCAGTATGGGGCTTAAAAAAAAAGAAAATTCTAAAACTAAAAAAACAACAATCTAGTGATATGAGAAGCTAGTTTATTATTCAGGAATGAGATCCATATAAATGTGCACACGGCATATGGTGGATTCCTTCGGAATATGACAACAATATCTATCCATTTCCTTCCGGACAAGTCGAAGATATTTAGAGCCGAACTCCAGCTATAGACTAGGTGGCCCAGCTAACTGCATCATCATCATTGTAGCCAGAGTCCCAAAATCATGTTCCTGGAGCCAAGGATACTTGATGGAGAATCACATGGTGTGGACCACAATGGCAAAGGAGAAGGTCGTGATGACCAATACACATACTAGCAGTTCCTCATGTTTCTCAGTCCCACGAGTTGCGGTTTGGCTTTCATCCAAAGGCCATATCAGAGTTGTGGCAAGCTTTCTACTTCTTTCTTGTTCTCTTCCACTTTGTAAGACCAGTAGTTGTTTGGTCTATACTACTCTGTCCATCTTATATAACATGGTTGGCTGGAAGCATATGCATCGTTCATTATCTATTTTATTTTTATTTGAAAAAATCTTCTGCTAAAAGAAGGTTATTAATTATTTTCCATGGCCATAAGTACCAAATATGTGGTTTCCGACTAGAACTACTTTATTTTTCTCTTATGAAATTTAGGTACATGTTTTTATGAAGCTTTCGTGCAAGGCAAAAGCTTACGGTTTCTGGTTGGCGAGAGCCCATTATATCTGAGAAACACTTCCTATTTGTTAGAGATATATTTGGGTTACATGTATTTGGTAGTTTAGAATTCCTACCTTATCTTTAGAAGAGGCGTCTTGCCCTCCAAGTCTTGTACTCAATATATACTTGCCCTCGAGGCTCGATAATACATCCATCATATTCCGCACCAAGTCCCTCTCTTCCCTTTCAACATGTTATCTATCGCAAGTCGATCCTAAACCCTAGCTGCCGCCGCTTCCGCACCTGCGCGCCGCCCCCGGGGCGGTCGGCCTCCATGACCGCCGCCGGGGGCCGCGCCGCCCGTACCTAAGGTTCGTCCGCCGGCCGTGTTGGCCGGCTGCCCTAGAGAGTCTTTTATCCCGATCCTTTGATCCGGGTTTTCTCTCTCTCGCCAGTCGCTTTGATCGGCGTCTACTTTTTGGCTATGTGATCCGGTTTGCGTCGCCCGCCGCCGCCATCGACCCCCGCGCCTCTACTCCGACATCGGCGTCGATTTCACCGGCTGCTTCGTCATCAACCGCGCGGCAAGGCTGGACGCGCCGCCCAAGGGACGCCTTCGTGCGTCGCTGCCGGCCGCTCGTCCGTGCGGTCTTCATCGCCGGTCTGTCTTCGTCGTCATCGCCCGGGACATCACCGACAACGTCGCCATCGACTCCGATCTGCGCGTCGTCCCCGCCATGGCGCATACAGCGGCGCCGTCGGTCTGATCAACCGATCACGCGCCTGTCTTCGCCAAGCACGTCCCCGAGCACGCGCCTACCGCCGATCGAGCCACAGGTTGCCATCGCGTCGTCCCTACGGACCGCTGCATTGCCGCCCGAGGTCTTCCCGTCGGCTGCCCCGACTCACGCGCCGCTACCGCCGACGCCCCTACGGGCGGTCGCGTCGCGGAACATGGTCCACGCTGCCGCCCCGAGATCCTCCCACCGGCTACCCCTGTAGCCGCCTCCGTGTCACCCCTTAGGGTTATCACGTCGCGGCACGTGGTCCACGCCGCCTCCCGACGGGCCATCGCCCTCGGCTAGTGGTTCTCCGCGCGGCTGCCCCGACCTGCGAGCCTCCGCTACACCGCCTCTTCGGGCTGTAAAGCTGCGGCATGCAGTCACCGCCGCTGCCCGAGGCCGTCCCCGTGGTTGCACCGACCTGCGAGCCGCCGCTACACCACCTCTTCGAGCTGTAGCACTGCGGAACGCGGTCCCCGCCGCCGCCCCGAGGTCTTCCCGCCGTCACCCCGGCCCGTCTGCCGCCGCTGCGTCGCCCCTTCGGGCCGTAGCGCCGCGGCCCGCGGTCCACGCCGCCGTCACCGCGCGTCGACCTCCCGTGGTATGCGCCGCGCCGTCTCCCTTGGCGCGGGAACGCCACCGTCCGCGCCGGTCTTCGTCACGCTGTCAGGGTTCTTCGCCTACTTCGAGCACCGCCGCCGCACTCCTAACCTAGCCGCCGCCGCCGCCGTCAGGCCGCCGCGGCCGCTCTTCCTTGGCCGCCGCCGCCGCTACCTTCGTAGCCGCCGCCGCCGCCCGTCCACCCCCTTCGTCTTCGTCCAAGCACCAGCCCGTCGCCAGCGTCGCCGTCATCTACCCCGACCACTTCGTCTACTCCGACCATCGTTGGTGACTTCGTCTACTCAATATATACTCGCCCTCTCTTCCCTTCCAACACTATTGGTGGCCCTGTGCGAATCAATCATCAGACCACCCGTACGCCATCGATTCAGCTTTCATCCCACGGCCAACATATACCTGGGAAATCCCTCACCCCTTACTAACCTCCCTCTTTGACACAACCACATTCGCATGATCACACTAATCTCTTGGCTGTTTCCTCCACCCCAACTGAATTTCTCAATTACATTCCTCTCTTCTGCCTGCCACCAACCTCACCACCGAACTCCGGTAGGAAGTTGGCGAAAATGGTAAAATCATGATGAATATAATGAGAAAAATGAGAAATTCATGAACATTGTAGAAGTTTACCAACGACCTCACCCTGATGAACAATGAACAATACAGGTTGATGTGAAATCACTGCCATGTCATTTGCTGTAATGGATAGTTCAATTTAGTAGGCTTTCTTATTTACTTAGGTTGCTCCGACGTATGCCCCCCTAGGTCATGTTAGCTATACAGGTAGCAACAATCTATTTCTTTGTTTACCTTTTTAGTTGAACCTCAGTGAACTGGTTTGGTGTTCTTCCATTATAGTTTGGTGAGAATAGAACCTGGATCCCAAGAGATGCGTACAAAACAAAATGGATAAATTTCATAGCAATATTACAATGACAAGTACTATCCAAAATCCTAAGTCCAATAGTCGGGCGACGTATGTAGCACTAAAATATGAAACTGAAGTTTTGTTTGAGCATAATCTTTATCTAAAGCTATTTAACACAATCTAAAAGGACACGTATAATAGAGCGACAACAACTAATTCGGTATCTCTTCATTTATTTTTCTTGGGTAACGTGGTCACCAAATAATCAAGGCCCTGCGAATCAGCCTGTGGTTGAGTTAGTTAGGTGGACAGTGGTATCCCCAACCCACCAGGGTTCAAATCCTGGTGCTCGCATTATTTCTGGATTTATTTCAGGATTTCCGGCGATGCGCTTTCAGTGGGAGGCGACGTTCCCGTCGACCACGAGGCGCCTACGGTGACTTCGTAAATCCCAAGATGATATGCCGGCTCAGTCTCTCGGAGGTGCTCATAGGGGTAGGGTGTGCGTGTGTGCGTTCATAGGGATGAGTGTATGTGCGTGTATATGAGCGCTTGTGTCTGTACTGATGCTCAAAAAAATAATCAAGGCCCTTGTTCACAGAGGTCACACTCAAATGATGATCTAACATGTAAAATTATTACATAATCTTGGACTTCTTGTAAGAGCAACTCCAACACGCCGACCCATTTCGTGCGCGCGCGTCCATTTGGGTCAGTGCGAACAGAAAAGTCGGCCCAACGCGCCGACCCAAACGGACGCGCGTCCACTTCTCGTCCGCGTGCTGACCCATTCCGGTCCATTTTTGAGCCGGATTTGCGTCGGCGCAGACAAGAGACGGACGCGCGCGCCCGCCTACTTCTCCCTCCTGGCCCACTGGTTGTTGGCACATTGGCCATATTCTCCCATTGCAACAGCAAACCCTCGCCCGCCTCCTTCGTCGCCCACACCACCGCCCATTTTTCCGGTGACTCTGCCAGCTGCCAGCGCTGCAACATCCCCTCTACAACATCGTAACCTCCCACGTCGCCCGTCACTGCCGTCTTGCCACCGGGGAACCAAAAGCTTCCCACCCCCGCTCCCCCGACACAGCCGCAACCGCGACCAAGAAGCCGCGTCGCTGCCCCAGCCAGATCCTCACCGGCACGCTCGTCGGACGCCGGCAGGGCAGCTAGTTGGTCCGTGTGCGCTGCAACTCCCTTCACTAGCCGTCTCCTTCGTCGACACCCGCAAGTTGTTCGACAGTTTGCCAAGGTACAAAATGGACTCCACCGACGAGTTCTTTTTTTCAAAATTTCCTTTGCGACTCCAACGATTCGTCGTCCGATGATGAGGAGGAGATCTTGGCTGCCGTGTTGGTCCATCACCACCTCAATAGCCAGCGCCCGGCATTCCGTGGCTCCATTCCGGGCCACCTTCTGGTGTTAAATCGCAAACGAGAGAGCGGGCATTTTCTTCTTTGGAAGGACTACTTTGACACAACAAATCCGTTGTTCAAACATCAGAAATTCCGCCGTCATTTCCGTATGAGTAGGCATCTATTCAACCATATTAGAGAGGGGGTGATAGGCTATGATGACTATTTCGAGAGCAAACAGGATACCGTTGGAAAGATTGGTTTTTCCACTTGTCAAAAATGCACTGCCGCCATCCAAATGCTTGCATACGGAGTGCTTGGTGATCTCATTGACGAGTACGTCCGTATGAGCGAGTCTACATGCCTAGACTCTCTGTATAAGTTCTGCAAGGCTGTTATTGCTGTGTTTGGCCCTGAGTACTTGAGAGAGCCGACTCCTGAAGATACAACTCGTTTGTTGGCGATGAATTCCAGCAGGGGCTTCCCTGGGATGCTTGGCAGCATAGACTGCATGCACTAGGACTGGAAGAACTTCCCTTCAGCTTGGCAAGGGCAGTATAAGGGCCATGTGAGGGCTTGCACTGTCATACTTGAGGCCGTGGCGTCTCAAGATCTCTGGATCTGGCACTCTTTCTTTGGCGTGGCAGGATCACGCATTGATATCAACGTGCTTCAGCGCTCGCCGTGTTTGCTAGGCTTGCCAAAGGCAACAGCCCACCGGTGAACTTTACTATCAATAGCCACAACTACGACAAATGATACTACCTGGGCGACAGTATCTATCCTCAATGGACCACCACTGTGAAGACAATCCCCAACCCTGTTGGAGAGAAGAGGAAAAGATTTTCCCAAGAGCAAGAGAGTGCTAGGAAGGACGTGGAGCGTGCCTTTGGTGTTTTGCAATCTCGATGGGGCATCGTTCGGTATCCTGCTAATACTTGAAGCACGCAGAAACTATGGGAGGTGATGACTACTTGTGTGATCATGCACAATATGATCATAGAAGATGAGCGCCCGGAACGTCTGTACGATGAAGGGTTTCAGTTTTAGGGTGGGAATGTTGTGCCTGAGCATATGGAGTAGCGGCAACGTTTGAACAGTTCACCCAAATTTCATCATGACATACGTGATTGGTAAACTCACATGCAACTGCAAAATGATTTGGTTGAGCATATGTGGGCTCATGTGATTTGGTAAACAATTTTCAGCACATATTCTTGTGGGAGCGGCGCCCTTATGCTGGGTAATGTGGCTTTCCAGGAATGATGTGGTTTTTAACAACAAAAGTGTCTCATCTCCTATGCAGGTTATTCATGCTTGTACACGATTGCTCCGTACGTGGTCTATCCTGCAGAAGCCGGAGGACACGGACCTTTTTATGATGGCGTCTACCCGGCTGGAGCGTACGGCCAGGGAGATTTTCTACCCCCATGGATGGCGGTGTGATTTACGGATAGGATCTACCGCTTCTTAGGCTGGACACGATTTATTGCTTGGCATTGTATCAAATTATTTTATTTTTAGAGTGCTCTGGACGTTTGGTTGTGTGCATCTAGCTATGCAGAGGCCGGGCTTTCTTTCAATATGATTGTATCACCTCGATATATCTATTCAATGAAAAGTCCTTTATCGAAAAAATATGTGGGCTCATGTTGGCAACCAATAGATGTTTCTTTTTTATTCGTCTTGCAAAACTATGTGAGTCATTTTTACATTTATTCGACTTGTAAAACTATGCTATTTATTTGGTTGAAACTATGTTATTTATTTGGTTGTGGACTATATGTTTGCTTGTGAAATAATGCAAAAGTTATGTGCAAAATAATGCAAATTTTGTGCTATATGATGAAAAAGGGCGGCCAGCCGGCCACACCAGCACATATGGATCGGCACCTTGGACACACTGCCGACTTAAATCTTAAACCAAACGGACGCCAGGCATGCGGCCGACTCAAAAAGATAAAAAACGGATAAAAGCGCCGTTCGTTTGGGTCGGCGCGTTGAAGTTGCTCTAAGTTCTGTTTTTTCTTTAGATTGTTTCTTGTTAGTTCCAATAGGAGGACTTGGATTTTGTAAGCTCACCGGACTGGGCTCCTCGATCGATCCGCTGTTAATTCCTCGGTCGCTCTTGCACGTACGTGCTGCGGCACAGCGTGCGGGTCGAAGGTGGCGCATGCGGTGGTTGGTTAATTCGGTCGGTGGAGGATCTGATCTGAGACCGCGCAGGGCGAAATGATGCTGTTGAGTTATGAGGCTTTATTTAAGTGGTGATCTAGATAATAGAAAATGGAAGTAGATGAAAAATACAAAATCAAAAAAAAAAAGGTGTGTGGGCGAGATCGATCGATTGACTGAGAAGCTGCATCTGCAAGCTTCTGGGGCAGAATGATTCTCTTGCACAGCAGAATCCACTGATACGGGTTTCGAAACAACAAGAATGTACAACACAAAAAGCAAACAAGAATATATATGAGAAGCCAGTTTTTATTCCAGGAACAGGATCCCACGTATACGTGCGCACTGCATGTACTCGGTGTCTTGCTGTGCTGAATTCCTTCGGGACATGATAACAGTAACAATCCATCACCGTCTGTACATGTTGGAGATATGAACTGGGGGCAAACGTAGTAGGAGTCCCAAAAGTTTGTTCCTCGAGCCAAGGCAAAGGAGGAGGTCCTGATGACCAATACGCATATGAGCGGTTCCCCATGTCTCTCAATCCCATGAGTTGCAGTTTGGCTCTCGTTCAAAAGCCACATCAGAATCATGGCAAGGTTTGTAGTGTCTCTTTCTTGTTATTTTTTAGAGAAAAAGGGCTCACAAGCCCCGGTTCCATTTGCATTACCAAACGAAACTAAACGACATCCATATTCTGTTACAAGCACGCGGGGGGATACACAGCACACGCGCTGCCCCGGCAAAATAAAGGCCCGTGTCCAGACGACACCAGCCACAAAACTCAAATGAAGTTCAGAAACGATTCAGCAGGAGCTACACCCATCAGGCGAGTAACTAGACAAGATCACGACCAAGCAGCACCTCCGAGCACTTGTGAAGACCTAGCCAGGATCTGGCCATAACAGGAGGGGTGGGGATCTTGCCAACTGCTCCATCTTTCGCACATAGTGCAGCACTTTTCCTTTGACAGGATCTGAGCATCGAATCGCCCAGCGGTCCAACGTAGCAGCAGTCTTTCTCCACAGCACCTGCATTCCAGACCAAGGGATACGATTGAAATACATGTCGTTACGATATTTTCATAAAGCCCAAAGGGCAGCGGAATGAAGTAAACAATCTGCAGGGCAATTTTTATTGGAGGACCACCATTCTAGTATGTCAGATATAGACATTCAAGGTTGGCTGTTAGAAAAGTCCCCAATCACCCTCCAAAGTTCCTTCGCAACGACACAGCCAAAAAATAAATGCTCCATAGATTCGGGGTCATTGCAAAAAAGACAGGTAATATCATCTACCGACTGTCTTTTCTGAAGATTATCTCTAGTCAGAAGCTTATTTTTAGCCACTAGCCAAAGAAAAATATGAATACGCAGCGGAACTTTTATATTCCAAATGGACAGGAGGTTCCCAGGGTGAATCCCTCTAAAATTAATAATATTGTAGAAGGATTTAACAGAGTATACACCCTTAGCATCATACCGCCATCTAACTATGTCAACCATATCTGTCAGCACAGTATCCTTGATGTAATTGAATAGATCATTCCACTCAGCTAACATATCACTAGTAAAACATCTTCTAAAAGAGATCTTTAGATTGGAGCCATCCCATGCATCACTCACAACAATATCTCTATCATGGACAATGCTAAATAGCCTCCAATATTTAGTGGCTAGAGTAGTTTTCCCGATCCACCGATCTCTCCAAAACCTGATGCTTTTGCCATTCCCAATACACCAGGAATAACCTATGTTAGCGGCTTTAGCAGCCCATAGGATCCCTTTCCAAAAGGGGGAAGCACCAATGGCAGTACAAGCAAAGATATTAGGGCTGTGGGTGTTGTACTTGGCATCTACGACTTGTTTTCAAATCTTGCCATCATCTAGGAAGTATCTCTTGACCCAGGAAGCCAATAAACAAAGGTTCATGTCTGCAATGTTAGGGATGCCAAGGCCCCCATGTTGCTTGGCCAGGGCCACACTATCCCAGGCGGCAAGGTGGTATTTGTGGTGGCCCTCGTAATCATCCCAAAAGCAGTGAGCTAGCTGAGAATTAATCAACTTAATGGCCCACTTAGGAAATTTAAAAATGCCCATAAGGTAGCCAGGAATAGTGGCTAAGCAGGTTTTCACTAATGTGAGCCTCTTGCCAGAAGACAGGAGTCTGCCTCTCCATCCAGCTCCTTTTTTAATAATCTTATCCACAGTAGGCTGAAGCTCACATTTCCTCAACTTTCTGTGGTGAAGGGGGGCTCCTAAATACTTAATAGGAAAATCACTCAGTTTACAACCAAGGATTTGAGCAAATATATTTGCTTCTTCTCCATCCACATTAACAGGGACTAGATCACATTTATGAAAATTGATCCTCACCCCAGAAATCTGCTCAAAACAGGATAGCAACCATTTAAGGTTTCTGGCATGAGCAGGGTTGTTACTCAAAAACAGTAGAGTATCATCCGCATACTGCATGCTAATGATACCTGCTGGATTGGAACTAGGGAAGAGGCCTGCTAAAATGTTATTTCTAGCAGCTTTAATGAGGATCCTAGTAAAGACATCAGCAACTAAGTTAAAGAGAAGCGGAGAGTAAGGGTCTCCTTGCCTGACACCTTTGCCAGCAACAAAGAAATCACTGTTGACATTGTTAATATTAACACCAATAGAACCTTGATGTAATAAAGAGGCAACTTTATTTAACCAGCTAGCGCAAAAGCCCCTCTTGTGCATCATGTCAAGAAGGAAATCTCTATTAATCATGTCATAAGCTTTCTCATAGTCTAATTTAAACACAAAACCAGACTGTTTACTGGAGTACACAGAATGAATAATTTCATGAGCTGTGATAATACTCTCAGCAATATATCTACCTTTCTTGTTATCTTCCACTTTATAAGAACTATAGCTGTTTAGTCTAGGCTGCTCTATCCATCTTATATAACATGGTTGTCTAGAAGCATAGGCATTGTTTCATTATCTCTTTTATTATATTTTATGTTTGAAGAAAATGTTCCACTAAACAAATGTTATTAATTATTTGCCATGGCCATGACTACAAAGCATGTGGTCCTGACTAGCACCACTTTGTTTTCTCTTGTGAAATTCACATGCATTTCTTTATGAAGCTTCGGTGCAAGGTATTAGCTAGCTTGTTGGTTTTTGGCTGGCAAGCGCCCCTTATATATGTGTTTCTCGAATATACACAAGCATGTGTATCATATATTATAGGGAGAATGGGTGAAGAGCCCTCCACATCAAGTTATTCCAACAATGTAACAACTCATCCACCATACATTTTTTTAGAAAAGGAGGAGGACCCCCCGGCCTCTGCATCTGGACGATGCATGCAGCCACTTTATTAATTATTCACACAAGACCTTACAAAGTCATACAACAGTAAGACTAAAGCCACCGTCTAGGCAACATCTGTCGCTACTCTTATCCAGTTGATGAAGGGATGTTGATAGTTTGGGCCTAATACCAAACAGACCTCGCAGCCAAACCTAACATCTAAGGCCTGAGGTCCCAACCAGGACGCCTGCCGGGTATGAGGCCGCCGCAGCCACCTGCCATCAATCCATCTTCAGAGATGTACTGCTGCATCTACCCTTGCCCGGTCTAGCTGCCATCGACGCCACCATACATACCAGCATAAGAACTACTCTCGCTCAGTGCACATCCACAACCTTGCAAAGAAATTATCTAGATCGCCCTTGAGTAGCCCTGCTTGATTCCATATGCGGCCTTCCCTCTCGATAGTCCGGATTACCTGGGTCACCGATAGTGTCTCGCCATCAAAGACCATTTCATTCCTATTCTTCCATAACTTCCACATTCATATGATGATGAGTGCCCATCCATCCTTCTCATGTGGTCCTCTCCCTCCTTGTTAGCACACCACAGCCCAAGTCTGCCGTCGATCGTAGGTATCCAATCTTGCCTTCCCCGAGCGGTGCACACCACCGTTCTCACAAGAACGCACGTAAGCAAGATGTGGCCAATGGTTTCTTCCTCTTGATCACACAAAACGGACACGCATCCTGCTCCGGAAGTCAACGCTTTGCTAACGAGTCAGACGTCCACCCTTGCATATGTGTTGCCACAAGGAACTTGTGATCTGTGAGTGAAGAGCAAATGTACGAGAGTGCTGTTTTGGCTCCTGGGCTCTGAGCCCGGGAGTGAAGAGTAAATTCATAAATAATACTAAAAAATAAAAAATAAATGAATTCATTTGCAGTGAAGATGCTTGAGTGTGTGATGTTCGTACCAAATTTCAGCGCATTTGAACATCTGAGTAACTCTCAACAAAAAAGGACAAATTTAGGGTCTCAGAAAAAAGTTTACTGCTTGTGAATTGTTCGGGCCGTTTTTTTTTTGCTAAGAGCTACTCGGATGCCACTGAAAATTAGCACGGACCTCACGCACTCAAACATCTTCCACGCAAATTGGATTATTTAGGATTTTTTCTACTCTTTCTGATCCTTATTAATTGACGCACACTTAGTAGTACAAAGTTGTACTATCAAAATTGTAATAAGTGTGCGTTAATTAGTATGGATCGGAGGGAGTGGTATTTTTTTGAATTTACTATTCACCGGATGTAGATGAGCATGGGCTCAGAATTAGTATGCACATTCTGAAGCGTGCATATACGATGCGTGCTAAGGATCTGCTAGACAGATTGGTGATCTCGGCTCGCCGCGGGGCGGCTTGGTGAGGCCACCCGATTTGATAGTGCGTGTTTATGTGTGGTCAGGGCACATCATCCAACTAGTAAGTGTAGCGACTTTGATCGTCTTGAAGGTGGCTTTGGGTTGATCCCTGCATTTATTTTTCTCGGACTCTATTGAATAATATAATAAAGATGATTGTGTGCATCGCTTGATACAGAGGTGGGCAATCCTCCTTTTCAAAAAAACTAAAAGTGGGTGTCCTACGGACAATGCTTCGGTGCCTTAAGGCACCTACCTTTGTGTCTATGACATGTGGGTCCAACAGGTGACTGGCCCACATGTCAGTGACTCAAAGGCAGGTGCCTTAAAGGCACCGAAGCTGTGTCCGTGTCCTACACCCCCTTATCTATGTTTTTTTTCTCCCAAACTAGATAGCATAGGGACTTCAATCTTCTTGAGTCAAGAAAACATGAAATTAAGAATGTGTGCAAAATAAACCAGATGGTTTTTGTCTTACATAGCTGTATAAAACACGGAACTGTGAAAAAAAAATCCTCGCCCCGTCGCTCCCGCGAGTGACGGAAGGCAAGCTCCCAGCCCCGACCTCCCCAGTTCCCCTCCCTTCCCCTCCTCCTCGCCGCCGCCAAAAGACGCCGCCAGGCGAAGCCTGGCCTGCGTTGGCAGCGGCGGGGCTTCCTTCTCCCCTCGTACGGTGGTGGAGGCGCGGGTCTTGGCTGGTCATAGGGGGGCGCGGTGCTTCGGGCGGGGCACGGCGGCGATTCTGCGCGGCGCGGCGCAGGTGGCGCTTTCCTGTGTCGAAGTCGCGGAGGCTGCCCGGGGCGTCCTTGCTCGGCGGTGGCAACACACCAGATCTGGGGCGGCGGCGTGCGGTTCGGCCCCCAGCCAGATCCGACTGGCTCTGCAGCTAGGGGCGACGAGCGGCGCGGGGGGTGGTTGGTGGCCTGGCTGGGCTGCGTGGTGGCAGTGCCCGTCGCGGCCGTGGCGGCCCAATCTGGTTCGTTCCGGGCCCGATTCGGGCGGCGATGGCTATGGGTGGATCGGTGGCTTCTCCTCCCGCCCCTGGAGGTCTCCTTCCTGCCTTCATGGGTGGCTGGGGTGGCTGCTGCGTGGCCGCAGGGTGGGTGGCGGCGCGTCCGACTCAGATCTGGCGGTGGGATCTGGGTGGACGGTGCGGGTGGGACTGCGGCCTGGGGTAGCCGTGGCTCCGGCCGTGGGCGGCGACGCGTGGAGGTCCGGCTCATGGTGGTGGTCTCCCAAGGGCACGGTGGTTTGGCGAATCTGCCCGCAGCAATGGCCGGCTATCTCCGGCGTCGGCTCGTTTGCGGTCGGACCGCTTCGACCGTAGCTCCATCTACTCGTCGCCCGGACGTTACTTCGGTCCTGGGGCTGGCCCTCTCCCAGCTGCGGTCCTGCGCTCGTCTCGCGCCCGGAGCTGTAGGACGGAGCTCGTCTCACGCCCGGCAGCAGGACGGAGCTCGTCTCGCGCCCGGCAGCAGGACATAGCTTGTCTCGCGCCCGGCAGCTGGACGACGCTCTTCTCGCGCCCGACATCAGGACCGAGCTCGTCTCGCGCTCGGGGCTGAAGGACGGGCGATGGAGGCCAGTTTTGGCCACCCTATTGGGTCTCGGCGCTGGGGGTCGTCCAGGGGTGCGAAAGGCGGGGCCTTTCCACTCGTCTCTTCGGTTGGGGTAGCGGCGGGTCACGGGTGAGGTGTTGTCGAGGTCTTGGATGCTGGGGCAGCGGCCCTGGTGGTGGTGGTTGCGCGGTGCTCTTGGACAAAGCCCGTGCCTTGGTGCTGCCCGGACATCATGGTCGTGGGGGCGGCATGGTTGCTGGGGTGTGGCGTTCGGTGGCGGTGATTTTGGGCCGAGGTGAAAACCTGCTCTATCTTCGGACGGACCGGCGGCGGCGAAGATCGTTCCCTTCTTGAAGGCGTTGTCGAGGCTCTCATTGCCCGTCATGCGGCTCCGGGGGAAACTCTGATCCTTGGATCGGTCGGTGGCGGCGCTCCGGCGTCGTATCCTTCCTGAAGGCGCTGCCTTGGAGCGCATGGTTCGTCATATGTAGCTTCATTTCTTCGGGGCGGTAGTGCTAGGAGTGGTGTTGCTGCGCTCAGCGCCTATGTATCCTGTCTTGGGTGTGTGCGTGTGTTGTGGTGGCGTGGCGTGTGGTTGTACTGGATGCTTGTGGTTTGGTGCTTTATATATAAAGCGGGGCGAAAGCCTTTTTCGGTATAAAAGGAGATTTTTTTATTAAGATGTACATTGTTTTAAGTATTTACGATGCACACAAAAATCTTAAGTTTTTTGACAGATTGTAGTTCTAGAGTTTTATTGATTTGGAAAATATGAAGCCTATTTTTTTCATTTTGGAAGAAACAAAACACAAAAATCTAAATGTTTTTTGACAAATTGTAGTTCTAAAGTTTTATTGATTTGGAAAATATGAAGCCTGTATTTTTTTTTCTTTTGGGAGAAAGAAAAAGATAAAATTCCATGCAATATAGTTAGTTTATAGCACAAATCTCAATGCAGTGTTGGATGGTACAAATAAGTAGAAAATTTTCTGTTGAAGTGAATTGGCTCATCTACTTGCAGAGCAAGAGACAATGAGTCACCTAACTGCATCGGCCGACGGAGCTATGTCCTTCCTTCCGAAAGGGAATTAAGCAACATTTTGGAATAGTCTTCGTACCCTACAATCTATGTTGAAAGAGTAAGATGGGTATGTTTTGCGCCTTGCTATCCATATGCAAAGGAGAGAAGAGATCAAAGCCGCGACATAAGGAGAAAGCATGGCAAGGCAGGAAGAGTAGTTGGAGCTCTTGATTACTTTATTGAACGAACCCGAGGCTAGAGAATAATGAGGAGAAAAGAGGATACCTTTTTTGAGGATCAATGACACTATATTCGGAATCTCATCCAACACTACGTGCAAGAGAAAGTCTGGTCGGTCAAGAAGCCATACCTTACACAATTCATCGCTAACTCCAAACTTGGTCAGTATATTTGTACCTCGATTGGTCGTCTGCCTCCTCCAACTAACCTTCACCTCCAGGTGCACCTTAAGCATCTCCTTTATCTACTCAATAAGTGGACTTGCAGCTGGAAGGTTTTTGTTCTGGTCGTTGAGCATCCACACTACCACCTTATTATCCAGCTATATATGGAAGCTCTGCTTGGCATCGCGTGAGCATCTCAGGGTTTGCGGTCATTGGGAAGAAGTGATCGGCTCCACCACTAAATGCTTCGTTATGATCGCGTACCATCATGCCCCCGCCCCCCTCCTCGCCAAACTTTGAAACATCTTCATCGACATTGGCCTTAATCTAGCCTAATGTTGGTGGCATAAACTACTCAACCAACACCGGGATAGAGGCCTTGGCCTTCTTCTCTTGAATAGACTACCATTCGTCAATAACTTGAAACCGAGTTCGCTACCACATGTGCATCAGATATCCACTTTCCTTTTTTGTGTCATTTCTCACAAGCCAAAGGCCTTACAACCCATGTATCACCATAGCCTTCTATTCTTCACTTGCATCTCCAAGCCAAGTAAGCATCCAGTTAGATAGGGCGCTCCGGGAGCCAATAGACAACGGTGGGATCACCACTGGAGCTCCCTTTTCCAAGATAATTACCTTCTAAAACAGTGTTGCATGCCGACATGCCCAGAACCTGTGATAGATGGCTTTCTCGTGGCCACACGCAACACAAAAAATTCTGGGCTTGATCCTTCGTCGATGCAGTTCACCTCCCACCGCAAGACGTTACGATCGTGATAATATGATTTTTTTTATACAATTCTACGATGTTACGATCCAAACTAACCCCTATGATTCTCTGATTTTAGTTCTTAGAATCTATATTTTTACGATCCTAATAATGAAGATTCTGTTGGAAATATGCCCTAGAGGCAATAATAAAATGATTATTATTATATTTCCTTGTTCATGATAATTGTTTGTTATTCATGCTATAATTATGTTATCCGGAAATCGTAATACACGTGTGAATACATAGACCACAACATGTCCCTAGTGAGCCTCTAGTTGACTAGCTCGTTGATCAACGGATAATCACGATTTCCTGACTATGGACATTGGATGTTGTTGATAACGGGATCACATTATTAGGAGAATGATGTGATGGACAAGACCCAATCCTAAGCATAGTACAAGATCGTGTAGTTCGTTTGCTAGAGCTTTTCCAATGTCAAGTATCATTTCCTTAGACCATGAGATCGTGTAACTCCCGGATGCCGTAGGAGTGCTTTGGGTGTACCAAACGTCACAACGTAACTGGGTGACTATAAAGGTATACTATGGGTATCCCCGAAAGTATCTGTTGGGTTGACACGGATCGAGACTGGGATTTGTCACTCCGTATGACGGAGAGGTATCTCTGGGCCCACTCGGTAATGCATCATCATAATGAGCTCAATGTGACCAAGTGTTTGGTCACGGGATCATGCATTACGGTACGAGTAAATTGACTTGCCGGTAACGAGATTGAACGAGACATTGGGATACCGGCGATCGAATCTCGGGCAAGTAACGTACCGATTGACAAAGGGGATTGTATGCGGGATTACTTGAATCCTCGACATCGTGGTTCATCCGATGAGATCATCGAGGAGAATGTGGGAGCCAACATGGGTATCCAGATCCCGCTGTTGGTTATTGATCGGAGAGTCGCCTCGGTCATGTCTGCGTGTCTCCCGAACCCATAGGGTCTACACACTTAAGGTTCGGTGATGCTAGGGTTGTAGAGATATTAGTATGCGGTAACCCGAAAGTTGTTCGGAGTCCCGGATGAGATCCCGGACGTCACGAGGAGTTCCAGAATGGTCCGGAGGTGAAGAATTATATATAGGAAGTCCCGTTTTCAGCCATCGGGAAAGTTTCGGGGGTCACCGGTATTATACCGGGACCACCGAAAGGGTCCCGGGGGTCCACTGGGTGGGGCCACCTATCCCGGAGGGCCCCATGGGCTGAAGAGAGAGGGGAACCAGCCCCTAGTGGGCTGGTGCGCCCCCCTTGAGCCTCCCCCTGCGCCTAGGGTTGGAAACCCTAGGGGTGGGGGCGCCCCACTTGGCTTGGGGGGCAAGCCACCCCCTTGCCCCCCCTTGAGATCCAATCTCTAGGGGGCCGTCGCCCCCCAGGGCCCCTATATAAAGAGGGGGGAGGGAGGGCTGCACACCCCTGCTCCTGGCGCCTCCCTCTCCCTCTACAACACCTCTCCCTCTCGTAGAGCTTGGCGAAGCCCTGCCGAGATCGCCGCTACTTCCACCACCACGCCGTCGTGCTGCTAGATCTCCATCAACCTCTCCTTCCCCCTTGCTGGATCAAGAAGGAGGAGACATCTTCCCAACCGTACGTGTGTTGAACGCAGAGGTGCTGTCCGTTCACCACTAGGATCTTCGGTGATTTCGATCACGACGAGTATGACTCCCTCAACCCCGTTCTCTTGAACGCTTCCGCATGCGATCTACAAGGGTATGTAGATGCACTCCTCTCTCTCTCTCGTTGCTAGATGACTCCATAGATTGATCTTGGTGAAGCGTAGATTTTTTTTATTTTCTGCAACGTTCCCCAACAGTGGCATGATGAGCTAGGTCTATGCGTAGTTTCTATGCACGAGTAGAACACAAACTTGTTGTGGGCGTAGATATTGTAAATTTTCTTGCCACTACTAGTCTTATCTTGTTTCGGCGGCATCGTGGGATGAAGCGGCCCGGACCGACCTTACACGTACGCTTACGTGAGACAGGTTCCACCGACTGACATGCACTAGTTGCATAAGGTGGCTAGCGGGTGTCTGTCTCTCCCACTTTAGTCGGATCGGATTCGATGAAAATGGTCCTTATGAAGGGTAAATAGAAATTGGCACATCACGTTGTGGCTTTTACGTAGGTAAAAAACGTTCTTGCTAGAACCCTATTGCAGCCACGTAAAAACATGCAACAATAATTAGTGGACGTCTAACTTGTTTTTGCAGCATATGCCTTGTGATGTAATATGACCAAAAGGTTGTGATGAATGATATATATGTGATGTGTGAGATCATGTTCTTGTAATAGGAATAACGACTTGCATGTCGATGAGTATGACAACCCGCAGGAGCCATAGGAGTTGTCTTAATTATTGTATGACCTGCGTGTCAATTAATAAACGCCATGTAATTACTTTACTTTATTACTAAACTGTTAGCCATAGTAGTAGAAGTAATAGTTGGCGAACAACTTCATGGAGACACGATGATGGAGATCATGATGATGGAGATCATGGTGTCATGCCGGTGACGAAGATGATCATGGCGCCCCGAAGATGGAGATCAAAGGAGCAATATGATATTGGCCATATCATGTCACTATTTGATTGCATGTGATGTTTATCATGTTTTGCTTCTTATTTGCTTAGTACGACCATAGTAAATAAGATGATCCCTTATAATAATTTCAAGAAAGTGTTCCCTCTAACTGTGTGCCGTTGCGAAAGTTCGTTGTTTCGAAGCACCACGTGATGATCGGGTGTGATAGATTCTAACATTCACATACAACGGGTGTAAGTCAGATTTACACATGCAAAACACTTAGGTTGACTTGACGAGCCTAGCATGTACAGACATGGCCTCGGAACACAAGAGACTGAAAGGTCGAACATGAATCGTATGGAAGATACGATCAACATGGAGATGTTCACCGATGATGACTAGTCCGTCTCAAGTGATGATCGGACACGGTCTAGTTGAGTCGGATCATGTATCACTTAGATGACTAGAGGGATGTCTAATCTGAGTGGGAGTTCATTAAATAATTTGATTAGATGAACTTAATTATCATGAACTTAGTCTAAAAACCTTTGCAAAATGTCTTGTAGATCAAATGGCCAACGCTCATGTCAACCTCAACTTCAACGCGTTCCTAGAGAAAACCAAGCTAAAAGATGATGGCATCAACTATTCGGACTGGGTCCGGAACCTGAGGATCATCCTCATAGCTGCCAAGAAAGCATATGTCCTAGAAGAACCGCTAGGTGACGCACCCATCCCAGAGAACCAAGACGTTATGAACGCTTGGCGGTCACGTGCTGATGATTACTCCCTCGTTCAGTGTGGCATGCTTTACAGCTTAGAACCGGGGCTCCAAAAGCGTTTTGAGCAACACGGAGCATATGAGATGTTCGAAGAGCTGAAAATGGTTTTCCAAGCTCATGCCCGGGTCGAGAGATATAAAGTCTCTGACAAGTTCTACAGTTGTAAGATGGAGAAAAATAGTTCTGTCAGTGAGCACATACTCAAAATGTCTGGGTTGCACAACCGCCTGTCCCAGCTGGACATTAACCTCCCGGACGAGGCGGTCATTGACAAAATCCTTCAGTCGCTCCCACCTAGCTACAAGAGCTTTGTGATGAACTTCAATATGCAGGGGATGGTGAAAACTATTCCTGAAATATTTTCAATGCTGAAATCAGCGGAGGTGGAAATCAAAAAGGAACATCAAGTGTTGATGGTCAATAAAACCACTAAGTTCAAGAAAGGCAAGGGTAAGAAGAACTTCAAAAAGGACGGCAAGGGAGTTGCCGCGCCCGGTAAGCCAGTTACCGGGAAGAAGCTAAAGAATGGACCCAAACCTGAGACTGGGTGCTTTTATTGCAAGGGAAGCGGACACTGGAAGCGGAACTGCCCCAAATACTTAGCGGACAAGAAGGACGGCAACACTAAAGGTATATGTGATATACATGTAATTGATGTGTACCTTACCAGTACTCGTAGTAGCTCCTGAGTATTTGATACCGGTGCGGTTGCTCATATTTGTAACTCAAAACAGGAGCTGCGGAATAAGCGGAGAGTGGCGAAGGACGAGGTGACGATGCGCGTCGGGAATGGTTCCATGGTCGATGTGATCGCCGTCGGCACGCTACCTCTACATTTACCTACGAGATTAGTTTTAAACCTCAATAATTGTTATTTAGTGCCAGCTTTGAGCATGAACATTGTATATGGATCTAGTTTAATACGAGATGGCTACTCATTTAAATCCGAGAATAATGGTTGTTCTATTTATATGAGAGATATTTTTTATGATCATGCCCCGCTGGTCAATGGTTTATTCTTAATGAATATCGAACGTGATGTTACACATATTCATAGTGTGAATACCAAAAGATGTAAAGTTGATAACGATAGTCCCACATACTTGTGGCACTGCCGCCTAGGTCACATTGGTGTCAAGCGCATGAAGAAGCTCCATGCTGATGGACTTTTAGAGTCTCTCGATTACGAATCATTTGACACATGCAAACCATGCCTCATGGGCAAAATGACCAAGACTCCGTTCTCCGGAACAATGGAGTAAGCAACCAACTTATTGGAAATCATACATACTGATGTGTGCGGTCCAATGAGCGTTGAGGCTCGCGGGGGATATCGTTATGTTCTCACTCTCACTGACGACTTGAGTAGATATGGGTATGTCTACTTGATGAAACACAAGTCTGAAACCTTTGAAAAGTTCAAGGAATTTCAGAATGAGGTAGAGAATCAAGGTGACCGAAAAATAAAGTTCTTACGATCAGATCGTGGAGGAGAATATTTAAGTCACGAATTTGATACGCACTTAAGGAATAGTGGAATCATTTCACAACTCATGCCGCCTGGAACACCTCAGCGTAACGGTGTGTCCGAACGTCAAAATCGCACTCTATTGGATATGGTGCGATCTATGATGTCACTCACCGATTTACCGCTATCATTTTGGGGATACGCTCTAGAGACAGCTACATTCACTTTAAATAGGACACCATCTAAATCCGTTGAGACGACACCGTATGAATTATGGTTTGGGAAGAAACCTAAGCTGTCGTTTCTAAAAGTTTGGGGATGCGATGCTTATGTCAAGAAACTACAACCTGAAAAGTTTGAACCCAAGTCGGAAAAATGCGTATTCATAGGATACCCTAAGGAAACCATTGGGTATACCTTCTACCTCAGATCCGAAGGCAAGATCTTTGTTGCCAAGAATGGGTCCTTTCTGGAGAAAGAGTTTCTCTCGAAAGAAGTAAGTGGGAGGAAAGTGGAACTTGATGAAGTACTACCTCTTGAACTGAAAAGTAGCGCAGCTCAGGAAGATGTTCCTGTGGTGCCTGCACCACTAGAGAGGAAGCTAAAGATGATGATCAAGGTACTTCGAATCAAGTTACTACTGAACTTCGTAGGTCCACGAGGACACGTTCCACACCAGAGTGGTATGGCAACCCTGTCCTAGAGATCATGTTGTTAGACAACGGTGAACCTTCAAACTATGAAGAAGCAATTGCGGGCCCAGATTCCAACAAATGGCTTGAAGCCATGTAATCCGAGATAGGATCCATGTATGAAAACGAAGTATGGACTTTGATAGACTTGCCGATGATAGGCGAGCGATAGAAAACAAATGGATCTTTAAGAAGAAGACGGACGCAGATGGTAATATTACCATCTATAAAGCTCGACTTGTCGCTAAGGGTTATCGACAAGTTCAAGGGGTTGACTACGATGAGACTTTCTCTCCCGTAGCGGAGCTGAAGTTCGTCCAAATCATGTTAGCAATTGCCGCATACTATGATTATGAGATATGGCAAATGGACGTCAAGACGGCATTCCTTAACGGCTATCTTAAGGAAGAACTGTATATGATGCAGCCGGAAGGTTTTGTCGATCCTGAGAATGCTAACAAGGTATGCAAACTCCAGCGATCCATTTATGGGCTGGTGCAAGCATCTTGGAGTTGGAACATTCGCTTTGATGAGATGATCAAAGCATTTGGGTTTATGCAGACTTATGGAGAAGCTTGCGTTTACAAGAAAGTGAGTGGGAGCTCTGTAGCATTTCTCATATTATATGTAGATGACATACTTTTGATGGGAAATGATATAGAACTTTTGGACAACATTAAGGCCTACTTGAATAAGTGTTTTTCAATGAAGGACCTTGGAGAAGCTTTTTACATATTAGGCATCAAGATCTATAGGGATAGATCGAGACGCCTCATAGGTCTTCCACAAAGCACATACCTTGATAAGATATTGAAGAAGTTCAATATGGATCAGTCCAAGAAGGGGTTCTTGCCTGTGTTGCAAGGTGTGAAATTGAGCTCAACTCAATGCCCGACCACGGCAGAAGATAGAGAAAAGATGAGTGTCATCCCCTATGCCTCAGCTATAGGGTCTATTATGTATGCCATGCTGTGTACCAGACCTGATGTAAACCTTGCCGTAAGCTTGGTAGGAAGGTACCAAAGTAATCCCGACATGGAACACTGGACAGCGGTCAAGAACATCCTGAAGTACCTTAAAAGGACTAAGTATATGTTTCTCGTTTATGGAGGTGACGAAGAGCTCGTCGTAAAGGGTTACGTCGACGCTAGCTTCGACACAGATCTGGATGACTCTAAGTCACAAACCGGATACGTGTATATTTTGAATGGAGGGGCAGTAAGCTGGTGCAGTTGCAAGCAAAGCGTCGTGGCGGGATCTACATGTGAAGCGGACTACATGGTGATAACCCACAAGTATAGGGGATTGCAACAGTTTTCGAGGGTAGAGTATTCAACCCAAATTTATTGATTCGACATAAGGGGAGCCAAAGAATATTCTTAAGTATTAGCAGCTGAGTTGTCAATTCAACCACACCTGGAAACTTAGTATCTGTAGCAAAGTGTTTAGTAGCAAAGTAATATGATAGTAGTGGCAACGGTAACAAAAGTAAAGACAATAAAAGTAATGTTTTTGGTATTTTGTAGCGATTGTAACAGTAGCAGTGGAAAAGTAAATAAGCATAAACCAGTATATGGAAAACTCGTAGGCACCGGATTAGCGATGGATAATTATGCCGGATGTGGTTCATCATGTAGCAGTCATAACATAGGGTGACACAGAACTAGCTCCAGTTCATCAATGTAATGTAGGCATGTATTCCGTATATAGTCATACGTGCTTATGGAAAAGAACTTGCATGACATCTTTTGTCCTACCCTCCCGTGGCAGCGGGGTTCTATTGGAAACTAAGGGATATTAAGGTCTCCTTTTAATAGAGAACCGGAACAAAGGATTAGCACATAGTGAATACATGAACTCCTCAAACTATGGTCATCATCGGGAGTGGTCCCGATTATTGTCACTTCGGGGTTGCCGGATGATAACACATAGTAGGTGACTATAGACTTGCAAGATAGGATCTAGAACACACATATATTCATGAAAACATAATAGGTTCAGATCTAAAATCATGGCACTCGGGCCCTAGTGACAAGCATTAAGCATAGCAAAGTCATAGCAACATCAATCTCAGAACATAGTGGATACTAGGGATCAAACCCTAACAAAACTAACTCGATTACATGATAAATCTCATCCAACCCATCACCGTCCAGCAAGCCTATGATGCAATTACTCACACACGGCGGTGAGCATCATGAAATTGGTGATCGAGGATGGTTGATGATGATGACGGCGACGAATCCCCCTCTCTGGAGCCCCGAACGGACTCTAGATCAGCCCTCCCGAGAGAGATTAGGGCTTGGCGGCGGCTCCGTATCGTAAAACGCGATGATTTCTTCTCTCTGATTTTTTTTCTCCCCGAAAGCCAATATATGGAGTTGGAGTTGGCGTCGGAGGGCCACCAGGGGCCCACGAGGTAGGGGGGCGCGCCCAGGGGGGGCGCCCCCACCCTCGTGAGCAGGGTATGGGCCCCCTGGTCTTCATCTTTTGCAAGGATTTTTCTTTATTTTTTCTAAGCTGTTCCGCGGAGTTTCAGGACATTCCGAGGATTTTTATTTTCTTCACAAAAAACAACACCATGGCAGTTCTGCTGAAAACAACGTTAGTCCGGGTTAGTTCCATTCAAATCATACAAGTTAGAGTCCAAAACAAGGGCAAAAGTGTTTGGAAAAGTAGATACGATGGAGACGTATCAACTCCCCCAAGCTTAAACCCTTGCTTGTCCCCAAGCAATTCAGTTGACAAACTGAAAGAGAAAAAAGAAAACTTTTACAAACTCTGTTTGCTCTTGTTGTTGTAAACATGAAAAGCCAGCATTCAAGTCTCAGCAATTATTATGAACTAATCATACTCACAATGACACATAGGTCTCACAATTGCTCATATCAATAGCATAATCAGATAGCGAGCCATAATAGCAAAACTCGGATGACAACACTTTCTCAAAATAATCATAACATGATATAACAAAATGGTATCTCGCTAGCCCTTTCTGAGACCGCAAAACATAAATGCAGAGCACCTTTAAAGATCAAGGACTGACTAAACATTGTAATTCATGGTAAAAGAGATCTAGTCAAGTCATACCCAATATAAACCAATAATAATGAATGCAAACGACAGTGTGCTCTCCAGCGGGTGCTTTTTAATAAGAAGGGTGACGACTCAACATAAAAGTAAATAGATAGGCCCTTCACAGAGGGAAGCGGGGATTTGTAGAGGTGCCAGAGCTCGGTTTTGAAATAGAGATAAATTATATTTTGAGCAGCATACTTTCATTGTCAACATAACAACTAAAAGACGACGATATCTTCCATGCTAAACAGATTATAGGCGGTTCCCAAACAGAATGGTAAAGTTTATACTCCCCTTCCTCCACAAGCATCAATCCATGGCTTGCTCGAAACAACGAGTGCCTCCAACATTCAACGGGTCCCAAGGGGAGTTTTGTTTGCAGTTATTCTAATGTAGTTTGCACGAAGCATGGGACTCGGCATCCCGGAAACCAGCCATTTTCTCGTGAATGAGGAGCGGAGTCCACTCCTCTTGAGAATAACCCGCCTAACACGGAAGATAAGGGCAGCTCTAGTTGACATATGAGCTATTCGAGTATGCAAAACAAAATGTTTATTTGAAGGTTTAGAGTTTGGCACATACAAATTTACTTGAGGCAGGTAAATACCGCATATAGGTAGGTATAGTGGACTCATATGGGATAACTTTGGGGTTTATGGAGTTTGGATGCACAAGCAGTATTCCCGCTTAGTACTGGTGAAGGCTAGCAAAAGACTGGGAAGCGACCAACTGAGAGAGCGACAACAGTCGTAAATATGCATTAAAATTAATTCACACCGAGTACAAGCATGAGTAGGATATAATCCACCATGAACATAAATATCGTGAAGGCTATGTTGATTTGATTCAACTACATGCGTGAACATGTGCCAAGTCGAGTCACTCAATACATTTAAAAGAGGATACCACCCCATCATACCACATCATAATCATTCTAATAGCATGTTGGCACGCAAGGTAAACCATTATAACTCATAGCTAATCAAGCATGGCACAAGCAACTATAATCTCTAAATGTCATTTCAAATATGTTTACTTCATAATAGCTGAATCAAGAACGATGAATCATCATATTTACAAAAACAAGAGAGGTCGAGTTCATACCAGCTTTTCTCTTCCCAATAAGTCCATCATATATCGTCATTATTGCCTTTCACTTGCACGACCGAACGATGTGTATAATAATAAGAGTGCACGTGCATCGGACTAAGCTGGAATCTGCAAGCATTCAACTCAAGAGAGAAGACAAGTAATATGGGCTCTAAGTTTAAATGAACAATCATGCATATAAGAGCCACTAAGCATTTTTAATATGGTCTTCTTGACCCCCAAAGAAAGGAAAAGAAATAAAAACTATATACACGGGAAAGCTCCCAACAAGTAAAAGAAGAACGGGAAATATTTTTGGGTTTTCTTTTTAATTCTACTACAAGCATGAAAAGTAAACTAACTAATTTTTTTTGATTTTTCTTAAAGTTTAACAAACACACAAGAAAAGAGCAGGAAAAAGAAATTTAAACTAACATGGATGATACAATGAAAAAGTATGAGCACCGACGTCTAGCAATGAGTGTGTGTGTGAACATAAATGTAATGTCGGTGGGAAATACGTACTCCCCCAAGCTTAGGCTTTTGGCCTAAGTTGGTCTATTGCCAGGGATGGCCTGGCGGATATCCGTAGGTGAAGCTCGGGTCGTACTGTGATGAAGAAGACTCCGGCTGCCACTGGCTGACAGCCTCCTCTGGATCCCAAGAATAAACAGATAGTCGTGGAGGCTCATCTTGTGGCTCCGGCTCCGGGGCTGGTGCAAGGTTCCGATAGGCTTGAACAGCCGACCATGGAACGATGTGAGGTTCTGCAAACAAGTTAAACAAAGAAGGAGCAGGCAAGGTAATAGTCTCTGGGTGATGTTTATCAAAGTATAATTTATATTTGAGCTCCCCATCACGACTCTTAACAAGAAAATCATGCGCTATCATACTCTTGTAATCTAAATAAGCGCGGGGCAGTGCCGTTTCTTCTTTCTCCTCATGCCTAATAGGCATTTCAAAATATTCAGCAAGGCATGAAGCATAAATGCCTCCAAAGATGGGGCCCTTAGTACGGTTAAGACTTAACCGTCTAGCAACAATTCCACCCATACTAATAGAGTTATCGCGGTATAAACCGTGGAGCAAAATAATAATATCAGGAATACTAAGGTTCCCACAGTTCCCGCGTCCAATCAAGCAACGAATAGCAAATAGGGCAAAGTAGCGTAAAACAGGATAATGAATGCTAGTGATCCTTGCATCAGAAACCTTCCTGGTTTCTCCCACCGTGATGGTGTTAACAAAAGCTTCTAATTCGTTACGGTGGGGTTCATCTAAGGTGCCCTCAAAGGGTATTCTGCAAACCTCGTAGAATTCTGCTAATGTCATCTCTTTAACAACGTCATATAAATGAAACTCTACTGTTGGAGGTGATTTCTTAGGGAAAAAGTAGAAGTTTTGCACAAAAGTATTTGTGAGTAAGAGATACTGATGACGTTGGTCGTGGAGGAAGTTGGTGAGGCCAGCATTCTCAATCAATAAATAGAAATCTTCATAAATCCCAGCTTTCCTCAAGAAGTCATCGGAGGGCCATTCACAAGGCCGGACCTCCGCGGTGCGAGGTAAATTAAATTTGGGCTTCTCCTCTTCTTCCTTTTGTTTTTCCTTAGAGCTTCGGCTCGACGAGCCCCTCAAAAGTCTCTTCATTATTTCTGAAACAATCTGAAATTTTTAGTAACTTCAAATAAAAGTGAACCAACTTCAATAAAATTGATAGCAACAACTCCCACAAGTGCCTAAGGCCTATATAAAGCATTGGAACTACTTGGAACCATATAAATTTGTCATACAAGCTCAAGAACATGGTCACCTATGCAGCACAAATTTGCAAGGAATAAAGCACTAGAACAAAAACTAATTGGACCAATGGAGGAGTCACATACCAAGGAACAATCTCCCCAAACAGTTTTGCGAGAGGTGCTTCGAGCAAGGAGATCAAAAATCACAGCAACGGGGGCTGGAACTCGTGCTTGAGTTGGTTTTTCGTGTTTGTGTGAGGCAGAGGAAGAAGATGGATGCAAGAATAAGTGGAGGAGGGCCACCGTGGGCCCACGAGGCAGGGGGCGCGCCCACAGGGGGGTAGGGCGCACCCTCCACCCTTGTGGCCAGGTGGCAGCTCCCCCCGTGGTAATTTTTGCACAGTAAATTCTCAAATATTCCCGAAAAAATCATATTAAATTGGCATGGCATTCTGAGGACTTTTATTTTCGGGATATTTTTTATTGCACGGAGAAGTCAGGAAACAGACAGAAAAATATTATTTTACTTTATTTCTACTAAATAACAGAAAATATAAAGAGGGTATAGAAAGTTGTGCTTCTAGTTTCATCCATCTCATGATCATCAAAAAGAATCCACTAACAAGGTTGATCAAGTCTTGTTAACAAACTCATTCCGAATAATCCCGGAACCGAAGAAATTTTGAATGACACTAAGTTACCTCAACGGGGATATGAAAATCCCAACAATAAGAATATCATACTTTTTTTGACAGTAGGGAGAGGAAATTCGAAACCTCCAAATATAATCAATGGAACTTTTCCAATAGAGTTGATACTATAAACTTGAGGTTGTTTCCTTGGGAAATGCACCGTGTGCTCATTGCCATTAACATGAAAAGTGACATTGCCTTTGGTGCAATCAATAACAGCCCCTGCAGTATTAAGGAAAGGTCTTCCAAGAATAATAGACATACTATCATCCTCGGGAATATAGAGAATAACAAAGTCCGTTAAAATAGTAACGTTTGCAACTACAACAGGCACATCCTCACAAATACCGACAGGTATAGCAGTTGATTTATCAGCCATTTGCAAAGATATTTCAGTAGGTATCAACTTATTCAAGTCAAGTCTACGATATAAAGAGAGAGGCATGACACTAACACCGGCTCCAAGATCACATAAAGCAGTTTTAACATAACTTCTTTTAATGGAGCATGGTATAGTAGGCACTCCGGGATCTCCAAGTTTCTTTGGTATTCCACCCTTAAAAGTATAATTAGCAAGCATGGTGGAAATTTCAGCGTCAGGTATCTTTCTTTTATTAGTAATAATATCCTTCATATACTTAGCATAAGGATTTGTTTTGAGCACATCAGTTAATCGCATACGCAAAAATATGGGTCTAATCATTTCAGCAAAGCGCTCAAAATCCTCATCATCCTTTTTCTTGGATGGTTTCGGAGGAAAAGGCATGGGTTTCTGAACCCATGCTTCCCTTTCTTTACCATGTTTCCTAGCAACAAAATCTCTTTTATCATAACGTTGATTCTTTGATTGTGGGTTATCAAGATCAACAACAGGTTCAACTTCTACATCATTATCATTACTAGGTTGAGCATCGACATGAACATTATCATTAGCATTATCACTAGGTTCATGTTCATCACCTGATTGAGTTTCAGCATCAGAAATAGAGATATCATTCGGATTCTCAGGTGACTCAGTGATAGGTTCACTAGGAGTTTGCAAAGTCCTATCATTTTTCTTCTTCTTCCTTTTAGAAGAACTAGGTATATCAATATTGTTTCTCTGAGAATCTTGCTCGATTCTCTTAGGGTGGCCTTCAGGATACAAAGGTTCCTGAGTCATTCTACCAGTTCTAGTAGCTACTCTAACAACATAATCATTTTTCTTACTATTCATTTCATCAAGCACTTCTCTCTGAGCTTTAATTACTTGTTCTACTTGAGTGGTAACCATAGAAGCATGCTTCCTAACAAGTTTAAGTTCACCTCTAATATCAGCCATATAATCACCCAAGCGTTTAATCGTAAAGGTATTCAGTTTTAGTTGTCTACCAAAATAAGCATTAAAGTCGTCTTGCTTAAACATAAAGTCATCAAACTCATCCAAGCACTGACTAGCAATTTTAGTAGGAGGGACTTCAGCTTTATCATATCTATAGAGAGAATTTACCTTTACTACCTGTGTCGGGATATCGGGAGGTTCTTCATTAAATAAGTAATTGAGATCATATACTTCTTCAATAGGCGGTAAATTAAGACCATGTATTTCTTCAATAGGAGGTAAATTCTTAACATCTTCGGCTTTAATACCTTTTTCTTTCATAGATTTCTTTGCCTCTTGCATATCTTCGGGACTGAGAAATAGAACACCTCTCTTCTTCGGAGTTGGTTTAGGAATAGGCTCAGTAATTGCCTCAGGAACTGGCTCAGGAGGTAGCTCGGGAGGTGCCCAATTATTTTCATTTGCCAACATATAATTCAAAATAATTTCAGCGTCATCCAGTGTTCTTTCCCTGAAAAGAGAACCAGCACAACTATCGAGCTAATCTCTGGAAGCATCGGTTAGTACATTATAAAAGATATCAAATATTTCAGGTTTCTTAAGAGGATGATCAGGCAAAGCATTAAGTAACTTGAGAAGCCTCCCCCAAGCTTGTGGGAGACTCTCTTCTTCAATTTGCACAAAATTGTATATTTCCCGCAAAGCAGCTTGTTTCTTATGAGCGGGGAAATATTTAGTAGAGAAGTAATAAATCATATCCTGGGGACTTTGCACACAACCAGGATCAAGAGAGTTATACCATATCTTAGCATCACCCTTTAATGAGAAGTAAATAAAGGTAGCGCGATCTCTCATTATTAGTAAACAGGGCAGCTATATCATTTAACTTAGTAAGATGTGCCACAACAGTTTCAATTTCATAGCCATAAAAAGGATCAGATTCAACCAAAGTAATTATATCTGGATCAACTGAAAAATCATAATAGTCCTGATCAGGAACACAGATAGGTGAAGTAGCAAAAGCAGGGTCGGGTCTCATTCTATCTCTAAGAGATTCTTTACTCCATTTAACTAGCAACCTCTTAAGTTCATATCTATCCTGGCAAGCGAAAATAGCTGCAGAAGATTCAGCATCAAAAAGATAACCCTCAGGAATAGAAGGCATAGGTTCATCATCACTAACATCATCGTGTTCAGGTTCAATAATTTCTCTTTCTCTAGACCTAGCAATTTGCTCATCAAGATATTCACCAAGTGGCACAGTAGTATCAAGCATAGAAGTAGTTTCATCATAAGTATCATGCATAGCAGAAGTGGCATCATCAATAACATGCGACATATCAGAATCAATAGCAGTAGTAGGTTTAGGTGTCGCAAACTTACTCATAACAGAAGGAGAATCTAGTGCAAGGCTAGATGGCAATCCCTTACTTCCCCTCGTAGTTGAGGGCAAAATAGTAGTTCGATCATCTTTCAAGTTCTTCATAGTGTCCAGCAGATATAAATCCCAAGTGACTCAAAGAATAGAGCTATGTTCCCCGGCAACGGCGCCAGAAATTAGTCTTGATAACCCACAAGTATAGGGGATCGCAACAGTTTTCGAGGGTAGAGTATTCAACCCAAATTTATTGATTCGACACAAGGGGAGCCAAAGAATATTCTCAATTATTAGCAGCTGAGTTGTCAATTCAACCACATCTAGAAACTTAGTATCTGCAGCAAAGTGTTTAGTAGCAAAGTAATATGATAGTAGTGGTAACGGTAACAAAAGTAAATACAATAAAAGTAATGTTTTTGGTATTTTGTAGTGATTGTAACAGTAGCAGCGGAAAAGCAAATAAGCGTAAACCAGTATATGGAAAACTCGTAGGCACCGGATTAGCGATGGATAATTATGCCGGATGTGGTTCATCATGTAGCAGTCATAACATAGGGTGACACAGAACTAGCTCCAGTTCATCAATGCAATGTAGGCATGTATTCCGTATATAGTCATACGTGCTTATGGAAAAGAACTTGCATGACATCTTTTGTCCTACCCTCCCGTGGCAGCGGGGTCCTATTGGAAACTAAGGGATATTAAGGCCTCCTTTTAATAGAGAACCGGAACAAAGCATTAGCACATAGTGAATACATGAACTCCTCAAACTATGGTCATCACCGGGAGTGATCCCGATTATTGTCACTTCGGGGTTGCCGGATCATAACACATAGTAGGTGACTATAGACTTGCAAGATAGGATCTAGAACACACATATATTCATGAAAACATAATAGGTTCAGATCTGAAATCATGGCACTCGGGCCCTAGTGACAAGCATTAAGCATAGCAAAGTCATAGCAACATCAATCTCAGAACATAGTGGATACTAGGGATCAAACCCAAACAAAACTAACTCAATTACATGATAAATCTCATCCAACCATCACCGTCCAGCAAGCCTACGATGCAATTACTCACGCGCGGCGGTGAGCATCATGAAATTGGTGATGGAGGATGGTTGATGATGACGACGGCGACGAATCCCCCTCTCCGGAGCCCCGAACGGACTCCAGATCAGCCCTCCCGAGAGAGATTAGGGCTTGGCGGCGGCTCCGTATCATAAAACGCGATGATTTCTTCTCTCTGATTTTTTTCTACCCGAAAGCCAATATATGGAGTTGGAGTTGGCGTCGGAGGGCCACCAGGGGGCCCACGAGGTAGGGGGGCGCGCCCAGGGGGGTGCCCCCACCCTCGTTAGCAGGGTATGGGCCCCCTGGTCTTCATCTTTTGCAAGGATTTTTCTTTATTTTCCTAAGGTGTTCCGTGGAGTTTCAGGACATTTCGAGGATTTTTATTTTCTGCACAAAAAACAACACCATGGTAGTTCTGCTGAAAACAGCGTCAGTCCGGGTAGTTCCATTCAAATCATAGAAGTTAGAGTCCAAAACAAGGGCAAAAGTGTTTGGAAAAGTAGATACGACGGAGACGTATCACATGGCAGCCTCGGAGGCAGCGCATGAAGCAATATGGATGAAGGAGTTCATCACCGACCTAGGAGTCATACCCAATGCGTCGGGGCCGGTCACTCTCTTCTATGACAACACTGGAGCTATTGCCCTTGCCAAGGAGCCCATGTTTCACAACAAGACCAGGCACATCAAGCGCCGCTTCAACTCCATTCGTGAAAATGTTCAAGATGGAGACATAGATATTTGCAAAGTGCATACGGATCTGAATGTCGCAGATCCGTTGACTAAACCTCTTCCGCGAGCAAAACATGATCAACACCAGAACTCTATGGGTGTTCGATTCATCACAATGTAACTAGATTATTGACTCTAGTGCAAGTGGGAGACTGTTGGAAATATGCCCTAGAGGCAATAATAAAATGATTATTATTATATTTCCTTGTTCATGGTAATTGTCTATTATTCATGCTATAATTGTGTTATCCGGAAATCGTAATACACGTGTGAATACATAGAGCACAACATGTCCCTAGTGAGCCTCTAGTTGACTAGCTCGTTGATCAACAGATAGTCATGGTTTCCTGACTATGGACATTGGATGTCGTTGATAACGGGATCACATCATTAGGAGAATGATGTGATGGACAAGACCCAATCCTAAGCATAGCACAAGATCGTGTAGTTCGTTCGCTAGAGCTTTTCCAATGTCAAGTATCATTTCCTTAGACCATGAGATCGTGTAACTCTCGGATGCCGTAGGAGTGCTTTGGGTGTACCAAACGTCACAACGTAACTGGGTGACTATAAAGGTATACTACGGGTATCCCCGAAAGTATCTGTTGGGTTGACACGGATCGAGACTGGGATTTGTCACTCCGTATGACGGAGAGGTATCTCTGGGCCCACTCGGTAATGCATCATCATAATGAGCTCAATGTGACCAAGTGTTTGGTCACGGGATCATGCATTACGGTACGAGTAAAGTGACTTGCCGGTAACGAGATTGAACGAGGTATTGGGATACCGACGATCGAATCTCGGGCAAGTAACGTATCGATTGACAAAGGGATTTGTATACAGGATTACTTGAATCCTCGAGATCGTGGTTCATCCGATGAGATCATCGAGGAGCATGTGAGAGCCAACATGGGTATCCAGATCCCGCTGTTGGTTATTGACCGGAGAGTCGTCTCGGTCATGTCTGCGTGTCTCCCGAACCCGTAGGGTCTACACACTTAAGGTTCGGTGACGCTAGGGTTGTAGAGATATTAGTATGCGGTAACCCGAAAGTTGTTCGGAGTCCCGGATGAGATCCCGGACGTCACGAGGAGTTCCGGAATGGTCCGGAGGTGAAGAGTTATATATAGGAAGTCCCGTTTTCGGCCATCGGAAAAGTTTCGGGGGTCACCGGTATTGTACCGGGACCACCGGAAGGGTCCCGGGGGTCCACCGGGTGGGGCCACCTATCCTGGAGGGCCCCATGGGCTGAAGAGGGAGGGGAACCAGCCCCTGGTGTGCTGGTGCGCCCCCCTTGGGCCTCCCCCTGCGCCTAGGGTTGGAAACCCTAGGGGTGGGGGCGCCCCACAAGCCACCCCCTTGCCCCCCCTTGAGATCCATTCTCTAGGGGGCCGGCGCCCCCCAGGGCCCCTATATAAAGAGGGGGGGGGGGAGGGCTGCGCACCCCTGCTCCTGGCGCCTCCCTCTCCCTCTGCAACACCTCTCCCTCTCGTACAACTTGGCGAAGCCCTGCCGAGATCGCCGCTACTTCCACCACCACGCCGTCGCGCTGCTGGATCTCCATCAACCTCTCCTACCCCCTTGCTGGATCAAGAAGGAGGAGACGTCTTCCCAACCGTACATGTGTTGAACACGGAGGTGCTGTCCGTTCAACACTAGGATCTTCGGTGATTTGGATCACGACGAGTACGACTCCCTCAACGCCGTTCTCTTGAACGCTTCCGCACGCGATCTACAAGGGTATGTAGATGCACTCCTCTCTCTCGTTGCTAGATGACTCCATAGATTGATCTTGGTGAAGTGTAGATTTTTTATTTATTTTCTGCAACGTTCCCCAACAGATTCTACGATTTGTGATCCTACCATAGGAGCTCCGATCCAATTCAAAATCGTGATTCTAACAACCTTGGTTGCGTGTAAACCTCCACATATGAACATTTGCTTTATTTGGTGCACTGGTATCCCACAGGGCAACTACCCTTTGTGTGTGCTTACTGATGTGGAAGATTTCAGCCATCCAATCTTCACCTTTTCATGGCCATTTCGAGGTGATATGTTGATCTAACTGAGAACTAACCTTTTGTATGATACCATGCAATGTAGTCCTCCATTCCCGACCCTCCAATGGTGATTTGCTTGATGTCCAAAGTTTCATATTGTTTGAACATGCATGTTATCTTCTCGCTGTCCTAGGCTGTCATGTGAGCAGTGAGTGGGTCACTAACACGATTTACACCCTGCACATAGTCCTCCCCCAACGGCTTGAGACTCACATTCCTTAGAATCTAGTTATCATGGTGGATGTTTATTTTGAGTCATCCCCTGTCCTCCAAATGGCATCCTCTCTTAGCAAGTCACATCGAAAGAGAATACTCCTCGAGGTGTAGGAGCCTCTGCTTGGGCGCACTGCGTTCATGATTGTGCCATCCTTAAAATATCAAGCTTTCTACACTCTAACACAAAAGGAGGGGCACTTGAAGAATTCTCCACACTTGTTTCGCCAATGGCTCTTGATTAAAAGATTGAGGATCCCTGAAGCCATGTCAACCCTCTCCCTTCCTCGTACACATCTTATCCCATGCAATCCAAAGCATATTCTCATGAAGAAAATGCAATAATTGAATAGTTGTGCAACTGAGAAATTAGAGATGTGAGAGAAGCTAGAAAGAAACTCTTCCGGAGCACTGATATGTGATATGTCAATGGTAAGGAAACGATGATTAACAAGATTAAATTACAACTAGCGGCACATATATGTGGCATTAAGTATAATTAAAAATATTTTATACTTGCCAAGTGCAACTCATCTTACTGGCATAGGGTAGCTTTAATACACACTAAAGAAATGTGCATATCCGTATCTGAAAAAACAACATCAGCAAATCTAAGATAAAAATGCAAAATGTAAAAGAAAGAAATAAAAAATAAAAGGTAAAAGCAAAATTGGGAAAAGGGAAATAAGAAAACCAAGGAAAATCACAGAAAAATAAAACCATTGAAATTTATTCAAAACTCTATAAAAAAAAACAAAAAAAGGGCTACAAATGAGGCGGCATAGGCGAGTCTCATGTGCGAATCCTCAACTATTTTGACAAAAAAAATTGAGGGACAACTATTTTGACAATTGAGCAGCAAATAGGGTTTGCCAATGTAAGTGACCGCGTCCATGGGCCAGCACAGTTGCGCCACTCGATGGATGCGTTTTAGCGAGGGGTTCTACTCTAATCTTTCTAGCAATATTTATTGTTTACTGCTTTTTAAAAAAGCAATATTTTTGTTTGTTTTCAGCTTTTTAGTCCATTTCTCTATTTTACTCCCCATATAGCATGGATATTGTTTTTCAAAGGTGAACATTTTCTTAATCACGTCCAATTTTTTAAAAAAAACACGTGATCATTCTTTTAATAAAAAAACATTTTTACAAGCTTGTGTGTTTTTTCAGAAACTATAAGAACATTTTTTATCAAGGTGAACACATTCTAAGTTACTTAAAAACTTATTATAAATTGTTGATGAAAGTTTAAAGATAGCTCATGTATTATAAAAATGTTCAAGAGATTCTAACATGTATTTTAAAATTATTAATATATTTCTAAGAAAATTCATAAAGAACTTCATAAACTGACAGATAAAAAATAAGCAAAGAGAAACCAAAAGAACCGGTACCAGAAAAATCACCTGCGCGCTGCTGGAGTTGGGCCGGCCTACGGTGTCTAGCCCTGTGTGGGGCGTGGTATACGTGTTAGATCGTGGATGTGGATGGAAAATGAAAAGGATGAAGAGTGGTAGGAGTATATTATTATTGATAAAAAAGAGATAATGTTGCTTGATCTGGTATATGCTAAACATGATTAATGTTATCCTATGGCGTCAGTTAGATAGGGTTTGCCCTCCCTCCCTCTGTGGATTCCTCGGTCGCTTCCGGATGCGCGTCGTCCAGTCCAACGGTCCGTCGAACATGGAGCGGCGGTCGGTTCGTTATACGGCGGACGATCAGCGCGCGGCCGCGCATGCACGAAACGCGGTCGATCGATCGGCCGAGGAGCCGCACCTGCATCTGCATGCACGCGGTTGGCGGGGCACCGCGTGGGGCCCACACGTCAGCGCGGGATACCCGCTGCGCTGCGCGGAACGATTCTCTTCCACAACAGAATCCCCCGATACTTGATGGCAGGTCGTTACTGCGAGGGAACGGGATCCCATATATACATGCGCTCTCCCGCGTCTGGCAGCTGGCTAGGTTCATTCCCTCGGGAATATACGGCGGCAACTAGTATCTATCCATCCTTCCTTCCTTCTCCTCTGAGGTATCTCGAGAGATCCCGTTCGCCGGAGCGGAGATCCGATCGGATCGGATCGCGTCGGCGTCGGCATGGCCATGAACACGAGCAAGGCGGGGGCGTCGGACAAGGAGCTGCAGGACATCGACGACTGGCTGCCCATCACCTCCTCCCGGAACGCCAAGTGGTGGTACTCGGCCTTCCACAATGTCACCGCCATGGTCGGCGCCGGCGTCCTCAGCCTGCCCTACGCCATGTCTGAGCTCGGTTGGTACGTGCCCGCTCAGTCTCTCTTCTGCTCTCTCTCTCTCGCTCCTTCTTGCTTGCGATCAGATTGGATTTCGCCGCCTCCTCGATCGTACGTTCACTCGTTTAGATTGGATTCCTTTTCTAGATTGGCGTGCCCCGGCCGGTACGTGGGTCGGCAGGCGTTCATGATCCGGTTTATTTATTTTGTCATGTCAAGATCCAACCGACTAGGCGCGCTGTAACTTGAGATTTATAGTGAGGTTTTTAGATTGGAAACCATTTTGGCATCGCAATTACCACTACACACTATTTTTGAATCTGGGATAATATATCGGGAAACCAGATGAATTATATCCGCGGATCCTGTTCTTTTTTTAGTACTATTATATACGTGTGCACTCATATACCGGTTTCATCATTCTTTTTTACAGGGGTCCTGGCGTGGCGGCGATGATCCTGTCGTGGGCGATCACCCTGTACACGCTGTGGCAGATGGTGGAGATGCACGAGTGCGTGCCCGGCAAGCGCTTCGACCGCTACCACGAGCTGGGCCAGCACGCCTTTGGCCAGAAGCTCGGCCTCTGGATCGTCGTGCCGCAGCAGCTCGTCGTCGAGGTGGGCGTCTGCATCGTCTACATGGTTACCGGCGGCAAGTCCCTCAAGAAGGTCCACGACCTGCTCCGCCCGGAGCACAGCCACCCGATCCGGACCAGCTACTTCATCTGCATCTTCGGCTCCGCCCACTTCCTCCTCTCCCAGCTGCCCAACTTCAACTCCATCACCGGCGTCTCCCTCGCCGCCGCCGTCATGTCGCTCAGCTACTCCACCATCGCCTGGGCGGCCTCGCTGCACAAAGCCGGCAAGGCAGGGCCCGGCCACGTGGTCGACTACAGCATGACGGCCTCCACCACCCCCGGCAGGACCTTCAACTTCCTGAGCGCGCTCGGGGACGTGGCCTTCGCCTACGCCGGCCACAACGTGGTGCTGGAGATCCAGGCCACCATCCCCTCCACCCCCGAGAAGCCGTCCAAGAAGCCCATGTGGCGGGGCGTCGTCCTGGCCTACCTCGTCGTCGCCATCTGCTACCTCCCCGTCGCCTTCCTCGGCTACTACGTCTTCGGCAACGCCGTCGACGACAACATCCTCATCACCCTCGAGAAGCCCCGCTGGCTCATCGCCGCCGCCAACATGTTCGTCGTCATCCACGTCATCGGCAGCTACCAGGTTTATTACCTCGTCCTCGTCGTCGCACACATTCTTCTGAGATTACTTTGTGTCTTGTTCTAGCCAGAACCAAGTATGTACTAACCGCGCTTTAATTGTGCATGACACCCGTGGAGTGGCAGATCTATGCGATGCCGGTCTTCGACATGCTCGAGACCTTCCTCGTGAAGAAGCTGAGGTTTAAGCCCGGCTGGCCACTTCGTCTCATCGCACGCTCGCTCTACGTTGGTACGTCAAAAATCTCCTTACACATATCGTTTGGTTACAGAAATTTTGAAGACATGTACTTACTGAAGATTTACTCTGATGTATGATCGGTTCATTCAGCATTCACCATGCTTGTCGGCATCGCCATCCCCTTCTTCGGTGGGCTACTAGGGTTCTTTGGTGGTTTTGCATTTGCCCCAACAACCTACTTTGTGAGATTCAACCTAAGCTTTTCTCTCTACTACTTTTAATTTAGGGAACTATATACTACCTTTACTAGTTAGTTCTTATCTATAGTAGTAAATCACATGATGAACCAGTTTGTTTCCCTAATTAACTGGAGGACTATAACTTCTTTGTATACAGCTTCCCTGCATTATGTGGCTGGCAATCAAGAAGCCGGCGAGGTTCAGCATGTCGTGGTGCATCAACTGGGTGAGTTTTCTCTAGTCTTTTCTTCTTTGCATAATCTGCCGCTGAATTCTCTAGATGATATCATCACAATCATATATAGATACTCATAACTTCCTCTAAATCATCGGTGGCAGATATGCATAATCATCGGCGTGCTTCTGTCTGTGTTGGCGCCCATCGGAGGCCTCCGTTCCATCATCATCAACTACAAGACCTACCAATTCTTCTCATGATCTGCTGGAAACGTCATGCAGCAGTCCAGCTACTTGTTAAATGCAGCTTATTAGATGCATAGTGTGTGTTACCTTGTCATGTTTAAATTAGGCCAAAGAAATATTCGTGTGTTTGTGCATGTTGCTCAATCGGTTTGTGATATTGAAATCAATGCCTAAGTAGAGGGTGTTCCCTTAGATACATGTGAAATGTCAGTTCGTTCTGATATTAACAATCAGCTTTATTGTTCAGCCGGCCGGAGTATGTTGATGCATATGAACGCACCAGCCCTACATGCAGCCCCAAGCGTTAGTTGGGTGGTAAGACAAGTAGTATGAATGCACCAGCTCGTGTTTTTTTTTCCCGCAAAAAAAAAGTAGGCTGGTTGGGTGAGCTTTCGAATAGAAGTATCAAAGAGTGAAGAAAATAAGAAAACGTGACATTAATGAAATTATAATAAGGGGAAGAACTAGGTTCGTCTAACTACCGAGCACCCTTCTCAGTTTCAGGCTCAAACTATTCCAACGGTTGGCTCCTCTTCTTCTTCCTCTGGCTGCAGCCGTACGCTATTTCTTCCCCTCACACCCCGACTTTCCCGTATAAAAGTACAACGCTATTTCTTCCCCTCACAAAGTCGATACTTGCTCCCTCCCCCTTGTGATCAGAGGCGACTTTAATTTGCCTCGTTCTCCTGCCGTTAAGAACAATAGTATATTTTCTTGGACTTTGGCCGATGCTTTTAACGAGTTCATTAGCTCCTGCGCCCTTCGTGAGATCCTTAGGGTGGGCTCCAGGTTTACTTGGACTAACCATCAAGTTTCCCCTATCCGCTCCGTTCTCGACCGAGTCCTTGTGTGTTCGGCTTGGGACTCGCTCTTCCCTCTTGCTACGCTTAAATCTAAGGCTATTGTGGGCTCGGATCATGCCCCTCTAATCCTTGATGCTGGGACTCGACCCGTCTCCTCCCAGGGGCGGAGCTCTGTAGGGGCCGACCCGGGCCATGGCCCGCCCAGGAATTTGGCCAATTTTTTTTACCTACATGTGGTCTTAGCCCAGCCCACGCACGGCACATCATCCCCATCCTTTCCTCTCGTCTCACGCACGCATAGGCAGTCATGCTCCTTCCCCAATTCCCAATTTCCTCTCGTCTCAGCATGTAGTCACGCTGCCGACACTGACCGCCGTGGACAGGGAGGGAGCACCGTCCACCAGAGCGTTGCCCGCCGTCTCGTGTCACCGCCCACCGAGCACCCTTTTCAGTTTAAGGCTCAAACTATTCCAACGGTTGGCTCCTCTTCCTCTTCCTCTGGCTGCAGCCGTACGCTATTTCTTCCCCTCACACCCCGACTTTCCCGTATAAAAGTACAAAGATGGTAAAATGAAATGGATGAAAAGGTACCACAGATAAAACTACATATAAGACTGAAAGAAGAAAACCACACCGTTTTTTAGATAAAAATACCTCGATGATGTAAAGCATTTCTAAAAAAATAAAACAATTACAATGTTGGTTCGAAACCAAGAACTCCACCTTGTTCAGCCATTCTTGAGTTTGCAATAATAAGGTGCGGTTCGTCTTAGTCCAGCTCTCTTTTACTGGGATATTTTGTTTATCCATCTATCCAAGAAACGGATCAGTTCCCAGTATAAAGAGATAACAGACCAAAAACAACAAAAAGACCAACCCGGTGCAGTATATACAAGACAAAAAGGCTAGAACAAAGTCTCGCAAATCGCTGTCGTGTTTCAGCAGTCTAGTGGCGGTGCAGGAGGACGGCACGATGGTCGTAGGGTGGCAGTATACGGCGGAGAGCACCAAACAGATGCACAGAGCGGGTGTGGGGAGGCCGGTGGATTTGGAGTCGAAGGGGAGCGAGATGCAGCAAGGGAACCGTGATGACAATGACGACGCAAACCACAGAGGGACTCCGACAGTGACGGGGAGGGCCAGTGCGTCAACTGTTTGGCCGAGCGGAAGCAACGGAAAAGGCTCGATCTAACACTTTCTTGGATTTGAGTCCATTGCTTTGCAAGGGTTGTTCTTCAGATAACATTTTCCCATATTTGTGTACTTGAACCTAACACTATACTGCATATATATGCATACCGTTACGCGGACAAACCAAACGAAGTCCACCTTTTCTTGTTGTGTTTATACTCTACTGTATATGCATGCCGTTATCAATACCATTAGATTAATCATAAAATGGTGCTTGCGATTGTAAAATACAGAGAACTAGTTAGTACAAAGCTAGGGACACGCGTGCAATACAATAAGATGGCATTACACTAGTAGAAAAAGGACCTAATGTGAAGCACATTAGTCTCGGTTTGTAACAAGACCGGCACTAATGTGATTATTAGTGCCGGTCCAAACGGCTAGAGGGCGGAGATCATTAGTACCGGTTCGTGGCGACCCTTTAGTACCGGTTCGAGCCACGAACCGGTATTAAAGTGGCCGTTGCAAGCTGTGGTCAGGCTGGGGGCCCACCGGCACTTTTAGTACCGGTTCATGCCACAAACCGGTACTAGAGGTTCCTAGTTGACAACGGTTTTTAGTCTCACCTCACTCCGCTAACAGAGTTTTTACCACATTAAATATGTTACTTCTCAAACTATCACAACTACTTGGTCTTCATTGAACTCTATGCGTAGAATTTGTGGCCGCAATATGAGTCTTCTCCGGTTCCTACCAGAGAGGACTCATATTGACAATTCAGATTGTACACAAAAAGATCATTGATGATCAATGTATTTTTGATGTATTTCTCTGTAGCAGTAGCGCGTTTTGGTTGAAAGGCGGTACTGATCAATGTATTTCATGTATATTTTTACATGTTTACACAAGAGCCGGTTTGAACTGGACAATCTCTTAGGAAGTATCAGGGTTTCAGACGAAAACTCATCTGTTACACCGGCTATTCAGTATTTTAATAACTTAGTACAACTCCGGACTTTTTTTGCATTCAGATGCACAATTCAAATACACGTCATCAACTTTCAACCATTTCTGACATAATTTGCTATTTTCGATGCATTTACTGATTTGTTTTCAGAGCTAAATCACCGTGAAAGTGAAAAGCACTACAAAATAAACTCTGAAAAGGTTGAAACTTGGCAAGGTATCATCATTTCACGCGCATAGCATGTGCAAAAAAGTAAAGAGGGTTACGGCAAAAACTGGATGCACTTCGTGTACAAACTGGACAATCTCTTAGGAAGTATCAGAGTTTCGGACGAAAACTCATCTCACTAGTAGAAAACATGGCATTTGTCCCGGTTCGTAAGGGCCTTTAGTCTCGGTTCTTGAACTGGGACTAATAGGTCGTTACTAATGCCTCCCTCCTTTAGTCTCGGTTCTTACACGAACCGGGACAGATGGGCCTCCACGTGGCCGTTGCGGGCAGCCCAGGCAGGGGGGGCCTTTGGTCCCGGTTGGTGACATAAACCGGGACCAAAAGGCATCCATGCGTCAGAAGCTGGCTGCAGCTGAGGTTTTTTTTTGAAATTGGCTGGTTTAGGGGTTTGGGGGGTTAATTTAGGTTGTTATTAGCTAGCTAATAGAGAGAAGTGTCCTCTCTTATCTTCGTGCTTGGTTTACCAACGCTACTGCTATGTTCATTTCACCCGCTGATATATAATAACTCTTCATGCTTGCATCATACATCATCATAACAAGTCCTACTAATTAATCATGCATCATCATACAACTTCTACTCGTTATTAATAACAAGTCATACGAGATCATCATACTCATAGTCATCGAACCCAACCCTACATAATTGTTTTTAGCACATCATCAGTATCAGGTAGGACCTAAACACACTTAAGATAAAATAGCATAAAACAACATAGACCCTGACTCTCCATTATGAAGAATGGAGATCATCCTGTCTCCAATTCTTGCGCTTCGCTTCCTTTTGCTTCCAAGAAGCTCCTTACGACTGTCCATACATTTTTTCCATTCTTTGATTGTCATGTCTCCACTTTTTTTAGAAATCCGGTATGGACAGTTGAGATTCGTAGGACGACCTGGTTGTATGTTCAAAACATCAACGCGACCGTGCGTATACATCAGATGAGGCACACAATCATTCGGGGTTATCTGTTGAAAAACATAGTAATAACTTCGTAGTTAGCAATGATGTACTACAAACTTCAGGAGCGAATAACTCAAGCTAGGGAGCAGAGCATTGTTGACAAAAAAGGGATACAATTTACCAAAGGCATATGTATCTGAGGAAAGGCTCACAAGGTTATCGAATATGAAGGACGGTGTCGGATAAAATCCAATAAAGGATCTGGTGGTCCATAAGAGATCTGATGTGAGCATCGGTACTCAACTAGAAGAAGAAAGAATGCAAGGGGATCAGATGATACAAACAACCGACTAACTCAAAGCTCAATTGCACAAGAATTATGAATTCCAAGTCAAGGGATCAGAAGCAACGTTCTAATTAGGGACGGATAAGTTGAATAGTCAACCGACGACAATTTGATTGGTCGAGAACCAGCTCCAATTAAAATGAAGGCTGAGCCAGAAAGATAATTTATAAAGATCAACTGACGTTCGCGGGCATTTGCAACATAGTGAATCCACGGACTCAGAATGATAATGACAATGGATGCCAACAAGATTATGAGACTTATGGGATTAACCATAATGCAAGCAAGTAAGAATTTCAGAAGCAATAGGCTGCTTAGGATTTTCGGAAGATCGAATGGTATTTCGAAGAATTTTGTGAAACACATGAACAACTGGGAATTGAGCGGATACTCGATAAGTGTGAGGAATTATCCGTAGGGGGTATTCATGTGGCAAAGAACTTCAAGGTAGTAAGCTCAAGGTTTCTTAAAGAGTTTGGAGAATAATTCGATGCATCTTGTAATAACAAAAGCAACTGGGAATGAAAGTAAGATGACATGTGCATGTAATTATCCATAGGGATAACGATTGTAGGGAATTGCATAAGCAACGGGAACAATGTCTCGAGTGAACAATAGAGAGTATCTTCTGAATCTTCTGGTGTTGTTGGCGATCATCTGGACTGAAGGGGCTCTCTGGGAGAAAGTATTATCGAGAACCTAGAGTCAGAGTTAGTAAAATCGTTTAACCCGAATAGAAGAGATGTTAGAGTCCTAGAGTATAGGTCGAGGAATAAAAGATCCTAATACCACCCAATGGCGACGTGGGCCCATGGGCCGCACAGCCATGTTAGTAAAATAGTTTTGCAATTGACTAGACTCGACTTCGGCCAAGGAGTTGGAAAGGGGATTCCTACAGGCAGTCGGCTCTGATACCAACTTGTGACGCCCCCGATTCAATCGTGCACTAATCATGCATGCAAATATGTACTATCAAGATCAGGGACTCACGAAAAGATATCACAACACAACTCTAAAAATAAAATAAGTCATACAAGCATCATAATACAAGCCAGGGGCCTCGAGGGCTCGAATACAAGTGCTCGATCATAGACGAGTCAACGGAAGCAACAATATCTGAGTACAGACATAAGTTAAACAAATTTTCCTTAAGAAGGCTAGCACAAACTGGGATACGGATCGAAAGAGGCGCAAGCCTCCTGCCTGGGATCCTCCTAAACTACTCCTCGTCGTCGTCAGCGGCCTGCACGTAGTAGTAGGCACCTCCAGAGTAGTTAGAGTCGTCGTCGACAGTGGCGTCTGGCTCCTGGGCACTGGTTGCGACAACCAGGTAGAAAGGAAAGGGGGAAAAGGGGGGAGAAAAGCAACCGTGAGTACTCATCCAAAGTACTCGCAAGCAAGGAGCTACACTACATATGCATGGGTATATGTGTAAAGAGGCCATATGAGTGGACTAGACTGCAGAATGCCAGAATAAGAGGGGGATAGCTAGTCCTATCGAAGACTACGTTTCTGGCTGCCTCCGTCTTGCAGCATGTAGAAGAGAATAGACTGAAGTCCTTCAAGTAGCATCGCATAGCATAATCCTACCCGGCGATCCTTCCCTCGTCGCCCTGTGGAAAATCGATCACCGGGTTGTCTGTGGAACTTGTCTGGGTGTGTTTTATTAAGTATCCGGTTCTAGTTGTCATAAGGTCAAGGTAAAACTCCGGGTCGTCCTTTTACCGAGGGACACGGCTATTCGAATAGATAAACTTCCCTGCAGGGGTGCACCACATAACCCAACACGCTCGATCCCATTTGGCCGGACACACTTTCCTGGGTCATGCCCGGCCTCGGAATATTAACACGTCGCAGCCCCACCTAGGCACAACAGAGAGGTTAGCACGCCGGTCTAAATCCTATGCGCGCAGGGGTCTGGGCCCATCGCCCATTGCACACACTAGTGCAGAATCGGCCTTTTAGTGCCGGTTCGTAATGGCCTTTAGTGCTGGTTTGCCAACCGACACTAAAGAGTAGGGACTAAAGCCCCCCCTTAGTACCAGTTCGTCACGAACCGGCGCTAAAGTGACACCACGTGGCACGAGCCAGGCCCGTGTGCGCGTAGGGCTTTAGTACCGGTTGGTAACATCAACCGGTACTAAATGTTTGGGGTTTTTTTTTGCTTTATTTTCCATTCCATTTTTTTTGTTTGCTGGTATTTCACGATACTACAAATTGTACACGTTATGCATATATATAAATAGATTTTCTCGTATGTAGAACCGCATATATATATATATAATGGTGTGAATATGTATATCATCGAATGTCTCACAACCAACACCATTAATTATTCACACATACACATGTATATACATATACAATTTCTCCTACATATGTTGCCTTGGTGCCTCCGAAGCACGATGACAACTGGTTCATGGGGGCGGTAGCGGGTAACAGTATTCTCTTTTGGGATTTATGACCTGGTCGAGCAAAAATCCGGCTATTTCCTCTTGAAGTGCTAGTATGTGGTCCCATGGTAGGAGCTTATCCCGCACCTCTCTGAACTGTTAAGAAGGATCAATATGCATGTGTGTTAGTTGTGTGGCTAGATATCGATAATGGTGTGAATAGTGTTCTGACAAACGTACCCAGTCCTGTCTATCAGATCTGCTCCTTTCGGACATCATCATGCAAATGTTCTCGCAAACGTAGAATGCACACAGATTATTCCCCAGCGCCTGCTTCAGGGCCTTTACGAGAATGGAATTGAATCAGATAATGATTAATCAAGCATGATAATTAATTAATGATATTGAAACAAGAATTAAAGATATGGTAGCTAGCTAGTACTACTTAATTACTTACCTTTGGTCGATGCCAAAACAACTTTTGTTTCCAATCGCCTGGAGTCACCTTGATGAACTTTGCCCATGCCCTACCCGCCGGCAAAGAAAATTAATAAAGGGGTTATTAAATAGTTCATATCAGGAAATGACGAACTAATAATAGGCCAAGATATATATAGTTAATAATGATTGAAATTACATGTTGACTATCCCCTTCACGATGGTGAAGTCTTTATCTTCTTTAGTTAGTGAGTCCAGTAATTCAACTTTTCCTTCCTCAACTTTAATGTCTATCAAGATCCAGTGCCAACTGCATGCGCACACGTTTGCATGTCTTAATTAAGCGGGCATGTGCATAAAATTAATCAATTACCGTAAACCGTATACACTTAATTATTAACATCTAGCTAGCTAGTAAGCAAAAACAGAATTTGTAGTACAAGACAGTGTGACTCACGTGAAGTTGTAAGGAAGTAGTATATCTTCATTGCTATTGGGGCGCTTCAAGAACTCTAGCATGCTTTCCCCTACACCTGCTTGATAAAATGGAAGCTTCCATATGTCCTCGTTAATGGTATTTGGGTCAATGAACCCAATGCCATAGCGTCCAGATTTTTTCATTTCATACATCTTCATCCTGCATATAATACCACAGAAAAGAATATAGTGAGGATAATTACATGTAATGATTGATCAAAATTATCACTACATAACTAGCTTGAGACTTAAATTATAGAAAGAAATCACTTACAGACAACAACTGACGATAGACTTGTCGAGTGCGTCTTGATTGTATAACTGAAATAGTTCTGGATACTCGATGGCCAGAGCTTCCTCATGGTAATAATGTTCCTCCTTGACATTCACTATGAGGGACACTCGATTGGAAATCTTGGTAATGTTCATGTACCATTGATGCAATTCATACATTCTCGTTGGGAGGTCCTTGACCTTGTCTGGATGGACCAAAGGTTGGCCCCAGACATACTTCCATTTTATTTCCGATTCTCTAAGTGGAGACATGGGCTCGATTTCGAGGAGTTGTCCAATAGAGATCTTGAGCATTTCAGCCTGCATTATATGCTCCTCCGTTATTACCACATCGCCCTGCTGGGGAACGCTAACGGTTTGCCCACAATAATATTTGGCGCATGTACTCCTCTCATGTGTTGTTGGCACAGCAAGCGGGGGGATCGCTTGCGCCGCCTGTTCTCCCAGCTGGGGAATGGTTTTCCCGCATTTTTTGCCAGCTGCTTATTGGCTCGAGCTCGAGCTCGCTTCCTTCTGTAGTCGTGCTCGATGTAGCTTCCTGATTTGACGCTCATAGTCTGAGTCAACAGGCTTGGGAGCTGGTGCTCTAGCCATACGAATGAAGTGGTCAATCATTTTCTCAGGCACTTTCTCCTTTGGCGGCTGTCGGTGTCAAAACCGGCGGATCTCGGGTAGGGGGTCCCGAACTGTGCATCTAGGCGGATGGTAACAGGAGATAAGGGACACGATGTTTTTACCCAGGTTCGGGCCCTCTCGATGGAGGTAAAACCCTACTCCTGCTTGATTAATATTGATGATATGGGTAGTACAAGAGTAGATCTACCACGAGATCAGAGAGGCTAAACCCTAGAAGCTAGCCTATGGTATGATTGTTGTTCGTCCTATGGACTAAAACCCTCCGGTTTATATAGACACCGGAGAGGGCTAGGGTTACACAAAGTCGGTTACAATGGGAGGAGATCTACATATCCGTATCGCCAAGCTTGCCTTCCACGCCAAGGAAAGTCCCATCCGGACACGGGACGAAGTCTTTCTATCTTCATAGTCCAAGAGTCCGGCCAAAGGTTATAGTACGGTCATCCGGACACCCCCTAATCCGGGACTCCCTCAGTAGCCCCTGAACCAGGCTTCAATGACGACGAGTCCGGCGCGCAGATTGTCTTTGGCATTGCAAGGCGGGTTCCTCCTCCGAATACTCCATAGAAGATTTTGAACACAAGGATAGTGTCCGGCTTTGCAAAATAAGTTCCACAGACCACCGTAGAGAGAATAATATTTGTACGAATGTAATCTGCTGACGTATTCCGCATCGTGACATCACGCCACGGCCAAGCCTTTATTCGAATCATTTTACTGTCCCACCTCAGCGCGTTTAGCGAGGTGGTTTCCTTAACACGTCTTGTCGGAACAGAGATTGCGTCCTCTTATTCCGGGATTCTCATCAATACGGGTGTGGGTAACCCAACCGTGACTGTCGGTATATCCTCTCAATCGAAGGCGAGTCCCAAACAGTCACGGGGAGGGCTCTTGGTATTCAACCTATTTATAAAGGGAACAAGGCTTGACTCCTTTCTTTCAATCTCAATCAAATCCGCCTCTCACCTTGAGCTCCAACACCCAAAGCTCCAGATTCAGGCGCTTCGGACCTCCGATGACGTCCGGCTCCGACCTTCAAGGCCGGTGGATGCCTTCCTCCGTTACGGAAGAAGACGTGCTAAGGCTAAGAGATGCCAGGTATCTAACCGGTGAAATCTCGCACAGGCTACCTGCTCAAGGGCAAGTTATTCCCTCCCAGGCCTGGTGAGAGCGTGGTGTTCGCGTCTCACTTCCTACAGGGGCTAGGCTTCCCGACGGACCCCTTCGTGGGGGGGCTCATGTTTTATTACGGGCTGGAATTTCATGACTTAGCTCTGGAGTCCATCCTCCATATCTCATCGTTCATTGTCGTGTGCGAGGCCTTCCTCCGCATTACTCCTCACTTCGGATTGTGGCTTAAGACCTTGAAAGTAGAGCCGAAGATGATCGAGGGGCAGCACGCAGAGTGCGGAGGTGCTGTTATAAGCAAGAATGCCGACGCTCCATGGCCCGAGGGCTCTTTTCAAGAGGAGTTCAGCTTATGGCAACGAGAGTGGTTTTATATCACAGCTCCCAGGGGCACCAAATGGGTGGCGCCACCTGCCTTTCGCTCGGGTCCCCCACCACAGCTAGCGTCATGGGTCAATAAAGGGCTTAACTGGGGGCCGTCGAAGGACGTGCCCTTGTTGTAGGGCCGCGTTCGGGATCTCCTAGAAAGAGATATCAATCTGGCCGTAATGACGCAGGTTATGTTGATTCGCCGCATCCTGCCCTGCAAACGTCGCCCCTCCACCTGTGGGAGTTTAATCCGGAAGGACCACGAGCCCTCCAACATTTTATGGGCGCGACGCCCATGGAGATGTACAAATTGTTCTTCAGATCACAAGCAATGTGTCCGGATTCGTCCGAGGACGCAGGTCTGAGCTGCAATCGCCCAGATACTCAAGTAAGTAGCCCTGTACCCGGACACGCTATCCGTATATTTATCATAAAATTGCCCTTGAGAGAGTTGCCCCTTAAACAGGAGTGGATAGCGAAAGCAAAGCTAATCAGGTGTCCGGCCCCCTCCCCGAGACTACGCTGGATCCTGTGTTAACCAGGATGCTGGAGGTTGCGCCTTCGGAAGAAGGCAAAGAGGGGAGCAAGGAAGCTACTGCCTCCCCGAAGGAGGCTGTCAGGAGAGGAGGAATCGAGAATTCCTCTAACCAGGGGAAGAAGAGGACTGCCTCTGAAGACCCGGAGGCCATGGTCTCAAAGCGGGGGAAGAAATCTTTGTCAGAGGGTCCGGCGCCGAGGGGTGCCTCGGTCGCATTGCGCCCCCAAGGGGATCAGCTCTCCACCGAGTCGTAAGTAAAGAGGGGGTTTCAAAATGAGAGACATCCCTGTTCCATTTTTGAGGAAGATAACCGAAATTTTACCTTGTAGTTCGGATCTCAGCCCTTCTCAGCAGAGCTCATCTTGAGGGGATCTTCGTCCGGAGATGATGGAGAGCGGAACGCCTCCCCCTGCCGTACCGCCTTGCGAGGCGGGTGACCCTGAGGTGTCTTCACGGAGGGTTTCTCCAAAACCAGTAGGTCCGGAAGCCAGTCGTATGGCCCCCCAAGGCCCTTCGTGACCTGCCTTTGAAAAAGGCCATCAGACGAGTCCGGCACCATCCGGTACACGGTCGGAGGAGCTGAAGGATCTGCTCGAGCGAGTGTCTATCTCAGAAGAACACCGTGCGTTGATGGATACGGTGATTGGAAGGATTTCATCCGTGGAGAGCGGGTTGTACGAGGCCATCGGGAGTTTACTGACTGGTTTTGAGGTACGCGAAATGATGTACCTTTTGACAGATCCGCATATATAAGATGCGCCCTGTATAGATAGTAGCCCCTGAGACTCTGTGCGTTGTCAAAAATGACAGCGCGCCGAGGATCATAATCCCAGGTATAATATGCCGCCTTTCCTATGTAGGTGGCGAAGTGTCGGTGGCTAGCCGGACTGATGAATTTGCCGAGCTAAAGTGGCAACTTGACGTGGCAGATGCCGACATCGCGCTTGTCAACAAGCGGATGGACGAGGCACAAGGTATGTAATTTCTCCGAAGACACCTGGTAAGAGGAGCTTGATGCTCGTACCTTACAACATGTGTGCTTGATGCAGATGGTGCCGCTGCCATGGAGAACCTTCGGGCGGAACTTGCCCGAGCCAAGGAGCAGGCCAGGAAAAGCGATGCGGCGGCCTTAAAGGCGGCTGAAGAGCTGAAAGCCGAACAAGCTGCTCACTGCCAAAGTAAGAAGGAAATGGCCGAGATGGCTGTAAAGTTGAAGAATGCTGCCAACCGCTGCAATCTTCTTGAAAAAGAAGATCGGGTGGCAAAGAAGGACCTAGAGAAGGTCACTACCGAGGCCAAGGATACTCGCTCTGCGATGAGAGCTATGAAGGAGGAGCTACGTCAGGTCGGAGATATCACGGCTGGAAAGCCCTTTATGCCGCGGATGAAGTTCGGGGATCCTAAATATGCTCCGTTGGACCGGCGGTGGAGTGCGGCAAACACTTATCTGGACTTGGCAGCGAGTGCCGCAGACGCGGCCGAATACTTCCGCGATCAAAATGACCACGAAGTGAAAAAGCTTTTTTGGTCGCAGTTCCACAATCCAGAGCGCCCACTTCCATTACCCGATCGTTTGGCCGCATGGGCGGAGCTGAATAGGTTATCCAGACTCGCCATGAAGTATGTCGTGAGTCATCTGTGGCCGAAAAGGCCTGAGCCGAAGAATTATTTTAGCTTGGTGCAGCAGTTCCTCGATGCGGTGCCGCATATTAAGGCAATGAAGAGGTCAGCGTGCATAGAGGGTGCGCAGATGGCTCTTGCCCGTGTCAAGACATACTGGGCGGATATGCAGGCCATTGCTGTTGCATCCCAAGATTCGGATGAGAGCCGAGTACCTGCCGAGCACTATTTTCAGGAAGTTCTGCAGGGCGCTCATTTAATAGAGACGCGGTGCTCGAAGGATGTTATGTTCGAATAACATGTATCATTGTAAAACAATGTTTTGATGGAATATAAAATCTTTTTATACTTGTGCCTTCAAGAATTAGAATGCCTCCTATGCGGCCATTAATGTATATGTATATATAACCTGAAAGATGGCAGTCTTCGGCTTCAGCCCCCACGCATATAATGCGGGGGTGTTCGCAGAAGCCACATTTTCACACTTGATCCAACATCTTGGTCCTATTAAGGAGGTGATAGCGCAGCGAACTAGGCAACCGGACTATAATGCTTTATCACTTTCACTTAGCCATAGGAGTTTGACAGTGGGGCTACTATATAGCCCCTAGGGGCACTGCGCTCACCCGAATTTGGGGCGCGTGTGTGCCTGGCCGGGAAACGGCCCTTCGTTAATGCGGAGGAATCCTAAAGATTCTGGCGGGTCATCGAGTGGTTGACCAGTCTCATGTTATATCATGACAGTCAGTTTTCGGCTTTCTCTACTGAGGTGCTCGCCTGGCCGAACCGGGGCACAATCGCAGTAGTTCTCCTGGTGCTGCCTTAGCCGATAGAGCAGAACGTAAGGCAGCAAAACACAGGAGCCGGGCAAACCCAACATTTGACCAAAGACATGATTCGGAGCTGATGCATATAAGGCCAAACTCACGACGCCGAACACTCCCTAAGGTATTTGGTCTTTGTGAAAATGGGCTAAACAACGCCCTTGGTAAGAAGCCCCTGGTGTCCAGGTACGCGCAAAATTCTGACGTGGCCACATGCTAAGACGCCAGCCTCCTCCTCGGTTATAACAAGAAACCGGGGGATGTGTATCAACAAGAGACAGTGAAAAAGGTTTACGCAGGGTCTTAATCTGAAAAGAATCCTTATAACGGGTCCCTACTGCACGTCTGCGCCTGTGTCTCCCTTGTGCCGTATCCTGGACGGGTGTAGCACGGTGTTCATCTGTAAAAGAGAGGAACTTAGTTGAAAAAGATCATGCGAAAATCTATGTTATATTAAATAAACAAGGTATAATTCAGAAAATGGGTAGAATTGAGCTTTATTATCTCTTGTTGTACACGCGCGGAGCCCCTTGTACGGGGGTATGCGGCTAGTAAGCCCTTGTATGTTTACGCCGGACTCGTCTAGCCATGTCCGGGGTCTGAACGACCTGTTTAGGTACTTCGATTAATGAAGCTGGTTTAGTGTGTGGCTGTCAAGGCAGCCACACAGTCTTCCACGCTCGAGGAACACTCGATATTTACCTTTAATGAGATGATGCCTTGCGGACCGGGCATTTTAAGCGTAAGGGATGCATAATGCGGTATTGCGTTAAAGCGGGCGAAAGCTTCGCGTCCCAGTAGTGCTTGATAGCTACTTGTAAATGGGGCGATGTGGAAGGTTAACTTTTTACGGCGGAAGTTGTCGGGGGAGCCGAACATAACTTCTAACAGGAGAGAACCCGTACAATGGGTATCTGGGCCCGGCGTTGCTCCTTGAAAGGAAGTGTTGCCATGGCGAATTTTTGATGGGTTTATCGCCATTTTGCGGATTGTGTCCTAATATAGCAGGTTTAGACCGCTGTCGCCGTCCATTAGGACTTGTGTAAAGTGGAGTCCGTCAATTATCGGATCTAATATCAAGGCAGTCCAGCCCGCGTTCCGTATACTTCTAGAGTAATCATGATGGTCGAAGGTGATTGGTTTTAACAACCAGTGGCGGGACTCCTCTGGGACAGGCCGTATGGCGCATATCTCTATAGGCGCCACTCTGTTTTTCCCTTTTGTCACGTGAAGTAAGTTTACTGTTTTGACTTCTTGCGGGAACTTCTTTTGTTCTCCGGTGCTCTGCTTGTGGGGTTCGTCATCGTCCTCACTTGGTATGTCGAGCCTCTTGTGTTCGGCGTTGAGTTTGCCGGATTGCTTGAAGACCCAACAATCTCTGTGGGTATGGTTTGCAGGCTTCCCAGGAGTACTGTGGATTTGGCATATTTTGTCCAAGATTTTGTTTAGGTTAGATAGCTCGTCCCTGTTATCCTTGAGGGGCCGCTTTTTCTGGTTCTGCCGAGAGCTTTTGAATCCGGCGTTGACTGTCGTGCTCTTCGGGCTGTTTCCCTTGGTCCGGCGCTGGTCCTTGCTACGTCGCGGTTTCCTGTTTCCATCCCTAACTTCGGATGTACTTGGGTCGCTGGTACTGCTTCTTGCCAACCAGCTATCCTCTCCTGCGCAAAAGCGGGTCATGAGGCTTGTTAATGCGGCCATTGTTCTTGGCTTTTCTTGGTCGAGGTGTCTGGCGAGCCATTCGTCTCGAACGCTGTGTTTGAAAGATGCTAAGGCTTCGGCGTCCGGACAGTCAACTATCTGGTTCTTTTTAGTAAGAAATCTGTTCCAGAGTTTCCGGGCTGACTCTTCGGGTTGTTGAGTTATATGACTTAGATCGTCTGCATCCGGAGGTCGGACATAGGTCCCTTGAAAATTTGCCCGAAAAGCATCCTCGAGCTCTTCCCAACTTCCAATGGTGTTTTTGGGAAGGCTTTTAAGCCAATGCCGGGCTGGCCCTTTGAGCTTGAGGGGTAAGTATTTTATGGCGTGGAGGTCATCTCCTCTAGCCATGTGTATGTGGAGGATATAATCCTCAATCCAGACTCCAGGGTCTGTTGTTCCGTCGTATGCCTCTATGTTTACGGGCTTGAATCCCGCTAGAAATTCGTGGTCCAGCACCTCATCGGTGAAACATAGGGGGTGTGCGGCACCCCTATATTTGGGTGTGCCGTGATGTTCGGATACTTGTCGCATTGCACTGCTTACTAGAGCTTGCTTTCTTGGCCCGTAAATAGACCTGGCTGGGCCGTCTTTTTGATGAGAATCCTTGTGCTGATCGCGTGCCGGATTGTGTGTGGCACCATTTGCCTCTCTATGTTGGCCATGGGGTTGTTTATCCGACCTGGTGGCTTCCTTATTTTTTGATTGCGGGGGCTCTAAGGCCTCCTCATCAAATTCCGGCAGTAATTTTCGCTTCGGATAGCTCTTTGTGTGGCGAATGTCACCGTATTTCTCTACGGTGTTGAGTACTTTGCCCCATCTAATTCTAAGTGCATCTTCCGCTGTTTTGAGCTTCCGCTTCTACTTTTTCAGGCTACGCGCAGTGGCGACGAGCCTTTTGTGGAGGTTCTTCTGCTCCAACAACTTGTCCGGTGTGAGGTCGTCCGGACTATTATCTTCACCGGAGACGGGTTGTTTGGTTTGGTTACCCAAGTTGCCCTGTTCGGACGGTTGCTCGATGGCATGTTCGTCATCCGCCGGTTCGCCCTGCTCTATGGCTGGGTCTGTATGGCTGCTGTCTCTGTCGAGGTGGGGTTTGGAGCGGCGCTTACGCCGCCGCTTTGACTGCTTTTCGAGGGAACGATCCCTTGTTGCGTCCCTTTGTTCCTCGTCGTTGTTCTTTTAGGTGTGTCCACCATGTATACATCGTGAGATGAGGTGGTTGTCCAGTGCCCTATAGGCACTGGTTCCTGTTTGTCTCTTACATCGTCGTCCAGACCGTCGATGTCTTCGGAGTCGAAGTCGAGCAATTCGGTTAAATCATCGACAGTGGCTACGAGTGGGTGGTGGGTGGGCTTTGAATTTCATCTGCATCCCATCCTTGCTGACCATAGTCCGGCCAGCGCTCTCCTGATAAAGAGAGAGACTTTAGTGAATTCAGAATGTCGCTGAAGGGCGAGTGCCGAAGGATGTCCGCAGCGGCGAATTCCATGATCGGCGCCCCATCGGGTTCGATCGGCAGGGGCGCGGAAGGTTCGGAGTCCGGAACGGAGTCCGGCACCTTGGAGTCACGTGCTTCCCAAAGGACAAGGCTGGTGTTCGGCTCAATCGTCGTAGAGATTGCAGCCCCCGTGGTGGTGTCTAGCCACCCGTTCTCGATTGGCGCAGTCGGCTCCGAGCTAAGGGTCGGAGCGGACACTGGGCGGCCTCCTGGGCACTGTTCGGTGGCAGAGTTAGATCATGCCCATCGTGATAGTGCGACGCGCTCGGCTGTGGCTCGAACCCGTCGAAGATCAAGTCTCTGCGGATGTCAGCCGTGTAGTTCAAGCTTCCAAATCTGACCTGATAGCCAGGGGCGTAGCTTTCGATCTGCTCCAGATGGCCAAGTGAATTGGCCCGCAGTGCAAAGCCGCGTAATGTAGGGATCTGTCCGAGGAGAAAAGTCTCACCTTGGACCGCATCGTTGTTGATGATCGGAGGAGCCATTGGGCCTAAAGATGACAACGCAGAGGAACTCTCATGAAAGCACCAATGTCGGTGTCAAAACCGGCGGATCTCGGGTAGGGGGTCCCGAACTGTGCGTCTAGGCGGATGGTAACAGGAGATAAGGGACACGATGGTTTTACCCAGGTTTGGGCCCTCTCGATGGAGGTAAAACCCTACTCCTGCTTGATTAATATTGATGATATGGGTAGTACAAGAGTAGATCTACCACGAGATCAGAGAGGCTAAACCCTAGAAGCTAGCCTATGGTATGATTGTTGTTCGTCCTACGGACTAAAACCCTCCGGTTTATATAGACACCGGAGAGGGCTAGGGTTACACAGAGTCGGTTACAATGGGAGGAGATCTATATATCCGTATCACCAAGCTTGCCTTCCACGCCAACGAAAGTCCCATCCGGACACGGGACGAAGTCTTTGTATCTTCATAGTCCAAGAGTCCGACCAAAGGTTATAGTCCGGTCATCTGGACACCCTCCAAAATGGGCGTCCACTTGGGCCTGCACTATGGCTGCGTTTTGCTCCTCAGTCATGTCGTAAGGCCTTTGAGGAAGAGGAGCGAGGCTTGGACCATATTTATATCACTTGTCTCTGCCTGTACTTCCTGTACTACCTCGACTCGTACCGCTATGCACCATAGCTGTGGCGTGTATCTTCTGCGATTGCTGAGACGGCGGAGACGGCTGACGTGGCTGACGCTGTGCCGGACTTGAAGCAGGAGGAGTGGCCTGACGCTGTGCCGAACATGAAGGAGGAGGAGTCTGCTCAAGCATTCGGGGACTTGGAGGAGGTGGCGGACTTCGAGGAGGAGTCGGCTCACGCGTTTGTGGACTTGGAGGAGCGGGAGTCTGCTAACTCGGTGGCGGACTTCGAGGAGGAGTCGGCAGACGACGCGGTGTCGGTGGGCTTGGAAAGATGATGCAATCCTTTCTCCATAGGATGATACGTTGTACGACATCTCCCAGTGTGCGCTCGCCGTCACCTCCAGCAATGTCAAGTACTAGAATCGAATATGGCTCCACCACTTCATCAACCATGACACGAGCATAGCCCTCTGGAATCGGGATGCAATGGAAGGTTGCTTCAGGGGTAATTGTGAAAGCAACACCGTCCGCCACCTTCATGGATATGTTCTTCATTTTGGAGTGTAGCTCACAGTTAGTGTTCTCTATGATGTCATCCATAGGGTGGTATGTATCCAGCAGTGTGTCGCCCGGGGCAGAACCAACGCTTCTTCTCGGCATGGATGGTACGGTGCTATTCAATGATGGACGATCATCCGCTTGCTGCTGCCGCTGCTGAGACCCCCTTTCCTGGCTAAGTGAGTCAATCTGCTGCTGCTGCTGCTGGAATTTGAGTGCCAAGTCCTCGTGCCTTGCTTCTAGGCCTTGAAGGCGTTCTGCGTCCTGCTTCCTCTGCTCCTCCTCCAGCTTCCTCTTCTTCTCCTCCTCCATCTTCTTTCTTGCACGGGGCCTGTAGTCGTCATTCCAGTCCGAAAAGCCCTCATACCAGGCAATAACGCCCATGCCTCATGTTCTTCCCGGGTGTTCAGGATTTCCCAGGGCGCGCGTAAGCTCGTCGTTCTCTCTGTTGGGCGTGAACACCCCCGCTCGAGCTTCTTCTATTGCGTCAAGTATCTTCTGTTCGGCTCCTTTTAGACTTGCCTTCTTCGAAACCAGGCCTGTCTTCGGGTCCAACGCCCCCCATGCGCATAGAACCAAGTTCTGCACCTGGGGGGCCAGCTCCTAGTAATCGGAGTGACCCCTGCACCCTCCATCTCTTGCTTAGACTTATCCCACTTAGGCATTCCCACCGCGTAGCCACCTGGACCCAGCCTATGGAACTGTGTCTTTTTTGCGGCATTGGCCTTGTTTTTTATCGACCGTTCCTTAGATATTTCTGAATCCTTGAATTTCACGAAATCGTCCCAGTGTTCTCTTTGCTTCTCCAGTGTTCCCGTGAATTCTGGAGTCTTCCTTTTTGCAGCGAGGTAGTTGACCCATACAGTTTTCTTGTGGGTGTTGAATGCAATTGCCATCTTCTTAAGAGCAGCGCCCTTCACTTTGTCCACATCTGCTTTAGTGAAATAATCTGGTAGGGTGAAATGTTCCATCAGAGAATCCCAAAGGTCTTGTTTGGCTCTGTCGTCGACCCAAGTAACACCTGGACGTTTAGTCTTTGGCTCTTTCCATTCTTGAATGGAGATCGGGAGTTTGTCCTTCACAAGAACTCCGCACTGACGAGTCCACTTGTTCGCAATGTTCTTAGGAGTCAAGGGTTCGCCACTAGGTTTGACAGATTTGATGTTGTACTTTACACCGTCCTTCAACAATCTGCTCGGGCCTCGCTTTGTCCTACTATCTGTAGAAGCAGATTTGCTCGATCCGGAGGGATGAAATAAGAAGATCGATTCGTTCATATATCTTAAAATATAAAAAAACATGTGATGATCACTAGATGCCTGCTTATATAAATATACCTCGTCGGTAGTCTTTGTTATTTGAAGATCATCATTCTCTGTGTCATCATAAACATTGTTTGTGTCGTCATAATCAGAATCATAGTTCATGACTTCATCAGCTCGGTCGTCGAGATCGAATATCTTTTCATCACCCTCTCCTGTATTGTTCAGATATTGGGAGCCGTCATCTGCTTCATTCAGATCATCTAGCCTGCCAGGGATGCGTATGATGTCGAACAATTCCTCTTCTCTGTCTCTGCCGGTATTGTCCGCCATAGCTATTACTTAACTAATACAGAAGAAATATAGAACAATTTAGTATTGAAATTATAATGCATGGATGCAATCAATAAGGAAAAACTGAATCGTATAAATTAGCAATATATATGCATCGTCTCGATTAATATATAATCTCGAATATAAATCATCGTCTCGAATAATATATATAATCTCGAATACATCGTCTCGAATATTATATATCGAATACATCACTGGCTAGGTACCTAATAAAGATCGAGTACTACAGAAGAATCTAGGGTGCCACTCGCGGTTCCTGGGGCGCGGGCGGTGGACACCCAAAGAGAAGGAACCATCATAGGATCATATCTCCGGTCATCTACCCAAAGAACCTGCCAAGTAGTGGAGAACCTGACGTCGTCCATAGCAGCCATGTAGCGATGGACGTGCTCGTCTTCCTCCCTGACACGGCGACGCACCACCTCCGGCGGGGCCGGCTGCCTCTGCACCGAATGTGGCCCCGTGAACGCCAGCAAAGGAGATCAGGGTCGGCGATGGGACCCGAGGCCGGGTTCCTCACCAAGCGGTGCGCCCCTCCAGGTAGCACCTCCCAGTGCCAGCCCGGCAGAGCCCAGTCCCGGACATGGGTCCTCTGAAGCATGACATCGTCACGAACGGGTCGACGGCGAGGATGCGGGCCGGGCATATCGTCGAGAACAAATACTATATGCCCGCAAAAAGTAACATTAATCTAACATTCTATATGCAAATTCTAACAATACATTAATCTAATTCATCTAACTAAAACTAATTCTAAAATTTCTAACATTTCTGATTATATAACTAACATTTCTAATATTTCTATAACTAAAAAACAGAAAAATTGCTAACATTTTTATAAATATTTCTATAACTAAAAAACAAGAAACAATTATAACATTTATAATATTTCTATAACTAAAAAACAGGAAAAAAATTATAACATTTCTATATAACTAACATTTCTAAAAATATTTCTATAACTACAAAACAGAATAATTTCTAACATTTCTATAACTAAAAAACAGAAAAAATTCTATAATGTGTGTGTGTGTGAACATGGCGGCCGGGGTGAGCTCACCGGTGAGGCGACGATGGGGCGACGACGACGGGGCGGGGCGCGGTGACGGGGCGGCCGGGGCGCGGGGACGGGGACAGCCGGGGCGGCGACGAGTGCCGGGGACGGCCGGGGTCGGCGACGAGGGGCGGGGGCGGCGACGTCGACGGGGACGGCGTCGATCGGGGTAGGGCGGCGCGACGGAGGGAAGAAACAGAGAGGGAAAGTGATTTTTTTCAACTGTTGTATATATAGGATGGACCTTTAGTACCGGTTGGTGCCACGACCCGGTACTAAAGGTCTGTTTTGGCCAGGCCAAGTGGCGGGAAGCGCCCCCCTTTAGTACCGGGTGATGGCTCAAACCGGTACTAAAGACCCCCCCTTTAGTACCGGTTGGTGCCACGACCCGGTAATAAAGGGGTGCGCTGGCGCAGTGCGGTGCAGCAAGTTTAGTCCCACCTCGCTAGTCGAAGGGCTACCGCACTGGTTTATAAGCCCCAGTGCGGTAGCTCTCTCGAGCTCCTCTCCTAAGCAGGCCTACTAGGCCTACCTGTTCATCGCTGCCTTGTGGGCCTACTGGGCCTTTGCGGGCCTGCATCCTGGCCCAACAGAAGGTTGTGTTTCTATTCGTATGCATGCCGGTTTGGCCCAGTAGGCGGGCTTTTTTTATTTTCTTAATTTTTTTTTGTTTTTTTTTGTTTTATTTATTTTTGAGTTGTTTTTTGCTGTATTTAGAGTTTCTTTCTGAATATTTTTGCTTTAGGTACAAAAAATTACAAACTTTCTGTTAGTGCCGGTAGTTTTCAAATTTGAATAGTTTAAATTTTGAATTATTTGAAATTTGTGTGAATCACTAGTTTGTGAATAACTTAACTTTGGAAAAAGATTTTTCAGTGGTTCTTTTTTCTTATGTTTAATATTATTGTGTTTTATCATTATATTCAATTTGGTAATGCTTAGGTTATTTAAAAAATGAAATGCCTTTGTAACAGATGAGTTTTCGTCCGAAACCCTGATACTTCGAAAGAGATAGTAAATGCATGAAAGAATTTGTTTGCACATAAAATTTCTTCGCGTTTAAAATGCCAAAACACATAAGTACCCTAACTATTACAGAGATTCCCTCCTGGGTGTGAAACACAGAAGAAAGTGATGATAGTGAAGCCGATCACATCCCGGATCTTTGGGTGTGAAACTTTTTCTTCGCGTGTGTCCCTTTGCACCGTAGCCATGGAAAATCTTCATCATTTAACTGGATGCTCGGGTCAATATTCACTGTGAATGGAGCAATTTCATCAAACTTTTCAAAATCTTCTGACATGTCTGTCTTGTCATCCACTCCCACGATGTTTCTTTTCCCTGAAAGAACTATGTGGCGCTTTGGCTCGTCGTATGATCCATTCGCTTCCTTATCTTTTCTTTTTCTCGGCCTGGTAGACATGTCTTTCACATAAAAAACCTGCGCCACATCATTGGCTAGGACGAATGGTTCTTATGCATACGCAAGATTGTTGAGATCCACTGTTGTCATTCCGTACTGCGGGTCTTCCGTTACCCCGCCTCGTGTCATATTGACCCATTTGCACCGAAACAAATGGACCTTCAAACCACCTGCATAGTTAAGTTCCCATATGTCCTCTATGTAACCATAATATGTTTCCTTTCCCGTGTAGGTTGTTGCATCAAAGCCGACACCACTGTTTTGGTTGGTGCTCTTCTTAGCTTGGGCGATCGTGTAAAATGTATTCCCATTTATCTCGTACCCTTTGAAAGTCATTATATTCGAAGATGGTAACTGGGACAGCGAGTATAGGTCATCTTCAATATCGCCATCGTGCATGGCACGTTTCTACAACCAACCGGCGAAAAGTCCTCGTTTGTTCACGTGTAATCCAGTCGTCAGACTTCTCCGGGTGTTTGGAATGTAGAAAATTCTTGTGTTCCTCCATATACGGAGCCACCAAGGCGGAATTCTGTAGAACTGTGTAGTGTGCTTCAGTGAGAGAATGCCCGTCCATACATATTATTTGATCCCCTCCTAGCGTGCCTTTTCCATCCAGTCTTCCCTTATGCCGCGATTCAGGAATACCAATCGGCTTAAGGTCAGGAATAAAGTCCTTACAGAACTCAATGACCTCCTCATTTTCATGGCCCTTCGCGATGCCTCCTTCTGGCCTAGCACGGTTATGAACATATTTCTTCAAGACTCCCATGAACCTCTCAAAGGGGAACATATTGTATAGAAATACAGGACCCAAAATTTTAATCTCTTCACGAAGGTGAACTAGGACGTGTGTCATGATGTTGAAGAAGGATGGTGGGAACACCAACTCAAAACTGACAAGACATTGCACCAAATCATTCTGTAACCTTGTTATGATTTCTGGATCGATTACCTTCTGAGAGATGGCATTGAGGAATGCACATAGCTTCATAATGGCTAATCGAACGTTTTCCAGTAGAAGCCCCCTCAATGCAACCGGAAGCAGTTGCGTCATAATCACGTGGCAGTCATGAGACTTTAGGATCTGGAACTTTTTCTCTGCCATATTTATTATTCCCTTTATATTCGATGAGAAGCCAGACGGTACCTTCATGCTGAGCAGGCATTCAAAGAAGATTTCCTTCTGTTCTTTGGTAAGAGCGTAGCTGGCCTGACCCTGATGTATGCCGTCTTTTCCGTGCATACATTGCTGGTCCTCCCATGCCTCTAGTGTATCTTTTGTCTTCCCATACACGCCCAAGAAGCCAAGCAGGGTCACGCAAAGATTCTTCGTCACGTGCATCACGTCGATTGCGGAGCGGACCTCTAGGTCTTTCCAGTAGGGCAGGTTCCAAAATATAGATTTCTTCTTCCACATGGGCGCGCGTCCGTCAGCATCCTTCAGAACAGTTTGTCCGCCAGGACCCTTTCCAAAGATTACCTTCAAATCCTTGACCATATCATGTACATCAGCACCATTACGGTGGCGAGGCTTCGTCCGGTGATCCGCCTCACCTTTGAAATGCTTGCCTTTCTTTCTTACGGGATGCCTGCTCGGAAGAAATCGACGATGTCCCAGGTACACATTCTTCCTACAACTCTCCAAATATATACTGTCAGTATCATCCAAACAGTGCGTGCATCCGCGGTATCCCTTGTTTGTCTGTCCTGAAAGGTTACTGAGAGCAGGCCAATCATTGACGGTCACGAACAGCAACGCCTTTAGGTCAAATTCTTCCTGTCCGTGCTCATCCCACGCACGTACACCTGTTCCATTCCACAGCTGTAATAGTTCTTCAACTAATGGCCTTAGGTACACATCAATGTTGTTGTCGGGTTGCTTAGGGCCTTGGATGAGCACTGGCATCATAATGAACTTCCACTTCATGCACAACCATGGAGGAAGGTTATACAAACATAGAGTCACAGGCCACGTGCTATGGTTGCTGCTCTGCCCCCCAAAAGGATTAATGCCATCTGCGCTTAGACCAAACCATACATTCCTTGGGTCACCTGCAAACTCCTCCCTGTACTTTCTCTCGATTTTTCTCCACTAGAAACCGTCAGCGGGTACTCTCAACTTTCCATCTTTCTTACGGTATTCTCTGTGCCACCGCATCGCCTTCGCATGCTCTTTGTTTTGAAACAAACGTTTCAACCGTGGTATTATAGGAGCATACCACATCACCTTGGCAGGAATCTTCTTCCTGGGGTGCTCGCCCTTGACATCACCAGGGTCATCGCGACTGATCTTATAACGCCATGCACCACATACCGGGCAAGCGTTCAAATCCTCGTACGCACCTCGGTAGAGGATGCAGTCATTAGGGCATGCATGTATCTTCTGCACCTCTAACCCTAGAGGGCAAAAAGCCTTCTTTGCTTCATATGTACTCTCAGGCAATTCGTTGTCCTTTGGAAGCATATTCTTTATCATTACCAGCAATTTTCCAAATCCCTTGTCAGATACACCATTCTCTGCCTTCCATTGCAGCAATTCCAGTGTGGTGCCCAACTTTTTTTTGTCAGCTTCGCAATTCGGGTACAACAATTTCTTGTGATCCTCTAACATGCGCTGCAACTTCTTCACTTGCGCAGTTTCTCTTTGCATCGGCAATGGCCCAACCTAGATCATCAGCGGGCTCATCTGATGCCTCTTCTTCAGCTTGTTCCCGCATTGCCGGCTCAGCTTCTTCCTCCATTGTTGTATCATCGTATTAAGGGAACCCATGGCCAGGATAGATGTCGTCGTCCTCTTCTTCTTCATTGTCTTCCATCATAACCCCTCTTTCTCCATGCTTGGTCCAAACATTATAGTGGGGCATGAAACCGGACTCAAATAGGTGGACGTGATTGGTTCTTGACGTAGAGTAATTGCGACCATTCTTACAGCCAGCACATGGACAAGGCATAAAACCATCCGCCCGCTTATTTGCCTCAGTGGCAACGAGAAAAGTATGCACGCCATTAATGAACCCGGGACAACATCGGTCATCATACATCCATTGTCGGCTCATATCTTCATTATACACAACACCGAATAGACCAAATTAATACAAGTTCATACATAAAGTTCATATACAACACTTAATTAAATGCAACAAATAACTCTCTAGCTAAAGAATTTAAATGCAACAACAAATGTGATCAAGATCGCAACTAAGGTAACAATTGATCCAACAACATAATGATACCAAGCCACACTATCAATGGCATATTTTCTAATCTTTCTAATCTTCAACCTCATTTTCTCCATCTTGATCTTGTGATCATCGACGACATCGGCAACATGCAACTCCAATTCCATCTTCTCCCCCTCAATTCTTTTCAATTTTTCTTTCAAATACTCATTTTCTATTTGAACTAAATTTAACCTCTCGACAATAGGGTCGGTTGGAATTTCCGGTTCACATACCTCCTAGATAAAAATATCTATGTCAACTTGATGGGCATAATTTGTCATAAACACGAAATGCAACAATGACTAGTTTGAAAAGAGAATATACCACATCCGAATCATAACAAGGACGAGGGCCGACGGGGACGGATATCAAAACCATGGCACTATGTATAACAAACAACGTACGGGTAAGACAATTATACGAGTAACTATATATCCAAATCACACAAACATCAATTTGGTAATGTAAAACATTCATGAACAAGAGCCTCACCACAAGGTGGTGCCGACGACGGGACGGTGCGGGCGATCGACGGTGGTTACGATGAAGATTTAGAAGGCACTAAGTAAACCACACCTACATATGCAAACTAAGTGTTATTTTTGACCTCTAATTGCATATTAATCAAATACTAGCAAATATAATTCCTCCCAAATTAATCACTATACAAAGCATTGCAAGAGCTAATCTAGCAATGAGAGTTGAAAGGACAAAGTTGCTAACCTTTGTGATCATTTGAATGGATGGAGGCCTTCAAATCTTGACAAATTTTGGGAAAAAATTGTGAGGAGCTCGAGGAAGAGAGGGGAAGAACAGAGGAAGTGAGGGGAAAGGGGAAGAACAGAGTGGCTCGGGTGGACAAAGGGTTTATGTACGTCGACCTTTAGTACCGGTTCGTGGCACGAACCGGTACTAAAGGTGCTGGACGGGCCCCAGACTGACAACATCCTACCACCACTCTCTTTAGTACCGGTTCGTGCCACGTACCGGTACTAATGAGAGCGGACGGCTAGCCGTTGGAACCGACACTAATGGACACATTAGTGTCGGCTCAAAATCAAACCGGCACTAATGTGTCTCAGATTTGCCCCTTTTTCTACTAGTGACACCTGCAGGTTGCGAGGGTGGTCGGAAGCAGAACTAGCCCCCTTAATAGAAGAGCAGGCTTACGTTCCAATCCAGCGCGCGCCGCTCAGTCGCTGACATCACAAAGGCTTCGGCTGATACCACGACGTCGAGTGCCCATATCTTTCCCACGTAGTTGGTTAGTGCGTATAGGCCAGTGGCCAGACTCAGATCAAATACCAAGATCTCGTTAAGCGTGTTATTATGAAGCAACCGCGAACGCGGACCAGGGCCAGGCCCACCTCTCTCCTAGGTGGTCTCAACCCGCCCTGTCGCTCCGCCACAAAGTAACAGTCAGGGGCCGTCGGGAACCCAGGCCCACCTCTACCGGGATGGAGCCACCTGTCCTTCCAGCCCCCACATCGGAATCACTTGCGGGTACTCAACGAGCCAACCCGACTTTAGTCACCATCTGTATAGTATGTATATATGTATAGTATATACCCGTGATCACCTCCCAAGTGATCACGGCCCGATAGTATAGCAAGGCAGACTAACAAGAATGTAGGGCCAATGATGGTAAACTAGCATCCTATACTAAGCATTTAGGATTGCGGGTAACGTATCAACGACTGTAGCAACAATGACAGGCTATGCAACAGAATAGGAGTAACTGAACAGTAACATGCTACACTACTCTAATGCAAGCAGTATAGAGAAGAATAGGCGATATCTGGTGATCAAGGAGGGGCTTGCCTGGTTGCTCTGGCAAGAAGGAGGGGTCGTCAACTCCGTAGTCG
>NC_041393.1:72366459-72375887 GCF_002162155.2 Triticum dicoccoides
AAGCATCACAAAGCGTAGCATGGCAATACGCAGTGCTAGGTGTGCCCCAACATGGTAGTGGGTGATACCGACGAAGGGGGGAAACATCCGGGAAAGTATCCCCGGCATTTCGTGTTTTTGGATAGATGAACCGGAGGTAAAATGTTGCAGGTTCACTATGCTAGGGACGCGTGGCGGACGAACGGGTCATGTTTCTGGAATCGTCTCATCGTTCTGAGAAACTTTCATGTACAAGGTTTTTCCATCCGAGCTACGGTTAATTTTATATTAATTTTAAAAGATTTAAGCATTTTTAGAATTTACTTAATTACTTTAAATCAACATTATCCAGAATAGTGTATGATGACGTCATCATGATGTCAGTAGTCAACAGGGCGTTGACTGGGTCAAGCTGACGTGCGGGGCCCACCTGTCATACTCTGTTTAGGTTAATAAGGATTTAGCTAATCTAATTACTGTTTAATTAAACTAACTAGTTAATTAGAAATTAAATATGATTAATTAACTTAATTAATTCACTGATTAATTAATTAATTAATAATTTTATTAATTCATTTTTATTTTATTTTATTTTATTTAGAAGAAAAGAAAATACTCTGGGCTGGGCCCCGTTTGTCATAGGCCCTAGGGGCCTTAGCGGGCGTCGGCGGGTTCGGGCGCAACGGGTGCCCAACACCCGTTCGTTCGGGCGCACGCCCAGGGGCGGGCGGAGCCGGCAGGGCACCACAGTAGAGGAGGCTGATGGACACGGCGCCGGCCAGGAGGCCGGGGCGGCGAGGAAGTGGCACAGGCGAGGCCACGGTGACCTGGGGAGGTAGCGGCACGGCGGGTGCGGTGGCTAGAGGAGGCAACAACAGCCGTGGAGCAGGGGAGCGCAGGAAGCGGCCGGTGTGGCACGAAGCGCGGTCAGGCAGGGACGCCCAGGCGCGGGCGATAGCGGGCGCACACGTCCAAAGCGCGTCGGGGTGCAGGGCCACGGGCGGGGGCTCGCGAGGAGCGTGAACGGCGAGGTGCAGAGAGCCGTAGGAGGGTTGCCAGGCACGGCCAAGGGTGCGCTGAGCATGTGCTGGCGCGGCGAAGGACGGCGCCAGGGCGCGACGCGACAGCGGGGCCAGCGGCGGAGCAGCGTGGCCAGAGGAAAAGGGGAGAGGGGGGGTTCTCACGGTGGCATGTAGGGGAGTGGCAGTGGGGCGCGGGGAGGAGGACAGGGACGACGATGTTGATGGAAACAACGGCGGCGATGGTGTCAGGTGAGGAGGATGATGGGGACGACACGCGGTGGGGAGGAGACGAGGTCAAGGCGATGTTGGCGATGGCAAAGCGGTCCGGCGAGGGGCGGCTCCGGCGTTAGCATCGTGCGGCGGGAGCGCGTCAGGCTCGGGCGCGCCCGTGGTTCCGTTCCCCCGATCCCGATCTGGATCAGGGAGGAGGAGGCGAACGTGGGGGGGGAGTGGGGCAACGGGGGAGTTAGGGTTTTCCCCGTGGTGGGGATATGGAGGGGGTTGGCCGGTTGGTGGGTTGACCGGCTGGGCCGTCTGGCCCAGTTGGCCGGGGGGCGTCCTTTTCTTTTTTTTTTGCTTTCTGTTTTATTCTTTTCTTGTTACTTATTTTTCCTTTACTGTTTTCTATTATTTCCAGTATACTTTAGTTTTAGTAAAATATAAAGTTAGTTCCTAAAATAGTGCTACTACATATTCTAATGCCACAACAACTTGGGCAACCAGATAAAATAGTTTAATATTTTATTAATCGTAAAAGGCATTTCATTAATTGTTTTGCTACTGTTTAAAATATAATTAGAGTATTAAACCTTTTCTAAAAGTGTGGTTTCTCCACCATACTTACCTATGCATTATTTGGCTCACCCAGAACATTTTAGTTTTAATATTGGAAAACTTTTATTGTTTGCTTGATTTTGAATTTGAATTTAAATCGGTTTTGAACTAACGCGAGATTAGCAACAGTAATCGAGGTGACATGGCATCATTAGTACATGGTTACTGTAGCTTAATTATCCGGGCGTCACAATTCTCCTCCACTACAAGAAATCTCGTCCCGAGATTTAAGCGGTGGAGTAAGGGGGGAAGGTGCTGGTAGCGAAAAACCTAACGAGTCTTCTCGGTCTTTGCTGCCCTTTCGAAGCGGTCGATCCCTTTCGTTGATGTCTTCATTTCTCTGCTTCAAGTCACCATGATCAAGTCGTCATCCTTTCTTCGGGATCTCCATCGTCCTACGAACGCGACCAAGAGGAAAAACTCCGGAAGAACGCATCTCCACAAAGCTGGGCATCTGACGGTGAACTCAATGTGAAATACACAAGGTACCCCACGAGTTGTATTTCAGTGAATTCGTTGAGTGCAATATACGATGGTACCAAAGTTTCAAACGGGTAGGCAATCATTCAATGGCTAGACAGAAGCTGGAACAGGGTTTTGAACAACGAGAATAACATGGTGTTTGATTCCAGGATGACTAATGGTATAGCATTCAGCTCGTGAATCACATACGAAGCCAAGTGCAAAGGATACATTAGAATCCGGGTTATAAAGGAGAGTCAGGTTTTGATCCAGTGGACCTGTGGGTTATGGGCCCACCATGTGGGTTGAAAGTAGGAAGGGTGGTGACATCTTGCACAGCGGAGACAGGGAGGCATGGCAGTGAATAGCTTGTCAGCCATGCCGGCAACAACATCGATACCAAGGGCAACGGATGAAGAGAACCATTATCCTGCTCGTTGAACGAGGCGGACCAATAGGCAAAGTTCTCATCCATTGATGGCTACCGAAATGTCATCAACAATAGTAACAAGGTCCATCGATCACAAGAAAGGTTAAACCAAACAATTGAAAGGAAAATATGATTATCAGATTAAACAGAACAATGGAAAGGAAAAATGTGTTTAAACACATATTTCAGGGGCATATCCTTCCCAAGGACAAGCAGAGCCTGATATCTGTGACAAGATATAATGTAGAAAACCCTTTAGGTAAGGGGAGAGAAACTTCATGACATTACCCATACAATGGTGTTTGGATAATTGAGCAAGAAACATTTAGCATTGGGCTTTAAATGTTCTTGTTGAAAATCGGAGTACCACAGACATGCTTTGAGATAGCATTGACATGGTCTTCAAGCAAAGGTCGGACTTGGATATACAAAGGATTCATCAGGAACAACTTATAAAATAAGTCTCACAATTTCCTCATGGAAGAATGGTTAACCTTGCTAAGATGGAAACTATAACAATAGGTCCTCCGGCCAGGTGTGCTAGGCATGACATCACCTTACCGAGTCATATAAATACCAGTGTTATGACTCTTGGAAAATGTTCCAACCATCATATCTGACCGAGATTCAGATCTGATCAGTGTCAAAATACCTCAGACTCAGGATGCCTGAGAGGAAAAGGTGTAAAACAAATTGACGAGATGACATTGTAAAATTCCCGAGAAATGAACTATGGAAGCGAGTTCCGAAAAAAGAGTTCATCAGTAAACCAAGGAGAGGATGATGAGGTGGCTGATGGACTCAGCGACAAATCATTGAGATTTCCAAAGGATGGATTCCACAATTATGTGAACAAGGAGATAACATTTGCCAGATCAAATGGTATAATGATGCATGCTCGAGGAAAACCTACACAATTTAAACATTGGTTGAAAGGTTCACCCATAATATGGGCTTAGGTAGCATGATCAATGTTTAGAATGGTGATTCAATTATCAAAAGACTTAGAATGCAACTATCGCCCATCCACTTCAAAGAAATAGGGTTGCTAGAAGCTTTTAATTCACGCGTCATAGCTCAATTGTCGGTATTCCGGTTAAAAACAACACGGGGACCAGGGAATGAACGGAGATGGCGAGAAGTGTTATTATATCAAGAATTCTTAAGAGGTGGTGAAATTCTCACCACATTCTTGACAAAAAGAGATGGTAATACTCCAAGGTAAAACAGAACATGAGCTAGATAGCGAGGAGCTCAAGGTATAACACAAAACACGAACAAGTTTTTGTTGAACGAAAGGTAATAAAGTGGTCGATGATAACACAAATCACCAAGAGCAAAGGGTGGTATTTCTCATCAAGAATTCGATAGATACCTTGGAAAAGCTTAGAAGGCTGATGATGATCACGAAACATTTGTCGAGAGATCTCATGAAGATGTAATCGATCAGCGATGACATCAAGTTGACGGAATGATGAAGCGAAAGGTTATTGGAACCATGGGTACGACACAAACTCGAAATCAAGCTTGCTGTTCAAGGCGAAATGATATGATGAGGAAAATCGACATAAGCTTAGCTCATCATCAAAAATTGTGCTCCGGGAAGAAGGACAAGGTAGCATAGTTATAATTAGCACGATAGTGATGTAGCCGATCAGGCTAGGAATGACGTGATGGAGTATTAAACTTCTCAACAACAAAGTACTGGAAGTACTGAATCACAGTGTTGATTTGATTCACCAATTGGTGTTCTCGGTTGACGACAACCCAGAACCTGTGGAGTGACTATGGTGGGGAAAGGTACTACTTCATCAAAAATTCATAAGATGTAGTGTTGATATCCTCGAGAGACCGGGGGGTAATACTCGACGAAAGATCAAAGTAAAGGTTGGAGTGGTGTATTGATCCACAGAGGACAAGTGCTTAAACTTGCTTGAGAAATGGGATCTAAGAAGAACATATGGTCGAAACCACGATTGCAAAGGATCAATTCGCTGATACCAAAGGATATATATCAAGGAAATAGTTATTACTACAAGAAGCTTCCATGATAAGTTCCACATCGGGTCCATGGGCATGAACACAAAGTTCAAGGTCGACTCCCACTGCTCCAATGCATGACCTTCCATTCACTTCTCGTTTTTCTTAAGTGACATTAGTTGTTGAAAGTTTACCCGGTGCAATACCAGATAAACATGACCCGTGAAATCTTTCGGGTTCACACTGATTAGGGAAGGCGTTGGTTCAACCCATTGGGGCATCTTAGGAACATATACCACAAACTTCAGGAGCGAATAACTCAAGCTAGGGAGCAGAGCATTGTTGACAAAAACAGGGATACAATTTAACAAAGGCATATGTATCTGAGGAAAGGCTCACAAGGTTATCGAATATGAAGGACGGTGTCGGATAAAATCCAATAAAGGATCTGGTGGTCCATAAGAGATCTCATGTGAGCATCGGTACTCAACTAGAAGAAGAAAGAATGCAAGGGGATCAGATGATAGAAACAACCGACTAACTCAAAGCTCAATTGCACAAGAATTACGAATTCCAAGTCAAGGGATCAGAAGCAACACTCTGATTAGGGATGGATAAGTTGAATAGTCAACCAATGACAATTTGATTGGTCGAGAACCAGCTCCAATTAAAATGAAGGCTGAGCCGGAAAGATAATTTATAAAGATCAACTGACGTTTGCGGGCATTTGCAACATAGTGAATCCACGGACTTAGAATGATAACGACAATGGATGCCAGCAAGATTATGTGACTTATGGGATTAACCATAATGCAAGCAAGTAAGAATTTCAGAAGCAATAGGCTGCTTAGGATTTTCGGAAGATCGAATGGTATTTCAAAGAATTTTGTGAAACACATGAACAACTGGGAATTGAGCGGATACTCGATAAGTGTGAGGAATTATCCATAGGGGGTATTCATGTGGCAAAGAACTACAAGGCAGTAAGCTCAAGGATTCTTAAAGAGTTTGGAGAATAATTCAATGCATCTTGTAATAACAAAAGCAACTGGGAATGAAAGTAAGACGACAGGTGCATATAATTATCCATAGGGATAACGATTGTAGGGAATTGCATAAGCAACGGGAACAATGTCTCGAGTGAACAATAGAGAGTATCTTCTGAATCTTTTGGTGTAGTTGGCGATCATCTGGACTGAAGGGGCTCTCCGGGAGAAAGTATTACCGCGAACCTAGAGTCAGAGTTAGTAAAATCGTTTAACCCAAATAGAAGAGATGTCAGAGTCCCAGAGTATAGGTCGAGGAATAAAAGATCCTAATACCACCCAATGGCGACAAGGGCCCATGGGCCGCACAACCATGTTAGTAAAATAGTTTTGCAATTGACTAGACTCGACTTCGGCCAAGGAGTTGGAAAGGGGATTCCTACAGGTAGTCGGCTCTGATACCAACTTGTGACGCTCCCGATTCAATCGTACACTAATCATGCACGCAAATGTGTACGGTCAAGATCAGGGACTCAAGGAAAGATATCACAACACAACTCTAAAATAAAATAAGTCATACAAGCATCATAATACAAGCCAGGGGCCTCGAGGGCTCAAATACAAGTGCTCGATCATAGACGAGTCAATGGAAGCGACAATATCTGAGTACAGACATAAGTTAAACAAATTTTCCTGAAGATGGCTAGCACAAACTGGGATACAGATCGAAAGAGGCGCACACCTCCTGCCTGGGATCCTCCTAAACTGCTCCTGGTCATCGTCAGCGGCCTGCACGCAGTAGTAGGCACCTCCAGAGTAGTTAGAGTCATCGTCGACGGTGGCGTCTGGCTCCTGGGCACCAGCATCTGGTTGCGACAACCAGGTAGAAAGGAAAGGCGGAAAAGGGGGAAGAAAATCAACTGTGAGTACTCATCCAATGTACTCGCAAGCAAGGAGCTACACTACATATGCATGGGTATATGTGTAAAGAGGCCATATGAGTGGACTGAACTGCAGAATGCCAGAATAAGAGGGGGATAGCTAGTCCTATCGAAGACTACGCTTCTGGCAGCCTCCGTCTTGCAGCATGTAGAAGAGAATAGACTGAAGTCCTCCAAGTAGCATCGCATAGCATAATCCTACCCGGCGATCCTCCCCTCGTCGCCCTGTGGAAAAGCGATCATCGGGTTCTCTGTGGAACTTGTCTGGGTATGTTTTATTAAGTATCCGGTTCTAGTTGTCATAAGGTCAAGGTACAACTCCGGGTCGTCCTTTTACCGAGGGACACGGCTATTCGAATAGATAAACTTCCCTGCAGCGGTGCACCACATAACGCAACATGCTCGATCCCATTTGGCCGGACACACTTTCCTGGGTCATGCCCGGCCTCGGAAGATCAACATGTCGCAGCCCCACCTAGGCACAACAGAGAGGTCAGCACGCCGGTCTAAATCCTATGCACGCAGGGGTCTGGGCCCATCGCCCATTGCACACCTGCATGTTGCGAGGGTGGCCGGAAGGAGAACTAGCCCCCTTAATACAAGAGCAGGCTTACGTTCCAATCCGGCGCGCGCCGCTCAGTCGCTGACATCACGAAGGCTTCGGCTGATACCACGACGTCGAGTGCCCATTTCTTTCCCGTGTAGTTGGTTAGTGCGTATAGGCCAGTGGCCAGACTCAGATCAAATACCAAGATCTCGTTAAGCGTGTTATTATGAAGCAACTGCGAATGCCGACCAGGGCCAGGCCTACCTCTCTCCTAGGTGGTCTCAACCCGCCCTGTCGCTCCGCCACAATGTAACAGTCGGGGGCCATCGGGAACCCAGTCCCACCTCTACCGGGATGGAGCCACCTGTCCTTCCAGCCCCCACAGCGGAATCACTTGCGGGTACTCAACGAGCCAACCCGACTTTAGTCACCATCTGTATAGTATGTATATATGTATAGTATATACCCGTGATCACCTCCCAAGTGATCACGACCCGATAGTATAGCAAGGTAGACTGACAAGAATGTAGGGCCACTGATGGTAAACTAGCATCCTATACTAAGCATTTAGGATTGCGGGTAAGGTATCAACGACCGTAGCAACAATGACAGGCTATGCAACAGAATAGGAGTAACCGAACAGCAACATGCTACACTACTCTAATGCAAGCAGTATAGAGAAGAATAGGCGATATCTGGTGATCAAGGGGGGGCTTGCCTGGTTGCTCTAGCAAGAAGGAGGGGTCGTCAACTCCGTAGTCGAACTGGGGTCGCCAGCAGTCTCGGGGTCTACCGGAAAGAAGTAACGGAGGGGGAACACAATAAATAACAAAGCAATCAAAGCATCACAAAGCGTAACATGGCAATAAGCGGTGTTAGGTGTGCCCCAATGCGGTAGTGGGTGATACCGACGAAGGGGGGAAACATCCGGGAAAGTATCCCCGGCGTTTCGTGTTATCGGACAGATGAACCAGAGGTGAAATGTTGCAGGTTCACTATGCTCGGTATGCGTGGCGGACGAACGGGTCACGTGTCTGGATTCGTCTCGTCGTTCTGAGCAACTTTCATGTACAATGTTTTCCATCCGAGCTATGGTTAATTTTATATTAATTTTAAAAGATTTAATCATTTTTAGAATTTACTTAATAATTTTAAATCAACATTATCCAGAATAGTGTATGATGACGTCGTCATGACATCAGCATGACGTCAGTAATCAAACAGGGCGTTGACTGGGTCAAGCTGGCGTGCGGGGCCCACCTGTCATACTCTCTTTAGGTTAATAAGGATTTAGCTAATCTAATTACTGTTTAATTAAACTAACTAGTTAATTAGAAATTAAATATGATTAATTAACTCAATTAATTCACTGATTAATTAATTAATTTATAATTTTATTAATTCATTTTTATTTTATTTTCTTTTATTTAGAAGAAAAGAAAATGTTCTGGGGTTGGGCCCCGTTTGTCATAGGCCCTAGGGGCCTTAGCGGGCGTCGGCGTTAGCGGGTTCGGGCGCAACGGGTGCCCATCACCCGTTCGTTCGGGCGCACGCCCAGTGGCGGGCGGAGCCGGCAGGGCGGCACAGCAGAGGAGGCCGATGGATACGGCACCGGCCAGGCGGCCGGGGCGGCGAGGAAGCGGCACAGGCGAGGCCACGGTGACCTGGGGTGGTAGTGGCACGGCAGGTGCGGTGGCTAGAGGAGGCAACAACAGCCGTGGAGGAGGGGAGCGCAGGACGCGGCCGGTGTGGCGCGAAGCGCGATCAAGCAGGGACGCCCATGCGCGAGCGATAGCGGGCGCACGCGTCCAGAGCGCGGCGGGGTGCAGGGCCACGAGCGAGGGCTCGCGAGGAGCGTGAATGGCGAGGTGCAGAGAGCCGCAGGAGGGTTGCCAGGTACGGCCAAGGGTACGCTGAGCACGTGCTGGCGCCGTGAAGGACGGCGCCAGGGCGCGACGCGACAGCGGGAGCAGCGGCGGAGTAGTGTGGCCAGAGGAAAAGGGGAGAGGAGGGCTTCTCACGGAGGCGTGTACGGGAGTGGCAGTGGGGCGCGGGGAGGAGGACGGGGACGACGGTGTTGATGGAGACGACGGCGGCGATGGTGTCCGGCGAGGAGGAGGATGGGGACGACACGTGGTGGGGAGGAGACGAGGTCAAGGCGGCGTTGGCGATGGCGGAGCGGTCCGGCGAGGGGCGGCTCCGGCGTCAGCGTCGTGCGGCTGGAGCGCGTCGGGCTCGGGCGCGCCC
>NC_041393.1:72376236-72377968 GCF_002162155.2 Triticum dicoccoides
TGAGGATATGGAGGGGGGTTGGGCCGGTTGGTGGGTTGGCCGGCTGAGCCGTCTGGCCCAGTTGGCCGGGGGGCCTTTTATTTTATTTTTGCTTTCTGTTTTATTCTTTTCTTTTTACTTATTTTTCCTTTACTGTTTTCTATTATTTCCAATATACTTTAGTTTTAGTAAAATATAAAGTTAGTTCCTAAAATAGTGCTACTACATATTCTAATGCCACAAGAACTTGGGCAACCAGATAAAATAGTTTAATATTTTATTAATCGTAAAAAGCATTTAATTAATTGTTTTGCTACTGTTTAAAATATAATTAGAGTATTAAACCTTTTCTAAAAGTGTGGTTTCTCCACCATACTTACCTATGCATTATTTTGCTCACCCAGAACATTTTAGTTTTAATATTTGAAAACTTTTATTGTTTGCTTGATTTTGAATTTGAATTTAAATCGGTTTCGAACAAACGCGAGATTAGCAACAGTAATCGAGGTGACGTGGCATCATTAGTAGATGGTTACTGTAGCTTAATTATCCGGGCATCACAATTAACATCAAATTAAATTAGCAAAAAATTTGCTCACGGGATGGCGACGGCGTGAGGGCGCGCGGCGAGGGCAACGGGCAGGGGACGGCGACGGTGTGTGAGGGGCGGCGCGGCGACGGTCGACGGTGAGGTGCGTTGCGGGGCGGGGCGGCGACGGGCAGGGGCCGGCGGCGTCGCGAGGCACGGGGTGCGGGGCGGCGCGGGACGGCGTGGGGCGACGACGGTGACGGCGAGGCGGAGACGGACGGGCAGCCTGGCGGCGTCGGGCGGCGGGGAAGAACGAACTGAACAAAAATGTCACGAGTGCTGCTTATATAGGTAGAGCATTGATCCCGGTTCATGGCACCAACCGGGACCAATGCACCCCTTTATTCCCGGTTGGTGGCACCAACCGGGACCAAAGGCCTCTTTTCAGCAGCCCAAAGGGCGGGAAACAGAGACCTTTGGTCCCGGTTAGTGCCACAAACCGGGACAAAAGAGGGGCATTGGTCCCGGTTGGTGCTACCAACCGATACCAATGCACCCCTTTAGTCCCGGTTGGTGGCACCAACCGGGACCAAAGGTCGTGTGCTGGCACGGTGCGGTGCTATGTTTAGTCCCACCTCGCTAGCCGAGAGGGGCTCAGAGTGGTTTATAAGTCTTGCCGAACCTACCACTTTGAGCTCCTCTCTACTGTAGGCTTACGGGCCTAAAATCACTCTCTGTGCTTATGGGCCTATTGGGCCTACTGCGGGCCTGCATCCTGGCCCTAGTAATGGGTTTTCTAGTCGTATGCAGGCCGTGGTGGCCCTGTAGGTGGCACTTTTTTAATTTTTCCCAGTTTTTTTGCTTTCTTTTTTGTTTCTAATTACTTATTTATTTTCTTTTACGATAATTCTTTTTGCTATTAAAGTTTGTAACAAAATTCTAATTACGTATTTATTTTCTTTTATGATAATTCTTTTTGCTTTTAATGTTTTGAACAAAATTCTAATACTTATTTATTTTCTTTTATGATAATTCTTTTTGCTATTAAAGTTTGTAACAAAATTCTAATTACTTATTTATTTTCTTTTATGATAATTATTTTTGCTTTTAATGTTTTGAACAAAATTCTTATTACCTATTTATTTTCTTTTATGATAATTCTTTTTGCTATTAAAGTTTGTAACAAAATTCTAATTACTTATTTATTTTCTTTTATGATAATTC
>NC_041393.1:72378209-72383425 GCF_002162155.2 Triticum dicoccoides
TTTGAACAAAATTCTAATTACTTATTTATTTTCTTTTATGATAATTCTTTTTGCTATTAAAGTTTGTAACAAAATTCTAATTACTTATTTATTTTCTTTTATGATAATTCTTTTTGCTTTTAATGTTTTGAACAAAATTCTAATTACTTATTTATTTTCTTTTATGATAATTCTTTTTGCTATTAAAGTTTGTAACAAAATTCTAATTGCTTATTTATTTTCTTTTTTGATAATTCTTTTTGCTATTAAAGTTTGTAACAAAATTCTATATAATTTTAGTTTCAATAATACTAGAGGTTTATAAAAGCTTTTTAGTTGATTCCTTTAGTACCAGTTCTAAGGCTGTTACAAAGGCATTTTATTTGGTACAGGTTTTAAGGCTGGGGCCCCATGAGCACCTTTTAGTACCGGTTCATGGCATGAACCAGTAAAAGAGTTTTTTAGTTGATTCTTTTGCAGCTGTTTTTAGTCCCACCTCGCCAAGTGAGAGGCACTCACAGCGGCTTATAAGCCCTGAGTGTAGAGACGATGAAGGGGAAGCGCAGTGCTCACCTGCACGTTGGCCTGAAGCTAAGCAACGTGCAGGTGAGCATTGCGCCTCTCTTTTATTTTGGCATGGTATCATCATTTCATCTAGCATATGCAAGAAAGTTGAGAGGGTTACGGCAAAAACTGGATGCACTTCGTGTACAAAACGGACAATCTCTTTCAAAGTATCAGGATTTCATACGGAAACTTGTGTGTTACAACATGCATTTCAAATGAACCACAAAAAGGTTGAAAGTTGGCATGGTATCATCATAATAGTTGTGGAGAAAGTCTTCACTTTTTCTTCGCTTGTGTCCTTTCCTTATTGCACCGTAAGCATGGATAATCTTCATCATTTATCAGGGAGGAATTTCATGAAACTTTTCATAATCTTCAGACATGTCTGTCTTGCCCTCCACTCCCACGATGCCCCTTTTTCCTGAAAGAACTATGTGGCGCTTTGGCTCATCGTATGATGTATTCGCTTCCTTAATTTTTATTTTTCTCGGTTTGGTAGACATGTCCTTCACATAGATAACATGTGCCACATCATTGGCTAGGACGAACGGTTCGTCAGTGTACCCAAGATTGTTCAGATCCACTGTTGTCATTCCGTACTGTGGGTCTACCTGTACCCAGCCTCCTGACAGATTGACCCATTTGCACTTAAACAAAGGGACCTTAAAATCTACTCCGTAGTCAAGTTCCCATATGTCCACTATGTAACCATAATATGTGTCATTTCCCCTCTCGGTGGATGCATCAAAGCGGACACTGCTGTTTTGGTTGGTGCTCTTTTGATCTTGGGCGATCGTGTAAAATGTATTCCCATTTATCTCGTATCCTTTCCAAATCGTAACAGTCAAAGATGGTCCCCTGGACAATGAGTACAACTCATCACAAACAGTGTTTTCATCTCTAAGACGTGTTTCCAACCAACTGCTAAAAGTCCTGATGTGTTCACATGTAATCCAGTCGTCGCACTGCTCCGGGTGTTTGGAGCGCAGACTGTTCTTGTGTTCATCGACATAAGGGGTCACCAAGGTAGAGTTCTGTAGAACTGTGCTGTGTGCTTGAGACCAAGAATATTCGTCCCTGCATATTATTATCTCCCCTCCAAGCGTGACTTTTCAGTCAGTCTCCCCTCATACCGCGATTTAGGGAGACCTATCTTCTTAAGGTCAGGAATGAAGTCAACACAAAACCCAATGACATCCTCTGTTTGATGGCCCATGGAGATGCTTCCTTTTGGCCTAGCACGTTTACGGACATATTTCTTTAGGACTCCCATGAACCTATCAAAGGGGTACATGGGTAGAAATACGGGGCCCAGAATGACAATCTCATCAACTAGATGAACTAGGACGTGCGTCATGATATTGAAGAAGGATGGTGGGAACTCCAGCTCGAAACTGACAAGACATTGCACCACATCACTCCTTAGCCTTGGTATGATTTCTGGATCGATCACCTTCTGAGAGATTGCATTGAGGAATGCACATAGCTTCACAATGGCTAATCGGACGTTTTCCGGTAGAAGCCCCCAATGCAACCGGAAGCAGTTGCGTCATAATCACGTGGCAGTCATGAGACTTTAGGTTCTGAAACTTTTTCTCTGCCATATTTATTATTCCCTTTATATTCGACGAGAAGCCAGTCGGGACCTTCATACTAAGCAGGCATTCAAAGAAGATTTCCTTCTCTTCTTTGGTAAGAGCGTAGCTGGCAGGACCTTCATACTGCTTTGGAGGCATGCCGTCTTTTTCGTGCAAACGTTGCAGGTCCTCCCGTGCCTCAGTTGTATCTTTTGTCTTCCCATACACGCCCAGTAAGCCTAGCAGGTTGACACAAAGGTTCTTTGTCACGTGCATCAGGTCGATCGAAGAGCATACCTCTAGGTCTTTCCAGTAGGGTAGGTCCCAAAATATAGATTTCTTCTTCCACATGGGTGCGTGTCCCCCAGCGTCACTCGGAACAGCTAGTCCGCCGGGACCCTTTCTAAAGATTACATGTAAATCATTGACCATAGCAAGTACGTGATCACCGGCACGCATGGCGGGCTTCTTCCGGTGATCTACATCGCCTTTGAAATGCTTGGCTTTCTTTCGACATTGATGGTTGGTCGGAAGAAATCAACGATGGCCCAGGTACACATTCTTCCTGCAGCTTCCCAGGTATATACTTTCGGTGTCAGCTAAACAATGCATGCATGCGTGGTATCCCTTGTTTGTTTGTCCTGAAAGGTTACTAAGAGCGGGCCAATCGTTGATGGTTACAAACAGCAACGCATGCAGGTTAAATTCCTCCTGTTTGTGCTCATCCCACGCACGTACACCGTTTCCATTCCACAGCTGTAAAAGTTCTTCAACTAATGGCCTTAGGTACACATCAATGTCGTTGCCGGGTTGCTTAGGGCCTTGGATGAGAACTGATATCATAATGAACTTCCGCTTCATGCACATCCAAGGAGGAAGGTTATACATACATAGAGTCACGGGCCAGGTGCTGTGATTGCCGCTCTACTCTCTGAAAGGATTGATGCCATCCGCGCTTAAACCAAACCATACGTTCCTTGGGTCACGTGCAAACTCAGCCCAGTACTCTCTCTCGATTTTTCTCCACTGCGACCCGTCAGCGGGTGCTCTCAACTTCACGTCTTTCTTACGGTCCTCGCTGTGCCATCGCATCAACTTGGCATGCTCTTTGTTTCTGATCAGTCGTTTCAACCGTGGTATTATAGGAGCATACCACATCACCTTCGTAGGAACTCTCTTCCTGCGGGGCTCGCCGTCAACATCACCAGGGTCATCTCGTCTGATCTTATACCGCAATGCACCACATACCGGGCATGCGTTCAAATCCTCGTACGCACCGCGGTAGAGGATGCAGTCATTAGGGCATGCATGTATCTCCTGCACCTCCAATCCTAGAGGGCATAGGACCTTCTTTGCTGCATACGTACTGTCGGGCAATTCATTATCCTTTGGAAGCTTCTTCTTCAATATTTTCAGTAGCTTCTCAAATCCTTTGTCAGGCACAACATTCTCTGCCTTCCAATGCAGCAATTCCAGTATGGTACCCAGCTTTATGTTGCCATCTTCACAATTGGGTACAACTTTTTTTGTGATCCTCTAACATGCGATCGAACTTCAGCTTCTCCTTTTGACTTTCACATTGCGTCCTTGCATCGACAATGACCCGGCGAAGATCATCATCGGGCACATCGTCTGGTTTCTCTTGATCTTCAGTAGCTTCCCCAGTTGCAGCATCATCGGGCACATCGTCTGGTTCCTCTTGATCTTCAGCAGCTCCCCCCGTTGCAGCATCACCGTATTCAGGGGGCACATAGTTGTCATCGTCCTCTTCTTCTTCGCCGTCTTCCATCATAACCGCTATTTCTCCATGCCTCGTCCAAACATTATAGTGTGGCATGAAACCCTTGTAAAGAAGGTGGGTGTGAAGGATTTTCCGGTCAGAGTAAGACTTCGTATTCCCACATTTACTACATGGACAACACATAAAACCATTCTGCTTGTTTGCCTCAGCCACTTCGAGAAAAATATGCATGCCCTTAATGTACTCGGAGGTCTGTCTGTCACCATACATCCATTGCCGGTTCATCTGCGTGCATTACATATAATTATGTGTGTCAAAATTAAGAAAATCAGACAAATATCTATCTAAAGTAAGAAAATAAGACAAGTATCATAAAGAAGATAAAACAAGAGGCTCACCATGGTGGTGCCGACGACGAGATCGGCACGGACGATCAACGGCGGTGAAAACGGGGACGGGGCGTGACGGACCCCTAAATCTAGGCAAATCTCGAAAAAAATGGAGCTCCGAGGTCGAGCTTCGACAGGAGAAAGCTTAACTAGTGTGGCTCGGGCATTTCATCGAACACCTCATGTGCATAGGAGGTGAACTAGAGCACCCAAATGCCCTCTCCTCGCCGGATTGAAAAAACAGAGCACTGTGGAGTGCTCTTCCGCGGTGGTGGGTATATATAGGCAAGTTATTTGTCCCAGATCGTAGCATGAACCGGTACTAAAGCCACCCCTTCTGTCCCGGTTCATGCCACGAACCGGGACCAATGGTTGTGGCCCACCAGCGAGGACCATTGGTCCCGGTTCGTGGCTCGAACCGGGACAAATGGTTCTACACGAACCGGGACCAATGCCCACGAGGCCCCGGCCGGCCCCCTGGGCTCACGAACCGGGTCAAATACCCCCCATTGGTCCCGGTTCTTGAAGAACCGGGACTAATGGGCTGGCCAGGGCCGAACGGTGGCCCTGTTTTCTACTAGTGTCTGTTACACCGGCTATTCAATATTTCTATAAACCAATGCGGCTGCCCTTCGCTCGGCGAGGTGGGACTAAACATTGTGCACTGCGGAACGGGAGCGCACCCCCTTTAGTACCGGTTCGTGGCGCCAACCGGTACTAAAGGGTGGGTCTTTAGTACCGGGTGGAGCCACGAACCGGTACTAAAGGGGGTCGCTTCCCGCCGCTTCGCCTGACCAAATTTAACCTTTAGTACCGGTTCCTGTCTCCAACCGGTACTAAAGGCCTCCCCTATATAACCAGCACTTACGAAAAGTTTCAATTATCATCCATCTTCGTCGTGCCCCGTCCCCGTGCGCGCCGCCCCCGTCACCGTCGTCGCCGTCGCCGTCCCCGTTGACGTCG
>NC_041393.1:72383761-72385328 GCF_002162155.2 Triticum dicoccoides
ATCGATTGCCGCTCGCCGGCGGCCTCTACACACACACACACACACACATACACACACACGCACACGCACACGCAAACACACACACACACACACACACACACACATGTTTAAAGTCAAAATGTTAGATTATATAAGAATTAGATAATGTTAGATGAGTTGGTTTTTTATACTTTTAGCTATAGATGAATTTATATTAATGTTAGATGAATTAATATATACTAAATTTAGGTATATGAGATTTGATCATCTAATTAAAATTTTAGTATATAGACCTCGCTACTTTATTTTTAGTAAGAAAATTAATAGAACTAGTTAATTAGTTGAATTATAGTTGAATTAGGAGCTATACTTTATTTAGGTATATTGTTAGTAAGTGCTTAGTTGAATTAATTAGTTGAAGTAGCTAGTTAAATTAATAGAACTAGTTTAATTAGTTGAATTAATATATAACTAAGTGTTTAATGTTTCACCTATGAACATAGGAAATGTCGTCTGACGACGAAAACGATTTCATTATGTGCGAAGACTGCGAAGACCAACGCGGCATGTGCGACAGAAATTTCCTAATTGATGATAGGCGCTTCAGCATCTAGCTGGATAAGACCTTTGAAGTGGATACAGTAAGTCACAACAACAAGTCTTTTTTCGTAATTAAGCATGACTTATATATGCTTCACTTACTTTAACTTATTATTTTAAATTTTCACTATTCTACTAGCGTATCCCCTGCCATGCAAAGAATTTTTGTCTTGGATAAGATAGGTTTCAGTCGTGACAAAATTATGGAGGTAAAGAGAGTTTACTTGAAGATCAAGCATGGTTATACCTTCAACGTCAAATTATACAATCAAGAAACCTACACCCATCTTGAATGCAAAACTTGGTAAGCACTATGCAAGGCTTATGCATTTGAGCCTGATATGTTTATCACCTTTGATATTCGTCCCGAAGATGATATTGAAGGTAATAGAGACATTTGGGTCGATGTGCAGACGCCTCCAGTTCTACCATTATGTGAGTTTTTCATGCCATATTTATGTTGATATTGTTTTTTCTAAAATAGTTGACAACTAATTTCTATTGACAGCTTATTTTCATTCAATCAAACATGTCCAGAGCTTGGTAGACAGGACCGTCCACTGTCCCGGGGCTGAACTAAACTGTGAGGAGATAAGTCAATATGTTTCATGGCTTGAGGATCTTGATGCTGTCAAGAGAAATTATTTTCCTAGACTTGCTGTGACGCCCGGATAGTTACGCTACAGTAATCCTTCGCTAGTGATGCCACGTCACCTCGATTACTGTGGCTAATCTCGCATTAGTTCGAAACCGATTCGAATTAAATTTAAAAATTTGGCAAACAACAAAAGTTTTCAAAAAATTAAACTAAAAGGTTCGGAGTGTGCAGTTAAATGACAGGGTAATTATAATAAAGCGAACACAATTTTACAAAATACATAAATGGCATAAACTAATTAAATCAGAAAGAAAATAAATAAAGGATAGAAAATAGAAAAGAAGACAAAACAAATAAGAGCAAAAGGGCGCAGCCCCCCCCCCCCTGCTG
>NC_041393.1:72385338-72386078 GCF_002162155.2 Triticum dicoccoides
CGCCCGACCGCGCCCTGCGTCGTGCGTGCTTGCCCCCGACGCCCCTCTGCACCCGCTAGCCCCTGCTCTCGCTGCGCCCCCGCATCCTCTGCACACGGCCGCGGCCACGGCCGATGGCGCCGGCCCCCAGCGCTCCTCCGCGCGGCCGCCTCTCCACAGGCCACGGCCGGCGCGCCCCGCTTCGACCATGGCCTCGCCGTGGCCACCGCCCCCTGCTCCGGCGCCTTGCCGGGTCCGCCCGCACATGGGCGTGCGCCCGCTCGGGCCGCGTCCTGCGCCCGCGCCCGCTAAGCGGTGCCCGATAGGCCCCTGAGCCTATGGCACGTGGGGCCCGCCCTGGAACGTTTTAGGAAAAAAAGAAAATAATGATAAAAATAAAAAAATAAGTAATTACATAAATATATTAAATAAATAAATAAATAATAACTAAAATAATTAAAATATTGATTAATTAATTAAGTAATTGATTAAGTTAATTAATCCTGATTAGATTAACCTAATCACTAATTAAACTAATTAATCTGTTTTAGTTAATCTTAGTCAATGACAGTGGGACCCACACGTCAGGTTGACCAAGTCAACTCTGTTGACTGCTGATGTCAGCACGACATCATGCTGATGTCATTAATCTGTTTTTCGAATTATTTAAATAATTAATTAAATTACAGAAATTAGTAAAATCTTTAGAAAATCATATCTTTTAATCCGTAACTCGGATTAAATTATTTTCAACATGAAAG
>NC_041393.1:72386442-72392607 GCF_002162155.2 Triticum dicoccoides
ACCAGATATCGCCTATTCTTCTCTATACTGCTTGCATTAGAGTAGTATAGCATGTTACTGTTTGGTTTCTCCTATTCTGTTGCATAGCCTGTCATTGTTGCTACAGTCATTGATACCTTACCCGCAATCCTAAATGCTTAGTATAGGATGCTAGTTTATCATCTGTGGCCCTACATTCTTGTCAGTCTGCCTTGCTATACTATTGGGCCGTGATCACTCGGGAGGTGATCACGGGTATATACTATACATATATACATACTACAGATGAGGACTAAAGTCGGGTCAGCTCTATGAGTACCCGCAAGTGATTCGGATAAGGGGGCTGAAAGGACAGGTGGCTCCATCCCGGTAGAGGTGGGCCTGGGTTCCCGACGGCCCCCGACTGTTACTTTGTGGCGGAGCGATAGGGCAGGTTGAGACCACCTAGGAGACAGGTGGGCCTGGCCCTGTTCGGCGTTCGCGGATACTTAACACGCTTAACGAGATCTTGGTATTTGATCTGAGTCTGGCCATTTGGTCTATACGCACTAACCATCTACGTGGGAGTAGTTATGGGTATCCCGGCGTCGTGGTATCAGCCGAAGCACTTCAGACGTCAGCGACGGAGCGGCGCGCGCCGGATTGGACCGCGTAACGTGACTTCCTTTGTAATGGAGGTTGCTAGGTCTGCTTCCGGCCGCCCTCGCAACGTGCAGGTGTGCTATGGGCGATGGGCCCAGACCCCTGTGCGCTTAGGTTTAGACCGGCGTGTTGGCCTCTCTGTTTTGCCTAGGTGGGGCTGCGACGTGTTGATTTTCCGCGGCCGGGCATGACCCAGGAAAGTGTGTCCGGCCAAATGGGATCAAGCGTGTTGGGTTATGTGGTGCACCCCTGCAGGGAAGTTAATCTATTCGTATAGCCGTGATCTTCGGTAACAGGACGACTTGGAGTTGTACCTTGACCTTATGACAACTAGAACCGGATACTTAATAAAACACACCCTTCCAAGTTCCACAGACAACCCGGTGATCGCTTTTCCACAGGGCGACGAGGGGAGGATCGCCGGGTAGAATTATCTATGCGATGCGACTGGAGATGCTACTTGGAGATGCTACTTGGAGGACTTCAGTCTACTCTCTTCTACATGCTGCAAGACGGAGGCTGCCAGAAGTGTAGTCTTCGACAGGATTAGCTATCTCCCTCTTATTCTGGCTTTCTGCAGTTCAGTCCACTGATATGGCCTCCTTACACATATACCCATGCATATGTAGTGTAGTTCCTTGCTTGCGAGTACTTTGGATGAGTACTCACGGTTGCTTTTCTCCCTCTTTTCCCCTTTCCCTTCTACCTGGTTATCGCAACCAGATGCTGGAGCCCTGGAGCCAGACGCCACCTTCGATGACGACTCCTACTACACCGGAGGTGCCTACTACTACGTGCAGGCTGCTGACGACGACCATGAGTAGTTTAGGAGGATCCCAGGCAGGAGGCCTGCGCCTCTTTCAATCTGTATCCCAGTTTGTGCTAGCCTTCTTAAGGAAAACTTGTTTAACTTATGTCTGTACTCAGATATTGTTGCTTCCGCTGACTCGTCTATGATCGAGCACTTGTATTCCAGCCCTCGAGGCCCCTGGCTTGTATTATGATGCTTGTATGACTTATTTATGTTTTAGAGTTGTGTTGTGATATCTTCCCGTGAGTCCCTGATCTTGATCGTACACATTTGCGTGCATGATTAGTGTACGATTGAATCAGGGGCGTCACAAGTTGGTATCAGAGCCGACTGCCTCTAGGAATCCCCTTTCCACAGTCCTTGGCCGAAGTTGAGTCTAGTCATTGCAAAACTTTTACTAACATGGTTGTGCGGCTTACGGGCCCACGTCGCCATTGGGTGGTAGTAGGATCTTTTATTCCTCAACCTTTACTCTGGGACTCTGAACTCTCTTCTATTCGGGTTAAATGAATTTTACTAAATCTAACATTAGGATCTCGTTATCACTTTCACCCGGAGAGCCTCTTATTATTGATGATCGCCTGCTGCACCAGAAGACCCTGAAGATACTCTCCGCTGTTAACTCGAGAACTTGTGTTCATTGCGTTTGCAATTCCCCTTCCACCGTAAACCCTTATGGATAACTACTTGCAGTTGTTATTCCTACCTTCGTCCCCAGTTGGTCTTGCTATTACAAGATACCCCGAAAAACTCGTCGTTGTTTCGATAATCCTTTGAGTTTACTGCCTTGCTATTCTTTGTCACCTGAATACCCCTACGGTTGATTCTCGCACTTATCGAGTATCCGCTCATCCCCCAGTTGTTCATGTGTTACACAAAAGACTTCGAAATACCATTCGATATTCCGAAAATCCTCAGCAACCTATTGCTCTGGAATTTCTTGTTTGCTTTCATTATGATTAATCCCATAAGTGTAGTAATCATATTGGCATCCTTTGTCACCATCATTTTTGAGTCTGTTGATTCAATATGTTGTGAATGTTCGCAATCATTAGTCGAGTCCTAGGATTATCTTTCCGGCTCAGACATCATTTTGAACATGAGCTGGTTCTCGACCAAACTATCTGTCGTTGATTGTGCCTCTGGTATATTCAATTGATCCATCCTTGATCAGAACGTCTGCTTCTGATCCTTTGTTTTGGAAATCATAATTCCTTTGCACTTAAGCTTTGAATTATTCAGATGATTCCATAACCTGTTGCATTTGCATTCCTTCCTCTTCTGGTTGAGTATCGATACTCACATCAGATCCTTTGTGGACCATCAAGTCCTTTGTTGGATTGTTATCCGACAGTGTCCTTCACATTTGATCACTTTGTGAGTTCCTTCCCTGATACATAATGCCTTTGTCAAGTTGTATCCTCTGCTTGGCCAACCATGCTCTGCTTTCGGGCTTGTGTTATTTACTCTTGAAACTTGTGGTATATGTTTCTATGAAGCCCCTATGGGTTGAACATATGCCTTCTCTAAACTGTGTGAACCCGAAAGTTTTCACAAATCATACTCTTCTGGTGCTTCGCCAGATAAAATTTCAACACTGCAACTTCATCGAACGTGGGAATTAAATGAAAGGTTATGCATTGGAGAAGTGGGAGTCGACCTTGAACTTTGTGTTCATGCCCATGGACACGATGTAGATCCTATCATGGAAGCTTCTTGTAACTATTTCCTTGATATAATATCCTTTGGTATCGGTGAATTGATCCTTTGCAATCGTGGTTCCGACCATGTCCTCCTTTAAATACCATTTCCTGTGCAAGTTTAAGCACTTGTCTTCTATAGAGCAATACCCCAGTCCAACCTCTACTTGGATCTGTCGTCGAGTATTACCCCCTAGTATCTCGAGATTATCACGGAACTGCATAACTTCTTATGAGTTCTTCATCAAGTGCTACATTCTCATTGATTCCAATTTTTCACGGGCTCTGAGTTATTTAACACTCAAAGACACCGATAACTGACACGAGTCCGCATCGCGATTAAGCAACTCTTGGTAACCTTCATTACTTACGAGTTTGAATTCCATCACGTCATTCCTAGCCTGTTTGGCTATATCCTTGTCGTGCCAATTTTAACTGTGCTACCTGGTCATCTTCCCAGAGCATAATTTTCGACAGTGAGTTAATCTTACATCAATCTTCCTCGTCATATCATTTCTCCTTGAACAACAAACTTGATTTCGAGTTTGTGTCATACCCTTGGTTCCATTAACCTTTCGCTTCATCATTCCTTTGACTTGATGTCATCGCCGATCTATTACATCTTCGTGGAGCCTCTCGATAAAATTTGTCATGATCATCATCAACATCTTGACTCCTTCCTGGATATCAATTGAATTCATGATGAGAAATACCGTCCTTGCCCCTTGATGGTTTGTGTTATCATCGACCACCTTATTGCCTTCCGTTCAACACAAACTTATTCGTGTTTTCTGTTATACCTGGAGACCCTTACTATCCAGCATCCGTTCTTCTTTGCCTTCGAGTATTACCATCTTTTATGTCAAGGATGTCGTGGGAAATTCACCACCCTTAAGAATTCTTGATACCAGTGATACTTATTAACATCACCATTCTTTTCTTGGTCCCCGTGATATTTCTAACCGGAATACCGACAGATGGTCCGTGATGTGTAAATTCTAAACTTCGAGCAACCCTCTTGCTTTGAAGTTATTGGTCTATAGTTTCATTCTACGACTATGGCTTATTGAATCACCATTCTGACATTGGTCGTGCAACCCAACCCATATTTTGGGCGCACCTTTCAACCAACGTTTAATTGTGTATGTTTTCCTCAAGCATACTTCCTTATATCATTTGATCTGACAAATGTTATCTCCTTGTTCACTTAATTGTGGAGATCCATCTTTTGGAAATCTCGATGAATTGCCGTTGAGTTCACTAGACACCTCCTTGTCCTCTCCTTGGGATAATGATGAACTCTTGTTAACGGAAATCACTTCATAGTTCCTTTCCCGAGAATCTTACAGTGTTATCCCGTCAATTTGTGTTGCACCTTTCTTCTCAGGCATCCTGAGCCTGAGGTATCATGACACCAATCATACCTGAACCTCGGTCAGATGTGATGGTTTGAACATATTTCTAAGGGTTATAACATTGGTCTTTAACCCGATAAGGTGATGTCATCCTAACACACCTGCCCGGAGGGCCTATTGTTATAGTTCTTCCTTTTAGCAGTGTTAGTCATTCTTCCGTGAGGAAATTGGAAGACTTATTCTATAAGTTGTTCCTGATGGATCCTTTGTGTTTCCAAAGTCTGATCTTCACCTGATGACCATGTCAATGCTATCTCGAAGCATGCATGTGGTACTCCAATTTTCAATAAGAACATTTGAAGCCCAATGCTAAATGTTTCCTGCTCAATTATCCAAACACCACTGTATGGGTAATGTCATGAAATTTCTCTTCCCTTGCCTAAACGGGTTTTCTACTTTATATCATGTCATGGATATCATGCTCTATTTGCCCTTGGAAAGGATATACCCCTGAATTATGTATTTAAACACATTTTCCTTTCCATTGTTTTGTTTAAACCTTCTTGTGATCTATATGAGCGGTAATAATTCCCTGCTTATGTAAACACCTCGGTGTACAACTCTGTCAGTAAGACCCTGTTACTATTGTTGATGACTTTCAGTAACCACCGATGGACGAGAACTTTGCCTATTGGTCCGCCTCGTTTTAACGAGCAGGAAAATGGTTCTCCTTGTCCCTCGCCTTGGTACCGATGTAGTTGCTGACATATAACTGACAGGCTAACCTCTGACATGCCTTACTTGCATGATCCTGCAAGACATCACCGCCTTCCTACTTTTAACCCACATGGTGGGCCCATAACCCACAGTTCCACAGGATCGAAACCTGACTCTCCTATACAACCTGATGTCAAAGTTATTCCTCGTGCTTGACTTTGTATGTAATTCACGGGCCACTTGCCTGTTGATCTATTCTGGTATCGGACACCATACTTATTCCCGTTGCTCTAAACCCCTTTCACACTCTGCTTCAGGCAATGAATGATTGCCTATCCGCTTGAAACTTCTTATTACACCGTCTTACTTTGCTCTCGATGTGTGTCATTTGTTCAACTCGAGAGATACTCATATGTTCATTCTTGGGATACCCCCAGATGAATTTCCCTTATAACATCCTATCATTGTAGAGCTGCCCCTTACCTATTCGTAAGTACGAGGAGTTCCCCGAAGAAAGGACGACAACTTCATCATGATGCTTTGGAATAAAGAATTGAAGACATCAACGAAAGGGATTAACTTCTTCGAGAAGATCCATTAGAATAACCAGAACTTTCCCCCTTACTCCCCTCTTAAATCTCGGGACAAGATTTCTTGTAGTGGAGGAGAATTGTGACGCCCGGATAGTTACGCTACAGTAATCCTTCGCTAATGATGCCACGTCACCTCGATTACTGTGGCTAATCTCGCATTAGTTAGAAACCGATTCGAATTAAATTTAAAAATTTGGCAAACAACAAAAGTTTTCAAAAAATTAAACTAAAATGTTCGGAGTGTGCAGTTAAATGCCAGGGTAATTATAATAAAGCGAACACAATTTTACAAAATACCTAAATGGCCTAAACTAATTAAATCAGAAAGAAAATAAATAAAGGAAAGAAAATAGAAAAGAAGACAAAAC
>NC_041393.1:72392625-72393405 GCF_002162155.2 Triticum dicoccoides
TCCCCCGATCCAGTTCTGGATCGGGATCGGGCCGACACCCCGCGCCCCCCCACGACGCCGGCGCCCCGTCCCCATCGCCAATCCCGTCGCTCGTCACCTCACCGTCCCCGGAGGCTGCCACTCGCCGCCCGAACACCGACGCTGCCCGATCCCGTCGCCCTCGGTGCCCGACGCCGCACTTCGCCCGACCCCGCCGACGTCGCACCTCGCTGAGACGCCGCCGCCTCCACCTCGTCGTTCTACCCCGCCGGAGCTGCCTCCCCATCGTCGCCGGACTGCCGCCACCTTGACCCCTTCCTCGTCGGACCTCCCCGACCGCCGTCACGCCCGCTGCCCGTGCCCTACAGCCCCGCCGTGAGCGTCCTGCTCCTCTCCCCTCTTCCCCGTCACTGCGCGCCCGAGGCCGTGCTCGCTCGCGGCCTCCCCGCGCTCGTCGCGCCTCCTCTGGATGGCCATCGCGCCCGAGCCGTTCCCCGCCGTCGCCTTGCCGTACACGGCCGCCCGACCACGCCCTGCGTCATCCGTGCTTGCCCCCGACGCCCCTCTGCACCCGCTAGCCCCTGCTCTCGCCGCGTCCCCGACTCCTCTCCGGCCGGCCTCCCAAGCCGCCCCCTCCCCTGTCTCTGCCTTCACCGCGCCCGTGATCGCCCCTGACGTGCGGCGCCGCGCTCGTCACCCATCCCCTCGCCTCCGTTCCCCCTGCTTCCCCGCCGGCGCTCACCCCTGCGCCCTTGCATCCTCTGCACACGGCCGCGGCCACGGCCGATGGCGCCGGCCCCC
>NC_041393.1:72393994-72397826 GCF_002162155.2 Triticum dicoccoides
CGCCCCCGCATCCTCTGCGCACGGCCGCGGCCACGGCCGATGGCGCCGGCCCCCAGTGCTCCTCCGCGCGGCCGCCTCTCCACAGGCCACGGCCGGCGCGCCCCGCTTCGGCCATGGCCTCGCCATGGCCACCGCCCCCTGCTCCGGCGCCTTGCCGGGTCCGCCCGCACCTGGGAGTGCGCCCACTCGGGTCGCGTCCTGCGCCCGCGCCCGCTAAGCGGCGCCCGATAGGCCCCTGAGCCTATGGCACGTGGGGCCCGCCCTGGAACGTTTTAGAAAAAAAAGAAAATAATGATAAAAATAAAAAAATAAGTAATTACATAAATATATTAAATAAATAAATAAATAATAACTAAAATAATTAAAATATTAATTAATTAATTAAGTAATTGATTAAGTTAATTAATCCTGATTAGATTAACCTAATCACTAATTAAACTAATTAATCTGTTTTAGTTAATCTTAGTCAATGACTGTGGGACCCACACGTCAGGTTGACCAAGTCAACTCTGTTGACTGCTGATGTCAGCACGACATCATGCTGATGTCATTAATCTGTTTTTCGAATTATTTAAATAATTAATTAAATTACAGAAATTAGTAAAATCTTTAGAAAATCATATCTTTTAATCCGTAACTCGGATTAAATTATTTTCAACATGAAAGTTGCTCAGAAGGACGAGACGATTCCGGATACGCAACCCGTTCGTCCGCCACACCCCCCTAACCTATCGAACTCGCAACTTTCCCCCTCCGGCTCCTCTGCCCGAAAACACGGAACCCCGGGAATACTTCCCGGATGCTTCCCCCCTTCACCGGTATCACCTCATACCGCGTTAGAACACGTCTAGCTCTGCCTGTTATCATGTTATGCACTTGCTTGCTATGTATTTACTGTTTCTCCCCCCTCTTCTCTTCGGTAGACCCCGTGACGATGCTGATGCCCCAGTTCGACTACGGTGTTGGTGACTCGCCCTTCTTGCCAGAGCAACCAGGCAAGCCCCCCCCCCCCTTGATCACCAGATATCGCCTATTCTTCTCTATACTGCTTGCATTAGAGTAGTATAGCATGTTACTGTTCGGTTTCTCCTATTCTGTTGCATAGCCTGTCATTGTTGCTACAGTCATTGATACCTTACCCGCAATCCTAAATGCTTAGTATAGGATGCTAGTTTATCATCTGTGGCCCTACATTCTTGTCAGTCTGCCTTGCTATACTATTGGGCCGTGATCACTCGGGAGGTGATCACGGGTATATACTATACATATATACATACTACAGATGATGACTAAAGTCGGGTCAGCTCTATGAGTACCCGCAAGTGATTCGGATAAGGGGGCTGAAAGGACAGGTGGCTCCATCCCGGTAGAGGTGGGCCTGGGTTCCCGACGGCCCCCGACTGTTACTTTGTGGCGGAGCGACAGGGCAGGTTGAGACCACCTAGGAGACAGGTGGGCCTGGCCCTGTTCGGCGTTCGCGGATACTTAACACGCTTAACGAGATCTTGGTATTTGATCTGAGTCTGGCCATTTGGTCTATACGCACTAACCATCTACGTGGGAGTAGTTATGGGTATCCCGGCGTCGTGGTATCAGCCGAAGCACTTCAGACGTCAGCGACGGAGCGGCGCGCGCCGGATTGGACCGCGTAACGTGACTTCCTTTGTAATGGAGGTTGCTAGGTCTGCTTCCGGCCGCCCTCGCAACGTGCAGGTGTGCTATGGGCGATGGGCCCAGACCCCTGTGCGCTTAGGTTTAGACCGGCGTGCTGGCCTCTCTGTTTTGCCTAGGTGGGGCTGCGACGTGTTGATTTTCCGCGGCCGGGCATGACCCAGGAAAGTGTGTCCGGCCAAATGGGATCAAGCGTGTTGGGTTATGTGGTGCACCCCTGCAGGGAAGTTAATCTATTCGAATAGTCGTGATCTTCGGTAACAGGATGACTTGGAGTTGTACCTTGACCTTATGACAACTAGAACCGGATACTTAATAAAACACACCCTTCCAAGTTCCACAGACAACCCGGTGATCGCTTTTCCACAGGGCGACGAGGGGAGGATCGCCGGGTAGGATTATGCTATGCGATGCGACTGGAGATGATACTTGGAGATGCTACTTGGAGGACTTCAGTCTACTCTCTTCTACATGCTGCAAGACGGAGGCTGCCAGAAGCGTAGTCTTCGACAGGATTAGCTATCTCCCTCTTATTCTGGCTTTCTGTAGTTGAGTCCACTGATATGGCCTCCTTACACATATACCCATGCATATGTAGTGTAGTTCCTTGCTTGCGAGTGCTTTGGATGAGTACTCACGGTTGCTTTTCTCCCTCTTTTCCCCTTTCCCTTCTACCTGGTTATCGCAACCAGATGCTAGAGCCCTGGAGCCAGACGCCACCTTCGATGACGACTCCTACTACACTGGAGGTGCCTACTACTACGTGCAGGCTGCTGACGACGACCATGAGTAGTTTAGGAGGATCCCAGGCAGGAGGCCTGCGCCTCTTTCGATCTGTATCCCAGTTTGTGCTAGCCTTCTTAAGGCAAACTTGTTTAACTTATGTCTGTACTCAGATATTGTTGCTTCCGCTGACTCGTCTATGATCGAGCACTTGTATTCGAGCCCTCGAGGCCCCTGGCTTGTATTATGATGCTTGTATGACTTATTTATGTTTTAGAGTTGTGTTGTGATATCTTCCCGTGAGTCCCTGATCTTGATCGTACACATTTGCGTGCATGATTAGTGTACAATTGAATCGGGGGCGTCACACTTGCAAATCTTAGTACTCAAAATGTGCGACCAATAGTGTTCGTATTGAACTACGGTCACATGTATTTAGGAAAGATGGTAATATTTTTACTATTTGTCCTGAGTGCATCTTTTGCATACATTATTTTTAAGCTAAACTTCATGTTGCTAAGTATGATACTATACGATGTTCTCTTCAACAGGGACTCCCGATGATAGTTGTGCCTTAGTGGATCTCGACTAACAGTCGCATGTCAATTGTTAGCTTACGGCCAAGACATCCTACATTGCACACGAGTGCATTCAGGATTTCTAGAACCGAGAAATGCTTAATAGTGAAAGACTGGAGCAAAATTGTGAATGATCACAGAGAAGTACTAGGAGTCAACAAGCAGAAGCGCAATCCATGATTAGGAGACAGGTTCATCTGCATGCTCCAATATGATGAATTTGGAGAGCTACACATGTTCTATGTCATTTTACCTGAGAGAGAGCAGCAGGAGTGATTAGCATGCTCTTAGTACTTGTCCTCGCATGTCCGTGTTCTTCGTCCTGAACTTAATCTCAAAGAGTGATCATGTTGAACTCGATGATATCTTTCCTTCTGGTACAAAGTGAATGTTTCTTCTTTAAGCTGGTATTGGTAGTGATTAGATAGCGGTAATGACTATGATGATTAAATAGTAGTAATGATGACTATAATGATTTTTAGCTAGCTAGTATACCGTTAACTTGTTGGTGATTACATATATGATGCAATAGTTTTTATATTAATATGATGATGATGAGTTATTATATCATTTATGAAAGAAACCGCAGATTAGTTTTAACTGGATGGATCCTAGCTAGCTAAGTGATCAAGTATATGCCATATCCATATTAATTACTTGCTCGCCTAATATAAGTGATCAAGTAATATATATGGATATGGCATATATATTTTGATCACTTAGCTAGGACCTAGAATCCATGCATGCATCCTGTTGAAACTAATCTGCAAATACTTTCACCTAATGATTTAACGACTCATTATAATGTAAAAATAATCTCTAGATTAAATTGAAAACACAAAACTAAAGGAAAGAAAAAA
>NC_041393.1:72398009-72402004 GCF_002162155.2 Triticum dicoccoides
TCCCCACCCTTTAGTGCCGGTTACACAACCGGCAATAAAAGCCCTTACGAACCGATGCTATAGCCCGGTTCTACACTAGTGTTACTATGACTATATGTGGATGGAGTTAATTTTTCTTTTCTATGTGTTGGAGTATAATTATTTTTTATGTGTGGGAATTCAACAAGATACAGCCGGTCGAGAAGAAAGCCCCGCACATTATTCATGCACAAAATACCGCAAAAAAAGGAACATGCATGTACAACACAAACACCAATCGACGGCAAGGATTTCGGGCGTGCCCATGCATGCATGTGCATGTGCATGTGCCATAGGACAGCTATATACAGTCTCGGGTGGCTAGGACGGCTAGGACGCGGCCAGCTGAAAGTTTGGGCCTGTGCGCCGGCGCCGCACTCCCATACAATAAGATGACATTACTAATGCTGTCTCAAAATAAAATGCTGTCTCAAAATAAAAAGATGACATTCCTAATGACTATATATGGATGGAGTACAATTTTTCTTCGTGTGTGTAGGAGTACAACCTTTTAATATAAAAACATAATTTATTTTCCTGTTAATACAATAAGATACAGTCGATGGAGAAGAAAAACCCGCGTTATTCATGCAACACCGTAAAAAAGAAAGAAGGAAGAAACATGCACGTACAATACAGAGACCAATCGACGGCAAGGATTTCAGACGTGCCCATGCATGCATGTGCACGTGCATGTTCCTTCCCTAGCTGGACGTTGGGGGCTAGGCGGAGTAGGCCAAGTGCGTCTTTATGTCCGAGATCAAAAATCCGTTGAAGTTGGAGCCCGACGAGGCGGCGTAAGCGCCTATGCCGTCGAAAACGACCCAGTCCCCCACGTTCATCTCCGGCAGCTGGTACCCGGTCACCACCTTGTCGCGGGAGTCGCAGGTCGGCCCGAACACCGTCGAGGCGTACGTGGTGCACTTCTTCTCGCCGCCGGGCGGATGCGGGGCGGTGAGCGGCCTCGGTCGCGGCACGTAGTCGCCCAAGATGGTGCAGCTTAGGGCGCCATAGATGCCGTCGTCGATCCAGTACTGGCGCGCCTCGCCGCGTGTGCGCCTCCCGATGACCCGCGCCGCGAGCGTGAAGGCCCTCTCGGCGAAGTACTGCCCCGGCTCGCTGATCACATCCACGCCGCACCCGCGCGGGAAGTGCTGCGCGAGCGCCTCGCCGATGGCCTCCGCCGCCCCGTCGAACGTGGCGTCCGGCATGAACCCGCCGCCGATGTCGAGCACGCGCATGGGTGGCATGCCGAGCTGCGCGGCCGCGTCGAACGCCACGCGGGCGGCCTCAATGGCCCCGCGGTACACGTCGACCCGGGACGTGCACGCCCCGACATGGAACGCCACGCCGGCCACGCGGAGCCCCGCGCGCTGCGCGGCACGCAGGAGCGGGACCACCTCGTCGGCGCGCGCGCCGTACTTGGTACCGAGGTCGATCTTGGCGTCGGGGTTGTCGGGGCCCTTGATGCGCAGGAGGAGGTCGCAGCTCGGGTGGCAGCGCTTCACCTTGGCCACCTCGTCCTCGGTGTCGTAGGTGGTGAGGTTAACGCCCACCTCGGCCGCGTACCTGAGGTGCGCCTCGGGCTTGCAGGGGTTGGCGTACACGATGCTCCCTGGCTCGACGACGCCGAGCGCGAGGACGGCCTCGATCTCGGCGCGGCTGGCGCAGTCGAAGCCCGCGCCGAGCGCCGCCATGGCGCCCAGCATCGCCGGCTCGGGGTTGCACTTGACGGCGTAGTAGGGGCGCACGCCGTCGAGCGCGCGGCACCAGCGGCTGTACAGGTCGACGACCGCGGCGAGGTCAAAGACGAAGAAAGCGCCCTGCTCCTCGATGCCGGCGATGGAGCGGATGAGGCCGGCGACGGCGTCCTTGTCATTGCGCTTGAGCGCGCGCACCTTCCTGCCCTTCACCCCCGGGGCCCCCAGCACGGCGGTCTGCATTGTGCTGCCTCGGGCCATGTCTGTCGGACCGCGATCTAATGGTGGGCACAAAGAGCGGAATCCTAGCTAGCTCCCTGGCGCTGGCGTGGTGTGTGCGCGGCTTGGATGGCTGGGATGAACTGAACTATAGTTAGCTAGGCTCTTATATATAGTGCGTGCGTGCATGGTATGGCTGTGGAGATGCGACGCCGCGGCTGGGGCTGGCGTGGGCGCGCGTGCTGCACGAGCCACTCCATCGCGGTCGCTAGCTGGTGATACCATGCTCGACCCGCTGGCATCCTTCGCCCTAGAACATCATGCCAATTTACTATAATGTGTTGAGATCGCATCACTAGCTGTCAGAATCTTACATGGCCGGGTGATACCATGCTCGACCCACATGGCCGGGTTGCCGCGCCTGTGCTGTGAAATCGCACGTGTTATGGCTGTGCGACGAGCTAGCTAGTCGATCGCGGTACGTAGCTAGGTGGTGGTGATATGGATCGGAGCACTGACACAACGACTACATCTCGTGTGTGTTAAGTTAACTATAGTGGCGCACGAGTCTACCACAGAAACAATATGAATAATATGGCGAACCAACACGTGGTTGGATGGTTAGAGGGACTGTGGTATCCCCAGCCCACCAGGGTTCAAATCCTGGTGCTCGCATTTATTTCTGAATTTATTTCAGGATTTCCGGCGATGCACATCTAGTGGGAGAAGACGTTCCCGTCGACAAGGAGCCTACGGTGACTTCGTAAATTTCAAGATGATATGCCGGCTCAGTCTTTCGAAGGTGCTCATAGGGGTAGGCTGTGCGTGTGTGCGTTTATAGAAGTGAGTGTAAGCGCTTGTGTCTGTACTGATGTTAAAAAAAACAATATGAATAATATATGTACTGTCGAATCAGTGGAATCACATGAATCGCTCCTCGGTTGCTCCTCTCCTAGACAGCTCTTAGCGGGGCTCTGTTAGGGGCACGGCAAAGACGGATGGGCCAGGCGGCGGAGGAGCGGTTGTTTGCGATCACCATGGAGTGTTTTTGTGAGGAGCATCTCATTTTTTTCCCTTTGGTTTTTCACCCTGATCATGCTAAACTGTTTGCCTGTCGGCGTGGTGTTCAGCTAGCGGTGGAGACGAGGGCGCACAACAGATGATCTTGGACACGGACAACAAAGCAGCGATGGTCTACGCATATCAACTATTGGTTCTATTTGTGGCGGGCGATGTTAGCTGATTGCGGATAATTATTTCAACGATGAAACGTGACCTATACATGTTTCGGTTTTGTTCACGAACAGTGCCTATTCTTATAGCTTACACAAACTAGAGAATCTCCCAAGGTCAAGTACTCCATGTACTACTAGGGAAAAGCCTATACACGGAGGTATAGCAGTAGCGCCGGTTAAAATAGGGCGCTACTGCTAATTTGTAGTAGCGCGTTCGTGCAAAGCGCGCTATAGCTTAAACTATAGCAATATCGCATGTTCAGAAACAAGCGCTACCACTATAATTTTCACTGTGTTGGCGGTAGGCTAGGAGTAGTAGTAGCGATTCCGAGCGAAGCGCGCTACCACTATACTCATTGTTGCAGCGCGTTTCCTGCGTACAGTGCTACTGCTAAGAAAGAAAAGAAAAATAAAAAAATAGAAAAATAAATGAAAATGATAGAAGTAGTAAAAAAAAGAAATGAAAAAAAATGTAAGGATAAACAAAAGAAATTACTGCTTCCTATAGCAGCAGCGTGTTTTTGTAAAACGCGCTATAGCTAACTTAGCTACAGCGTGTTTACGAAACAGCGCTACTGCTAGTTCGACTTAACCACACGCGGGCTCAAAATTTTGCTAAGTCCTCTCCTTTCCCCCCACTCCCCTGGCCATGTTCCCCCAACTCCTCTGTCGCCGCCGCCCGAGCCTGCCCTCACCGCCGCCACCCGCCCTCAACCTCAGCGCCGCCGCCCGCCGCCGCCCTCGACCTCACCGCCGCCGCCCGAGCCCGCCCAGCACCGCTGCCTCCCGATCCTGAGCCCGCCCTCGCCGCCCCTACCTCTCT
>NC_041393.1:72402246-72409604 GCF_002162155.2 Triticum dicoccoides
TAGATAATGATTTTTAGTAATTGAACTAGTTTAGTTTTAGTTGAACTAGTTTAGTTTTAGTTGAACTAGTTTAGTTTTAGTTGAACTAGTTTAGTAAGTAAATTAATAAACTAGTGGAACTAGTTGAATTAATAGAACTAATATATTTTTAATAAGTAAATTAATAAACTAGTTGAACTAGTTTAGTTTTAGTTGAGCTAGTTTAGTAAGTAAATTAATATAACTAGTTGAACTACTTTATTTTTAGAAAGTACTAGTTTTTTTTCTATTTATAGTAAGTTTATATTTAGTAAGAACTAGTTGAATTAATAGAACTAGTTGAACATGTCATATTTGTTGTTATTTTTTTAGTTTAAGCAATTATTCAGGATGTATTAGTGATAACTTATAGGGTTTTTGCTTTTGCAGAAATCAAGGAGCCCCTCCATCATCCCCACCGTCGTCCCCGTCACCGACACCCTCCGACCTCGAGGTGAGACCTGTCAAATCTCCATGTATATCTTGTGTTGCTCATATAGGATATGTGGTTGCCCAAGTGGCCGGTCATGTTCAGGTTACACCTCCGAGTGGCCTATGTTTTGCTGGAGTGTTAATTAATTCCTGTTCTGGCAAATTTCAGGCGCTCGATATGTCCTTTTTTAGCAAAGGTCATGCCGGATTTTTCCGTGAATTTTGGCATGACTTGTGCTAGAATATGTAGGAAATATCGAGTGGCCTGGATTTTTTTGAAAAATAAAGATCTAATTTAGATTTTTTAATACATATATTTAATTGTACAAGTTTAATCTTTGAATTGTGAACGTAGGAAATGTCGTACTCAGACGATGACAGTCTCCCGGGGGAGTGCAGCTGGTGCCACGACGATCGAGATATGTGCGACAGGTTCGTTGAGTTGGACGAAGATCGGCGCTTCAGCATTAAGCTCGAGGAGACCTTCGATGTTGAAACGGTACGCAACAACGACAAGTGTTTTTTCGTAATTAAGCATGACTTTAACTATTTCAACATCTAAGTTTCATCTTTTACAATTCGACTAGCTTATCTCATGTCATGCAAGACGATGTGTCTTGGAGAGGATGGGTTTTGAAGACCATGAAAATTTTGAAACAAAGAAAATACACCTAAGGACACATCATGATATAGATTTTGAAGTAAATCTGTGCAATGCTCAGAGCGTAACCCATTTTGGTTGCCAAAATTGGGAAGCACTTTGCAAAATGTATGGTTTTTATGAAGGTATGATTGTCACGATGAATCTTGGTGATCCTGACATCGAGCAAGACAATATGGACATTTGGATCATTGTTGATACGCTTCCGATTGTACCGCAATGTGATTTTCTCAAATATAGTTATTAACTAATTTATATTGTTTATTTCAAAATAATTGACAGCTTATTTCCATTGACAGCTTATTTTAATTCTTCAAATAATGTGCGGAAGATGGTAGACAAAACCTACTACACTGATGGCTCTGAATTAACTTATAAGGAGAAAAGTCATCTGATTGCATTTTGTGCTTATCTTGAGGATTAATACCTATTATCGAACTCCTCCAAATTATGGTGAATACGTGCCACTAGTGCACGTGTTGAACCACGGTAACTTCTATGAAGATACCCTGGTAAGATTTTTTACTATTACGACATCCGCACATCTTTTGCATACTTCTAAAACTAGTACATCATTGCTAACTACGAAGTTATTACTATGTTTTTTAACAGAAACTCCCGATGGATTGTGTACCTCATCTGATGTATCTGAATGGTCGCCTTACAGTTCTGAACATACTGCCAGGTAAATCTAGGGAGCTCACTTGTGCATATCGGATTTCTAAAACCGGTGAACACATGCTCATCAAAGAATGGAAAAAAATGTTTGGACATTCGCAAGGAGGTTCTTGGAAGTAACATTCAGCGAAAGGCAAGAATTGGAGACAGGATAATCTCCATTCTTCATAATGGAGAGTCAGGGGCTATCTTGTTTTTTGCTATTTTACCTTAGAAACACTACTAGGAAAAGGGCTATAGATGGGATTGACACTAATGGCGCACCAGAAAGATGGTGCGCCATTAGTATATACTAATGGCGCACCACAATCTGATGCGCCATTAGAGTTTAAACTACTAATGGCGCACCATGCTACGGGTGCGCCATTAGTATCAAATTTTTTTTTAACTAGTGCGCCTGTCCAAACATACTAATGGCGCATCCGGGCAAAGTGCGCCATTAGTAGTTGTAACTACTAATGGCGCACCAGGCAGCAGGTGCGCCATTAGTATAGAATTTTTTTTTTGAACTAGTGCGCCTATCCAAACATACTAATGGCGCATCCTGCCCAAGTGCGCCATTAGTAGTTGTAACTACTAATGGCGCACCAGGCAGTGGGTGCGCCATTAGTATAGAATTTTTTTTTGAACTAGTGCGCCTATCCAAACATACTAATGGCGCATCCTGCTTAAGTGCGCCATTAGTAGTTGTAACTACTAATGGCGCACCATGCAAGAGGTGCGCCATTAGTAAGTGGGCAGCAACAAGATATTTGGGACAGCCTCTCCTACCCACACACTCACTTTCTCCCCACTTCATTCTCTCCACCTCCTCCTTGTCTCGGGTGCCTCCTCTTTTTCACCTCATTTCCACCATAGATTCATTCAAATTAAGTGGTTAAATTACCTTGTTTTAATAGGTAAGTAAGGGGGAAAGCTATATTTAGGTTGTTCTCCTTACAACAATGTGCACATGCACTTTTTACGGCCTAGCTAGATCTATGTATGTTCGTGGTGTTGCATATGTTTGTGGTGTTGCATATGTGTTTGTGTTTGGAGGTGTACCGGTATTTGATATGCGATAGTTGCCAATATTTTGCCGGAATGTTGATTCATTTCCGTTTCAGCGAGAATTTTGGCATTAAGCATTCTTTTTGGTCCTATTTTTAGGGAAAGTCATGCCAAATTTTTGTTTGGTTCTAAAATATCGTTTTGCTCTACCCCGCAGGCGACCATGGTCCGCACGATGACCGAAGGCATCGTGAATAGGTTTTTGAGGTCCGCGAAGGCCGAGATGCTTCAAAAGAACGAGACGGAGATAAGATGTCCGTGTCGAAGATGCAAGCTGAAGAGCCTTATTGCGGACCCGGATTCCGGGCAGGTGCGGGACCACCTGCTGTTGCGTGGTTTCATGAATGGCTATCGGTGGCAAGGTGATGAAGATGACTACGAAGTCGTCCATGCGGGCCGGGCAAGAAATGAGGAAGGGCAGCAAGACAACCACCACGGCTCGGGCGGGCGAGAAGACGAAGAATCCCCAGGAGATGATCACGACTGTGATGCTGTACACAGTCATCATGTAGAAGATGCAGGACATGATGATGAGGAAGATGCCGGAGCAGGCGACGGGCATGATCATGAAGATGATGATGCCGGCGGAGCAGACAACGCTGGACCATCGATGGGCTGGGTGCAGGACCCTCATATTCAAGAGCTGCTTCTCAAGCAGACGGATAACGCAAGAGCTGCCGCCCGAGAGAAAGCCAAGATGGATCAACTTGAGTTAGACGTGGTTACTCCATTGTATGAAGGATGCAGGCCCGAGGATACCCGCCTGAAAGTAACGCTCATGGCCCTGGAGATGAAGGTAAAACACAAAATGACCGACGCATGCTTCGACGAGAACATGTCATTCTGGCACGAACGTCTTCCCAAGGGGAACAAGTGCCCGACTAGTTTGGAGGAGGCGAAGAAAATCGTGTGTCCTCTGGATTTACCGCACGTGAAATACCATGTGTGCATGAACAATTGCATCATTTATCGGGACGAGCACGCGGAGTCTACAATATGTCCGGTGTGCGGTGTCACTCGATACAAGAAGAGGAAGAAAGCTCCTCGAAAAGTGGTGTGGTACTTTCCGATCACTCCTCGTCTGCAGCGGTATTTCGCGGATCCTAAGGTAGCAAAGCTCCTGCGTTGGCACGCGGATAGGGAGGAGAAGAAGCGAGAAGATGACGCAAATGATCCGGAGATAGATAAAAAAGACAAGATGCTGAGTCACCCTAAGGATGCGAGCCAGTGGCAAGCATTGAACTTCGAATACCCAGAATTTGAGAACGATCCAAGGAACATCGTGCTGGGCGCGAGCACCGATGGAGTCAATCCGTTTGGCAGCCAGAGAAGCACACATAGCACCTAGCCTGTGTTTGTGTGGATGTACAACCTTCCCTCCTGGTTGTGCATGAAGAGGAAGTACATTCACATGAGTATGCTAATTGAAGGGCCGAAACAACCAGGGAACGACATCAATCTGTATCTGGGGCTGCTGAAAGAGGAGCTTGACACGCTGTGGAAAACGCCAGCCAATACGTGGGACGCCGCAGAGAAAGAATATTTCCCTATGAGAGCCGCACTGCTCACGACGGTGCACGACTATCTCGGTTACGGATATCTTGCGGGGCAGGTAGTCCATGGATTTTCTGGATGCGTAAGGTGCATGGATGACACAACGTATCGCCAGCTAGATAGAGATCCCGGGTCTTCGAAAACCGTGTTCATGGGACATCGAAGGTGGCTTCGCGACGATGACCCGTGGAGGAAACGCAAGGATCTGTTCGATGGTGAAACCGAACCCCGAAAACGCCCGTGTACGAGGAGCGGCGAGGAAATAGACAAGCTGTTGAAAAATTGGAAAGACTGCCCACTGCCGGGAAAGAAGCGAAAGGCGCCAGAGCCGCTGCTGAAGGTATGGAAAACGAGGTCTGTTTTCTGGGACTTGCCATACTGGAAGATCCACCGTGTGCCTCACAGCCTTGATGTCATGCATATCACGAAGAACGTGTGCGAGAGTCTGCTTGGTACCCTGCTCAACATGCCAGAGAGGACCAAAGATGGGCCGAAAGCAAGGGCAGACTTGAAATCAATGGGCATCAGGCAGGAGCTTCATGCTATATATGATGATGATGATGATGATGATGATGATGAGGCGAAGCAGGACACAGAAAGTCGTCGCAAAGGCAAAAAGGCCAAGAAGACCGGAAATGACTACCCTCCCGCGTGCTTCACTCTAAGTCAGGAGGAGATCGAGCAGTTTTTCACCTGCCTCCTAGGAGTAAAACTTCCTTACGGTTACGCGGGGAAGATAAGCAGATACCTAGACCCAGCGAAGCAGAAGTTCAGCGGGATGAAGTCTCACGACTGTCACGTGCTGATGACGCAGATACTTCCAGTTGCAATCCGTGGGATCATGGACACGCACGTCCGTGAAACGCTATTTGGCCTATGCAACTTCTTCGACGTCATCTCTCGGAAGTCGATTGGCGTGAGGCAACTCAGAAGGCTACAGGAAGAGATCGTGGTGATACTATGCGAGCTTGAGATGTACTTCCTGCCCGCATTCTTCGACGTTATGGTGCATCTGCTGGTCCATATAGTGGAGGATATCATCCAACTCGGGCCGACGTTCCTGCACAGCATGATGCCGTTCGAAAGGATGAATGGTGTCATCAAAGGATACATTCGCAACATGTCATGTCCAGAAGGAAGCATAGCCAGGGGCTTTCTGACCGAAGAGTGCATCTCCTACTGCACGAATTATCTAGGCATCGAGAACCCCGTTGGTCTGCCCGTCAACAGGCACCTCGGCAGGCTCGCTGGATGGGGTCACCGTGAGGGTCGCCGCGAAATGCATGTCGACTTCGAGGGTCGACTCGCCGACTTTGAAAGAGCAAACCTAGTCGCGCTACAACACATAGACGTGGTCGATCCTTGGGTGGTAGAGCACAAAATCTTTATTAAAAAGACGTACAATGACCGAGGCCAACAGAGGACGGACGGAGATACACTCAAAGAGCACAACTCATGTTTCACGCGTTGGTTCAAGCATAAGCTTCTGTCGTACCCTTTACATGAGGATTCTTCCGCGGAAGAACAACTCATATTCGCCTTGTCACAGGGCGCCGAGCACAACCTGATGACCTATGAGGCGTACGATATCAACGGCTACACATTCTACACCGAGGCCAAGGACATGAAGAGCGATGGTTATCAGAACTCCGGGGTAACGATGGAATCCTACACCGGTAACGACAAGGACAGATACTACGGAAGGATCGAGGAGATCTGGGAGCTGAGCTACGCTGGAGAGAAGGTCCCGATGTTCCGTGTCAGATGGGCCAAGAACGTCATAAAAGAAGACCGGTATTTCACCACCATGGTTATACCCGAAGCCAAATCCAAGACCGCGGGCGCAAACGTCACCGTGAAAAATGAGCCATGGGCACTGGCTTCCCAAGTGGACCAATGCTTCTTCATTACCGACCCGCCAAAGCCCAGTCGTGTTGTCGTGAGGAGAGGCAAAAGGAAGATCATCAGAATGGATGGAGTAGCCAATGAGCAAGACTTCGACAAGTACGGCGACCCGAGGATCGAACATGACGACGATGATGAAGTAGCAGCATACACCACAAGAAGAAGCAGTACCACCCTACCTAAAGGACGTCCGTTCCACAGAAGAACTCCATTTGCGAAAAAGAAGGGCAAGAAGATTGTGAACAGATAGCTAGCAAAGATCGATTGTATTTAAATCATAGCCTTCATTTCTCGATTGTATTTCATGGGTACTTTTTGAACTATCATGAATATTTTTAAATTTCATGGACACTCGATCTCGATCCCCCTCCATCTCGATCGCTATCCCACCTCGCCAGATCCGGCCCCCCTCGCCGCCGAGCACCCTCCCAGTCCACCGGCCGCCGCCGCCGACCCCCCGCACCCTCGATTCCCCTACTCAACCGCCGCCGCCGACCCCCCGCACCCCGCGCACCGTCTTATAAAAAAAATTAGTATCAAACAGCTTTTTAAATGCTACTGTCTTATAAAAAAATATTACTGTTATTATTTAAACAAGTTTGAACATATTTAAACATAAATAAGTATCAAACAGCTTTTTAAATGCTAAAAAAAATTTGTGGAGCCTGGGAGTCGAACCCAGGACCTCCTGGTGTGAGAACTGGTTGCTGACCAGTCGAGCTAGTAGAGTGGGCTTGACATAGATAGGTTCTGGTACTACATAACCTTTTGGCTCGAGCTGAAATAAAAAAAATACTAATGGCGCACCACGGTGAGGTGCGCCATTAGTATGGACATGCTAATGGCGCACCATGGTGAGGTGCGCCATTAGTATTGTGGCCCCCCTTCGCCCGATCCCCCCTTCGCCCGATCCCCCTTCGCCCGATCCCCCTCGTCAGTTCTCTCCCTCTCGATCCACCGCCGCCGCCGCCGCTGCCCTCGCCCTCGCCCTCGCCCTCGCCCTCTCCCTCCCTCGCCCTCTCCTCGCCGCCCGGACGCCGCCCGGACGCCGCGCCGACGC
>NC_041393.1:72409735-72421340 GCF_002162155.2 Triticum dicoccoides
GACCCCGCCGCCCGGACGCTGCCCCGCCGCCCCGATGCCGCCTCGACCCCTGCCTCTCTACGAGGAGGTAACCCTAACCCCACCCGCGCCGCCCCACAACAGACTGTTTATGTTATCTCATTTCCTCTTCTCCAACGGATTCGATCATCTCCTCACTGCAATTCACACGCGGATTCCTTCGAGAATGTATTTTAGTGTAGAAGATAATGTAGTGGCCAATGTGACAGTCTTCAAGGCTTGGGTAAAGTGCTTGGGTAAATTAGGCGTAGTTAACTAGGATTATTCAGCTGCAATTCACACATGAATTCCAGTGAAAATTAGGCGTAGTGGCCAATGTGACAGTCTTCAAGGCTTGGGTAAAGTGTTGTGCATGAACAGGATATATATCTTTACCAGTTAAAACTTAAATGACCCTGGTAGGGTGAGCGCATGATCAATATGTACATGCTTAATCGAAGCAATGCCCTCTTATTGCTCTCTTGGTCATTAATTTTTCAGCCTGTCAGTTAGATGTTCTATCAATTGGTAGAGAGAAGGATTAGAGAATAATATCTCGCCACTGACGATCATCCAGCTGCAATTTACACACGAGTTCCTGTGAAAATTCAGGGTGGTGGTGGCCACTGTGACAGTATTAGCTTGAGTCTCCAATCATTGTTCTCATGTTTTGATTATCTGAAGGCCTTGGGTAAAATGTGGTGCATGAAAAGATTATCTTTATTTCCCAGTTTAAGATGAACTGAGTAGGTTTGATTGAGTGCATGATCAGTATTTACACCGCTTGATCGAAACAATTCCGTCTTATTGCTCTCTTGGTCATCAACGTTTCTGCCTATGAGTTCGATCTTCTACCAACTGGTAGAGAATAACATCTCACCACTGATGATAATGGTGTTCTAGCATCGCACATTGCTGCATTAAACAAGTTGGGTACAATAATAGCCTTTCATAACTTATAATGACAAACATTGGTTCCATTAACCCCACAAATCCCGACAGATTCAGGGGAACGGGGTTCAGACTCACGTAAGCAGCTTGCCATGAACCGTGCGGTAATGGTGTTCTAGCACGCACATTGTTGTGAATAGTATATATCGAGAGGACTCCACTATGCAACCTTTGACATGCTCATCACATATTGTTATTTATAGTGAACCTTCTTTACTTGTATTTACAGGGAAACAATTGGTACAATTCTTGCCCGGGGCCACAGCTGAAATAGAGACGCCAGTTAGTGTTGTTTCCATTAGGAGGATTCCAAGGTATATACCCCAATTCTATTTAAATATAAATTGGAAAAATCTCTTTCAAAATTTGGTACAATTGCTTGAATTTTTGGAAAAATCTCTTGAACAACTGCTGATATCCTAAAAATTCAGAACAGTATAGCTATCATTTTGAAGTTTGAAACTAAAAAATATCGACAGCAGTAATTGTTCTAAGATGGTTCAGGATAGTGGATCTTAGGCATTACATTTTTCTTTTTGATGAAATAGGCATTATATTTAAGCTGGCAGTACAGTAGGCATAACCTTCTACCTCACTTAAACAGTTGACAATTCTTTACCTTAGTCTTTGCATCCCATCAGCAAGCTTTTATTGGTGGCTCACCAAAACCAAACATCTAAAGGCATCCTCCTAGCCTCCTGGTACATCAATTTCAAGGTAGGCGAACCATGGTTCCATTTAACCAAGTGAACTTCCTTTTCTTCTTGCTAGGAGTTGAAAATTTGGCATTTGTGGTTGTGACGGTTAAATGAATAACTTATGTGCACAAGTGCAGCAGAAAATTTACAACAGACTAATTAGATTCATTTTTCTTTTGTTTGAGAGAGAGTTAGCTGGAATTTTTGAATAAAACGTAAGTCTAATCCCAGCGAAAAATTCAAGCTATCTTAACCTCCAATTTTGATCAAGTAAACTCAATATTTCTGGGACAGTTAGAGTATCCATCGATCATATTTGAACCTAATACCAATTCATTCATCTCCATACCACTGCAGACACAACAGAACAGAGGCACTTCATCACCCACGGCTGAGAAAGCAAGGTAGAATCACCACTGCATACATACTATTTCTCTTTTTTTTTCTGTTCTTTTCAGATCAATATTGTTGTGATCTTTCATGTCTTTTATAACAGGGAAAATGGTTGTATATGATAGACATCGAACCGTTTCTGTAAACTGAGTACTAACTGAGTTCCCTAAAAAAAGAACCTTAGTACTAACTGAAATATGATGGAACAGAAAATACAATGAAATCAATACGGAACATGCTAGATAAATATTGCCATGAAACCAGATGACACTGATAATTTTAGTGGAAAACAAAGGACTCTTCTGTTATTTTTAGTGAAAAGTTGGTCCACCGACCACTCACATATCCAATTTCCATGATCCTCAACGGAAGTCAGAAACACAACATATCCATGGACTTCTCATTGTTCAAAATCTTCTCTTAGGATTAACCACAACAGCATATCGGGGGTTCAGGAATCAAAATATCAGTTACATCAAGAGTTAGCAATGACCAAACTGGCATGTAACAGAGACACTATAAAAGATAGCCAACATCCAGTTAGCCCTAGTACTTGGTGTTTGTAGAAAACCAGGAGTGTCAATGGGACTAGAATTCACTTGTTCTTATATGGGTTTGTAAAACTTGTTCATGTACTGAACTACTAGTGCCTTGGGATGCTCTGAATTACTTGTGATGCCTCTGAATTACTTGTGATCACATTGAGAAAGACTTGTAAAGATGATGATCATCTTTAACAGAAAACAATTTGTGATGATTTTGCTAGTTTGCTGGGTTTTGTCTCCGACCATCGTGTCGTGATGATTTTGCAGGTACCCCGAGAGGCCCTTGAGTTTGCCGGAATGTCGATTAACTTCCGTTCCGGCAAATTCGGGTACTCCATATGTCCTATTTTCAGCAAAGGTCATGCTGAAATTTTCCGTGAATTTTAGCATGACTTTGCTAAAAATAGGACATATGGGGTACTTGTGACTAATGCATGGGCCGGGGTATCTTAGTAGTTAATTAAGTAGGATCAAGTGCCCCGGCGTACTTGTGACTAATGCATGGCTTTTAGGGTGCCTCGGTGTCGATAAAAACCGAAATGATGAAAAGTTAGGCTTTTAGGGTGCCTTGGCGTCGAAAAACCCTCAATGATAAAAGCTTAGATTTTAGGATGCCTCGGTGTCGACAAACCCTAAATGATGAGACCATGATCTTGTTCCTTGACAATAACCAACTTTTTGACCAAATTTTGTTTCTATTTAGAGAGAAACATGGCCCACAACGATGAGGCCGGGGGTTCGGGCGGCAAGGCATTCTGGGAGCTGTCCCAGGAGATGGAGGAACAACCTCACTTGTATGAGGCCGCCGCCTTCCCCACCGATCCTGAGACCATGGATGGTGCCGCCGAGGATGACCACACTGATGCCACCACTGATGGTGCCGCCGAGGATGCCACCACTGATGATGGCGGCGCACGCACAGATAGCAGCCAGCCGAAGAGGCAATGGAAGGACCGGCGCCCGATCGTGCTCCACACCCTCAAGGAGGAAGTTACTGAAGTGGACTCCAACGGGAATCCAACGGCGCCCGAACGAATAGTCAAGGGGTACTCGCTTCAGCTCGGGTGCATTGTCCGGAGCACCGTCTCGATCAACACCGAGAACCTGAGGCATCCTGACCGGGGGAATTTGCGCCACCTCCTCTTCACGAAGCTGCACGAACGATACAAGTTCCCCGCTGAATTCGAAAACACAAGCCTCAAAGGGAATAAAGTGAACAATGCTGCCCTCACGAAGATGAGCAAGGCCCTATCTACTTGGAAAAGCAATGTGAAGAGAATGATCGAGAAAGGTGAGAGTTATGAGAAGATCAAGGAGAAAAATCCTTCGATCACCGAAGATGACTACAACGACTTCAAGATCAATTGCTCGAGCACCGCAAGCTCCCAATCAAGTGAGTGGGGGAAACAAATGCGGGAGCTGAACATAGGGGAACACACACTCGGTCCCGGCGGTTACAGAGTGGCGGAGCCTATATGGGACAAGGAGGAGGCGGACCGTGCCGAGCAAGGCCTACCGCCCCTCTTCGATAAATACGGTGACAAGCAGACCAGGAACTTTGTCAGGGCCCGGTACAAGAAGGACCCGAAAACAAAGGAGCTTACCACGAATCCGAAGACCAAGTGGCTTGAGCTTGTTCTGGTAAGGAATACACCCCCGCGTAATTAGCTCCATATGGTTGCATTCTAATTAATGAAGCCGAATTTCTAAATGGTTCACATTCCTTCCGCAGGCGACTGAAAGCAGTAGCGCGGGGTCGACTCAGAGCAACCCTTGGGACACCACTCTAAATAGAGGGTTGAATATAATGAAGAACAAGGATAAGCTCAGTAAGCCGACGTCAGCTGGTCGTGTGGCCGGCAAAGGCTTGTCGACAAAATGGGGGTCATACTATACCGCTGGTGTGCGGAAGGAGAAAAAGACCAGCTCGGAAAGCCAGGCGCGAGAGGTTCAAGAACTCAAGGCACAGGTGGCGCGGATTCCGGAGATTGTCCAAGAGCAAGTGGAACAACGACTCGGAGCGACGATCACCGCCCTTGTGCCTACCTTGATCTCGGGGTTGAGTGCGTGGATTGCGGGCGGCCAACAGGGGCCGCCCCCGATTCCTAGCTTCACGGCCAGCAACTCGCATAATGCGATGGCGGGGCCATTGGTGCCTCCGGCGGAGGCGGCATTGGTGTCTCCGACGCCGGCACGGGAGCTTAATGCACCCGGGTGTACGCCGGCCGGCACCTCTTCAGCAAGCGGCCGCTCCGTCAACTGCACGCCCGCCGTTGGCGGTGCCTCGACATTAGCCGAGCTCGACGCCATCATCACGGTAACTAATTAAGCCTCTCTCGGCGAGGACTTCATCTCCTTGCCTTTGACTGGGCATCCCTGACGCCCTACATGTTTTCGCAGGGCGCCGCCGACGTTCCGTGCACTCTCCTCCACTTCGTGAACAACGAGTTGGTCGATGTCGCCAAGGGCAAAATCGTTCAACCGGGCAACCCCTTGTTCCACGGTACCCAGATGCCACCCAACTTGTTTAGGGTTCAACTGGTTCGGGTGCTGCCAGGCTGCGACGACTTGTTACCTCCGATTCGACCCGTCGGGGCCGACGATGATGACGTGATGACCCTCAGCGCCTGCCTGAGCTGGCCCCTGCTTTGGCCGAAGAGCCAGATTCGTTTGGGGGCGGGGGACACCACCCCAAAGACAACACCGCCAGTCGTGCCGGCGCCAAGTCGGCCCCATGGCAAGACCGCCGTAACGGTGCCAGACATCCCTATGCCACTGGATCCAAACATGCATATGGCACAGGATCAGAACGACGACGACGACGACGATGATACATTTGGCAACGTCGATCAGTACTTTGCCGAGCATGGGTACGATGGCGACTTCATGGGGCCTCCTTCTCAAGAACCAAACCCAACAAAAGACGTGTGCGATCTAGCTCGTACCGCGGAGAAGCCAAGTTGCAACAGGCGCCGTCTGGCGTTCAGCTCTCAGGAGACGCCTCCAGCTGCCGACTTCACCGAGCCTCAGATAGGCGAGGTGCGAAATATTATCAGCCCCAACACACTCAAGAAGGCGGTCTGTGAGCAGAACTCGGTCCCATTACAGGAGAAGAAGAAGGCACGCAAAAGAAAGACTAAGAAGGGTGCGAGCCAGCCGGCATCGAGTACGATCCGTGCTCAGGACGGGCCACCTTCACCGCAGGATATCTCGAGGAGGGTGCATGTGGCGGGTAGGGCGATGCTACCACCAAATATGCTCAATGCTGCAACCGGTGCTATGCGGAGTCTGCACGACAGTGTTCTTTCTTTGGAGAAGCGGCGTCTCAGAGAGAAGGATGTGGCATACCCGGTTTTCGTGGCCAAGGTGCCAGAGGGCAAGGGCTTTGTGGATGGCGACATCGGGGGTACGATCGTCCTGCGGTTTGATGACATCTTTGCTATGTTTAACCTTCTCCGCTGCACTACACCTTCGTTCGGCTATTTTCGCTGAGTATGGAGATGCGGATCATTCGCGACAAGACCCCGGACATCGTGATAGTCGACCCCTTCTACATGTGTGCCAAGATCTTGGGCAGCGCTGGGGACCGGCAAGTCGCGAGTTCTTACCTCGAAGGCGTCATTCTGGCAAACCAAGATAAGGATAACTTCCTCGTGCCTTACTTTCCCGAGTAAGTCCTCCCCTCAACCGGCCCGTAACATATGAATTCTTACTTTTCGATCGTTTTTCTTTTAACATTCCGTGTTTTCTGCAGTGACACACGTTGCACGCTCATCCTCCTAAGCCCCAAATATTCCATGGCCACGTATTTCGACCCGGACCGTCAGTCGAACGTAGACTACACAAATGTCAAGAAGGTTCTTGATGATGTTCTCCCCGGCTACGCCCAATCTGGAGGCACCTTCACCAGGCCTATTCGTAAGTACGGCAAGCACGTGTTCTCCCACAATACGACGTTCTGCTGCGTCAAGCAGCCGCCTGGCGGTCAGAAGGGTGCCTACTACGCCATCCATCACATGCGGGCGATCGTACGGGACCATCATCAACTTCTGCTACGGAGTAAACTCCAAGATTGGGCCGCGAGCGTGTCGGCAATCCAGGACGCGGACCTCCGACAAGAATTCTTTCGCATCCAGTCGGAGTTTGCGGAAATCATCCATCAAGATGTCCTTCGTACCTCGGGGCAGTTCTACCTCAGAAATCAACCGTCCAACAGTGACATCGACACAATGCTACAAATGCAGGATGACAACGCCCGTTCTTTCATGACTCCCACGATAGACGGCGGCTTCATCCACGCTCCGGTCCCTTGAGTCGAGTTGTCTAGTTCTGAAACATCGATTGGCTCATGTTGTAATTAAACTTTAATGAACTTGTAGTATGTCTCTTTGGTTTCGAGAGTCGTTCAACTTAGATGTAATCGATGCTATTAATGTCTTGCTTTTCTCTTCCGATCGTTCTGTTGCATAATTATATATTGCTTATGTATTGTCTGTGAATTGGTACTAACGTTTCGTTTGGCTAGTGCATAGCGATGCCGACGTATGTCGTGTACAAGGGTAAGGTTCCCGGAATCTACGATGACTGGGAGGAGTGTCGGAGACAGGTTCACCGATTCAGCGGTAACAGTTACAAAGGGTACACCACTAGGGCCGAGGCCGAATCTAGATACGCCCGCTATCTAGCGGGAGAGGGGAGGGAGCGTTGGAGGAACCGGATGAAGACGAGTTTCATCGTGATGATGCTCATCGTGATGACCGCAGCTCTCTTCTATGTGATGGTAGTTTAGATGATCGATATCGACTTGTAATGCGATGACAAACTCGCTACTCGCGGTCTCGAGACTTGTAATATAATGTTCTATCTTTGTTCGGTCTTTTTAATTTGGAGACTAATATGATGAATTGTATTCGGAGACTAATATGATGAATTGTATTCAAAGACTAATCTTCTATTGTATTTGATGAATCTATTGTTGATGTGTGCTGTCTATATTTTGTCAAATTATACATTTTGTAACCTGTGCAAAAAACAGAAAATAAAAAAATAAAAAAAACCTAATATTCATACTAATGGCGCATCACACGACAGTGCGCCATTAGTATGACAGTGCATACTAATGGCGCATCACCGGGTAGTGCGCCATTAGTATGCTGCGGTTACTAATGGCGCATCCAGAGGTGGTGCGCCATTAGTATGCCAAAGCACCTGGGTATACATGCCCCCTGGGAGGCATACTAATGGCGCACCCTCGCATATACTAATGGCGCACCAGGTGGTGCGCCATTAGTAAAAATTACTAATGGCGTGCTATCAATGGCGCACCAGTGATGCGCCATTAATGGCTATATTAGGTGCGCCATTAGTAGTGGTATTTCTAGTAGTGAAAATGTAATAGGTCCTAAGAGAATGTAGTAGGTCCTATGAGGTGCAATATGTTTATTATGTGGTACAATGTGTTAGAGTTGATGATGAGGAGTACTTGTGATTACGACTAGTGACCAAATTGCTATGTGATGTCATTGATGAAAACGATGATCTTGAGGAGGTTTTATATGACAATGATGTATTATGATGATAAGTTGTTAATGATATGATGATGATGATAATATTATTATATCATTGGATGAAAGAACCGCGGATTAGTTTCAAGTGGATGGACATCCACTTGAAACTAGTCCACGGTTCTTTCACCCCGTGATGTAATAACTCAGTATGATGTAAAAACAATCTGTAAATTCCTGTTATATGAAAACTTGTGTAAAGGTGTATGAATATAACATGAAATAAAAAAGAAATAAAATACGAAATAATAGTAGCACAGGCAGGGAGAAGCGCTACTACTAATTACCAGTAGCGCTCCTCTGGAGAAGCGCTACTACTAAGTCGATTTAGCAGTAGCGTGGGTCAAGGCATGCTACTGCTAAGCTTTACCTGTAGCGCCATACCAGTAGCGTTCCAGCCCGCGTTACTGATAGGCCTAAAACCCGCGCTGCTGCTAGGTTTTTCCCTAGTAGTGATGGGATATACACATGAACTTGATCAAAGATAGGAGAGATAGGAATACGTAACTGACACTGGACTCCTTGGCAATTTGAACAATTTATAATAATGTTTGTCTCACATATTAGATGGAAGATCGGGTTATAAATCGAGTTGTGTGATGGTAAACCATAGGCCTATAGGTTGCCCTATTTTGTCACATGTTTGCCATTTCAAGGGTCGGGTGTTTGTTTTCTTCTAGCAGATTTATCGTCACCTCCAACAGTAAGATGTATGCTGCCGAGAAGAGCGGTTAATCGGTGGTGCCTTGACTGTTGTTGAAGACACGGACGAGTACAAGATTGTTGCATGCGCTAGAATCATTACTTGACCCCCGCTGCCATAGATGATGGCATCTTCGCCTTCTTACTTCATACTTCCTCCGTGTGGACGGAAAAACTTGTCAGTGCTAAATACATTCATTTGAGAGATAAATTTGAAACAAGCTTTTTCGGATGAAAGAAGTATTATAAGCGATTTATCATGACGTGACACCCATGGTGCTTACTTTTTTCTTTTTTCAGGATCATGGTGCTTACTTAGAAGGTACACCGAGCAGGCAGTCTAGTGAACGAGAAGCTCGCGATTTTCACGCTCGGCCTGCCTGATCAGCTCGTTGCCAGGCTCATGAAACATTGAGTTATGGGCGGACTTAGTAATAATATAATGTGTTGAGTTTCGTGCCACTGGCTGTAAGACTTGGAATTATAGTCTGCAACCAATTTAAAAGTATCTCCAACGGCCGCGCGAAACGACGCGCACGTGCGGTAAACACAGCTTTTAGCGCGCAGGGCGTTTTGCCGCGCTCCAATGATGGCGAAAAAATCAAGCACGCGGGAACCGTTTACGCGCGCGCGAAAAGGCGCCAGCTCGCGCGTCATTTTTGCGCATCGCTTCCGGCGCGCCTATAAAATGTGTCGCGCGCCACGGGCCTCTCCACGCCTCCTCTTCTCCTCTTCCTCTCCCTCTCTGCCACGCGCCGCTCCAGCGCCCCGCCACCGACGCGCCTCCACCGCCCCAGCGCCCCGCCACCGACGTGTCGCCATGCCGCCGCGCCGCCAAGGAGCGTCCGGCTACCGCGGCGTCCGCCTGCGCCCCAACGCCGGCTACTACGCGGAGATACGCTCCGGCGATCTCCGGCTCGGCCTCGGCACGTACGGGACGGCGCGCGAGGCCGCCTGCGCGTACGACGCGGCGGCGTGGCGCCTAGGCCGGCCGCGCGGCCAGATGAACTTCCAAGATGTGTACACGCTCCAGCAGGCGCTCGACGTCGCCCCGCCGCCTCATCTGAACACGGCACAAGAACGTGCAGAGCACGCCGAGCGGCAGCGCCGCCTCCTCGTCGCCCAGAAGGACGAGCGGGTCATGGCAGAGTGGCGCCGGCGCCACTCGGAGGACGTCGCCTACGAGCAAGTCTATTGGGCAAGGCGTCGCGAGGAGACACGCGAAGGCGCCGCGAGGCGCGGTTGGACAGGCGTCGGCGGAAGGCGTTGGCAAACACGCAGTCCGATCTCGTTGCAACAGGTGGGAGGTCGTTCTGCACGGAGAACGATGATCGTTGGTTGGACATATGGCTAGATACCTCGGACGACACCGCCGAGGATGATAATGGTGATGATGATAGTGACTTAAAGTAGTTTTTTATGCTATCTATTTAGTTTCTTTATCATTTGTCGTTTTTATTTTATGCAATCTATGTTTCCGATGTAAAATACCTTTGTATCGTTAAAAAATCTATGCAAACAATCTAGTTTCTATGCTCCCAATGCCTACATCCTAGTTTGTAGAATGAGCGCGCGCTGCAATTTTTGCGCGGCTGCTGGAGCGGCGCGCGCGCTGCATTTTAACGCGCCTGCTGGAGCTGGCGCTGCGCGCCGCGCCAAACCAGACAATGAGCGCGCGCTAAAGCCGTTTTTTGCGCACAGCGCGTTCGGCGACTGTTGGAGATGCTCTAACATGTTGAATTTCATATCACTTGGCTGTGAGAAATTTAAAACAGAAAATGTCACTCGTATCGTTTCCGTCAAAACCGGAAAATAAAATAAATAAAATGCAGACCCGAAAACGAGGCCGGCAGGCCGGCATGGCCAGGTACGTGCTTTCCCCGAATCATTTTCGTCCCCGTCGATACCAAATCATGAGGGGCATTTTATTTTATCACATGGTGTACATGGTTGCGAGCTTCAATTGAGAATTATGCGTCTATAGAAGGAAGTGGGGGCGTGATGGGGTCGGTCCTTCACTTGGGCGCTTGGTGGGGTTACCGACGCCCACTCCTCCCATGTTTCCGATCCTCTCCTTCGGCACTCCTCTCCTTAAATAAATAGAAATGGACAATGAGGTATGGTACGAGTACACATCAACGCTGAGATGATTCTCCAAGAAATCAATTGAACTCAAAATTGTGGGGCCAAACAAATCAATCACATTGAGGTGCGTGTCTAACTACTCAATTGCCTTGGGAAATTTGTAGCCAAGAAATGAATGAGTAATTCAACTACGGGAGGAGGTAGGCTGCCGTGTGAAGCTCTCCTTCAGGCCAAGCCGAGGATCATAGCCTCATGGTGTTGCTCTGTAGATTTCCATCTTTCTTCAGTTTAGAGTATGATTTTACCTTGAAGGCTTGAATAAGTTTAATTGCGAGTGAAAATTAAAACTCGAAAATGATAATTTGAGCTGATCGATTAATTATTATTATGGTTTCATCTGACAATTGATAAAACGTTTTTATTGTAGAGTTGTTGTAAACCTGAACTTATCGGTAAGTTCTTTTGATAAATCATATATTAGTGTGCAGTGGCGGAGCTAGACGGAATCTGTAGGGGAAGGCCGAAGATAAAATATGAGTTACAAAATTAAACTTATTTGATACGTTCTTTTGATAAATTATATAATACTAGTAGAACGCACGTGTGTTGCAACGGGCTGTCTTGGTGACTTATTTTTTTACCTTTAAGCGCTCACCTTTTCTTCCCTTCA
>NC_041393.1:72421545-72457065 GCF_002162155.2 Triticum dicoccoides
TAAAAATGTTTCTTGGAATGATACAGGAATGGAAAAATTTACAGTCATACTAAAATATCAAGAGATAAAACACATATTTATCAAAGAATATTTCTGCAACATATTCGACATGAAAGTTATGATGCCTGGCAAATTGGAAACAAACTTATGATGACTTACCACCAAATCTCATTGATATTTCAGAACATAGTTATCCTATCAAAAGTGACTTACTGAATCTGAAACTTAGAGTTGCCACTGAGGTGGCCACCTTCATCGACAATTTTGTAACGAACATACCCTTGTAATTTCTATTTTCACCCTTTAGCTACAATGGCTATGTCATCCCACTCATCTGTTGTTCCGGCCCATTGCTAAAAAAATAGTTATCCTATCGACATGTACATGCAAGATCTCTCTCCCCCTCCCTCCCTACCTCGATCTCTCCTCTCTCTCTCCCTCACCCTTTCTCAATCTTTATAGTAAGCACCTCCGCCTTATACCCAAGGGCGATGTGCCTGTCACCATCCCGTTGCTCCTTTCGCTTCTTCCTCATCACGCATCACATAGTCCTCACGAGAAAACAACGAAGCATTCACTTGTTAAGCCAATATGGAGTGCATTATCAAGCATAGCTTTCCTGATGATAGAAGAAAGAGGAAGATGATATACATGCCATTTATAGGATCCAAATGATACAATAATTATCATAAATTAGTTGTTTGCGTTAATTTCTTTCGTGAAACATACTCCCTCCGTCCGGAATTATTGTAGGAGAAATGGATGTATCTAGACATATTTTAGTTCTAGATACATCCATTTTTGTCCATTTCTACGCCAAGTATTTCCAGATGGAGGGTACAAAATACTTTGCATCTTTGGAACTCAACAGCTAATTAGCCCATGACACCTATGGATTTCAGGCTTGATTCATCTGAAGACTGCATCCAAACTCACATTTGTTAAAAAAATAGAATTGAGCTCCCATAGATTAGAAGTGGCTCTAGATGTTGGGCTCACCATTGAGTTTTTCTTTCTATGTCAGCTGGGAAGGGCAACGGCCATATGATATTGAAGAGTTCTTGAGATCAATAAGTTGCCTATTAAATCCACCTTAACAGCTAACAGACGCACCCAAGAAACTTGAAATATATTTCTTTGCCACGGGGCAAGATAATAGACTCGGGCTCACAGGAAAAGCTGGTATGCATGCTAATTTCGGAGCCTCTGCACTGCAATTAGAAATATGCGTGATAAATTATATAATAGTATGCACTGGTGGAGCTAGACAAAATCTATCCGGGGAGGGATAAAGACAAAATATGAGTGTTGGGGGTGAAGCGGGGAGGCTGAAAAAACCTATCCAAGCCTTCCCACAAGGCTTAATTAAGGGTGTGTTTGGTTCAGGGATATGTTAGGGTGGCTGTGGGTATCCCAACCACGCTAGGGATAGCCACTTTTTTTGGATGATAAATGGTTGGCGAGATAGCCATGAATGTGTTCGGTTTGATGGATGAGTGATGGATAAAAATTATAATGATCTTTCCTTATTGAGGTGGCGAGATAAACTGTCATTGTTATTATGCCTTGTTTTTCAAGGGCGTGTTTGGTTGTCATCCACACTATGCCACACTTGTGTGCCACAAGTGTGGCATACCACAGTTTTTGTGGTGGCCAAAGTGGTCACCACATTTATGGCAAAAGTTAACTAGCAACCGAGTCTATGGCAAGTGGGGTATGTGATTGAAAAAGTGTGGCATGTCACAACTATGACTGCAACCAAACATTTGCTTCAATTTGCCACATTTGTGACATAAAAATGTGGCAAAATGTGGATGGCAACCAAACATACTCTAAAAAACTACTATGTGCCCACATTAAAGAGCTTTTTGGTATGCGAAGGAGGAAACACAACAACCTGCGCTCCTCGTTATCGAAAGCCAACTCTCGCTATTCGTCGTGGCCAGCTCCGCTCTTCTCGGCCGCCACCTCTCGCCATCTTCACATGCCTAATGCACGGGCTTCAGTTCCACTGGCCCATTTGTGCGCTCTTATCCCGCCGCCTCCCGTCGCTGTCTCGTCCCGCTCCCCCTCGCCCCGCCGCAGCCATCTCCGCCCCCTCATCCCGCCGCCTGCCTTCTCTGCCCGCTCGACCGGCGGTTCCTTCTCGCCCCCGTGGGTTGGCGGTGTGCCTCCTTGGCGGTGCTTTGACGGAACGTGCCCCCCCTCCCCCCACCCCTCCTCTGGAGGAGGTAGGCTGCCATGTGAAGCTCTGCTTCAGGCCAAGCCGAGGATCATAGCCTCATGGTGTTGCTCTGTAGATTTCCATCTTTCTTCGGTTTAGAGTATGATTTTACCTTGAAGGCCTGAATAAGTTTAATTGTAAGTGAAATTTTAAACTCGAAAATGATAAATTGAGCCGACCGATTAATGATTATTATGGTTTCATCCGACAGTTGATAAAACGTTTTTATTGTAGAGTTGTTGTAAACCTGAACTTATTGGTAAGTTCTTTTGATAAATTATATACTAGTGTGCAGTGGCGGAGCTAGACGAAATCTGTAGGGGAAGGCCGAAGATAAAATATGAGTTACAAAATTAAACTTATTTGATACGTCCTTTTGATAAATTATATAATACTAATAGAACGTCCGTGTGTTGCAACGGGCTGTCTTGGCGACTTATTTTTTTACCTTTAAGAGCTCACCTTTTCTTCCCTTCATCCACCCCCCGCCCTCCCCCACCCAAATAAAAATGTTTCTTGGAATGATACATGAATGGAAAAATTTACAGTCATACTAAAATACCAAGAGATAAAACACATATTTATCAAAGAATATTTCTGCAACATATTCGACATGAAAGTTATGATGCGTGACAAATTGGAAACAAACTTATGGTGACTTACCACCAAATCTCATTGATATTTCAGAACATAGTTATCCTATCAAAAGTGACTTACTAAATCTGAAACTTAGAGTTGCCCCTGAGGTGGCCACCTTCATCGACAATTTTGTAACGAACCTACCCTTGTAATTTCTATTTTCACCCTTTAGCCACAATGGCTATGTAATCCCACTCATCTGTTGTTCCGGCCCATTGCTAAAAAAATAGTTATCCTATCGACGTGTACATGCAAGATCTCTCTCCCCCTCCCTCCCTACCTTGATCTCTCCTCTCTCTCTGCCTCACTCTTTCTCAATCTTTATAGTAAGCAACTCCGCCTTATACCCAAGGGCGATGTGCCTGTCACCATATCGTTGCTCCTTTCGCTTCTTCCTCATCACGCATCACATAGTCCTCACGAGAAAACAACGAAGCATTCACTTGTTAAGCCAATATGGAGTGCATTATCAAGCATAGCTTTCCTGATGATAGAAGAAAGAGGAAGATGATATACATGCCATTTATAGGATCCAAATGATACAATAATTATCATAAATTAGTTGTTTGCGTTAATTTCTTTCGTGAAACATACTCCCTCCGTCCGGAATTATTGTAGGAGAAATGGATATATCTAGACATATTTTAGTTCTAGATACATCCATTTTTGTCCATTTCTACGCCAAGTATTTCCAGATGGAGGGTACACAATACTTTGCATCTTTGGAACTCAACAACTAATTAGCCCATGACACCTATGGACTTCAGGCTTGATTCATCTGAAGACTGCATCCAAACTCACATTTGTTAAAAAAAATAGAATTGAGCTCCCATAGATTAGAAGTGGCTCTAGATGTTGGGCTCACCATTGAGTTTTTCTTTCTATGTCAGTTGGAAAGGGCAACGGCCATATGAGATTGAAGAGTTCTTGAGATCAATAAGCTGCCTATTAAATCCACCTTAACAGCTAACAGACGCACCCAAGAAACTTGAAATATATTTCTTTGCCACGGGGCAAGATAATAGACTCGGGCTCACAGAAAAAGCTGGCATGCGTGCTAATTTCGGAGCCTCTGCACTGCAATTAGAAATATGCGTGATAAATTATATAATAGTATGCAGTGGTGGAGCTAGAAAAAATCTATCCGGGGAGGGGCAAAGACAAAATATGAGTATTGGGGTGAAGCGGGGAGGCTGAAAAAACCTATCCAAGCCTTCCCACAAGGCTTAATTAAGGGTGTGTTTGGTTCAGGGATATGTTAGGGTGGCTGTGGGTATCCCAACCACCTGGCTAGGGATAGCCACTTTTTTTGGATGATAAATGGTTGGCGAGATAGCCATGAATGTGTTCGGTTTAATGGATGAGTGATGGATAAAAATTATAATGATCTTTCCTTATTGAGGTGGCGAGATAAACTGTCATTGCTATTATGCCTTGTTTTTCAAGGGCATGTTTGGTTGTCATCCACACTATGCCACACTTGTGTGCCACAAGTGTGGCATACCACAATTTTTGTGGTGGCCAAATTGGTCACCACACTTATGGCAAAAGTTAACTAGCAACCGAGTCTATGACAAGTGGGGTATGTGATTGAAAAAATGTGGCATGTCACAACTATGACTGCAACCAAACATTTGCTTCAATTTGCCACACTTGTGACATAAAAATGTGGCAAAATGTGGATGGCAACCAAACATACTCTAAGAAACTACTATGTGCCCACATTAAAGAACTTTTTGGTATGCGAAGGAGGAAACACAACAACCTGCGCTCCTCGTTATCCAAAGCCAACTCTCGCTATTTGTCGTGGCCAGTTCCCCTCTTCTCGGCTGCCACGTCTCGCCATCTTCACGGGCCTAATGCACGCCCACCTCGACGCGCGCCACCGTCACTTAGAGACCCAACAGAGAGGAGACGTGCAAGAGGGCGGAGGGGATTTTTTTTTATGGTATGAGAGGGGTGAGATTTCTTTTGTCTAGGGGTAATGGGAGGGGCGCAAGAAAAAGTTTGCATCAGACAGGCAGCTAACTAGTTGGGCTTCAGTTCCACTGGCCCATTTGTGCGCTCTTGTCCCGCCGCCTCCCGTCGCCGTCTCCTCCCGCTCCCCCTCGCCCCGCCGCAGCCATCTCCGCCCCCTCACCCCGCCGCCTGCCTTCTCTGCCCGCTCGACCGGCGGTTTTCTTCTCGCCCCCGTGGGTTGGCGGTGTGCCTCCTTGGCGGCACTCGACGGAACGTGCCCCGCCCCCCCTCTGCTCCAAAGCCCGAGAAGTCGACTCCACCCGCCCTAACTTGCCGCCTGGTTCCGTGGCTCGCCGTCGACTCTACCCGCCCCGCCCCTGCCCTGCTCCACCACGCCCAGCCGGCAGCCCGCAGCCGCCCAGACCGCACTCGGCAGTCGACGCCCAGCGCCCGTCGTTGCGCACCTGCAGAAGGCACGCGGCCAGCCGCCCAGCCCGATTTGAGGTACGCTGAGATTTCCGTCTGTTCCCCAATTTCTGTTTACTCATTACTCAGTGCTCGTCGTGCTGCCACCTGCCAGTACTTCTCGTTACGAACTTAGGTTCGCTGTGCTCCTTTGTAAACTCTAATGTATTACTCTACTGAATTCTATCCAGGAATGCTACTACTTACTACTGAATCATATTGAAGAACAGAATGTCAATTAGGACCACATGATTACATATATGTATCAAACGTGGAAGAATGAACACATGCGCATAGTCTTCTTTGAACTTTTCTAGGTATTTAGGCTCTTCTTAATGCAAAATCAAGACTTATTGAGAATTTTCCATATGTTCGTAAGATCATATCGATCAATTTCTATTGTGTTTTTGGCATGTCATATTTATTGTAATTTCTTTTAGGGTGGACCACCCTGTTTCAAAATCATAGACCCGCCACCGCCGAGGCCCTACCCTTCCTCCTCCCCGTCGCCGGCGCAGAAAAAAAATCCGGCGAGCTAGCACTGCATGCCTGCCGTGGCGAGCTTCAGGGCCCGGGCGTCTGCGCCAGCACCAGAGATGCCGTCCTTCTCTTCCGGCGCTTCTCCGCAGAAGCAGCAGCATAACGCGCGGTGCCAACCCTTACTACCCTCGCCCCAATTTTGTTTCGTTTGTTTGGTCTATTTGCTTGGGGGACTGAGCATATGCTTTTGTTGGGTTCAACAGGAGGAAGCAGCTGATTCGTCAGCAGAGGAAGTCGCTTCCCATCGCGTCAGGTGGGTTTGCATACCAAATGTTTGATTCCCTTCCGCCCTGGTTTTTTTTGGCTTTAGTAAGAGACACTATTTGTTGTTGTTGATGAGCATTGTTCAGCCGTTATTGAAGAAACATCATATAGTTGTCAATAAATTTGTTACATGACTTGGTGGTGATGATTGTGGTTGCAGTGGAGAAAAGACTTGTGGATGAGGTGAGGAAGAATGACACGCTGATTGTTGTCGGCGAGACCGGTAGTGGCAAAACGACTCGTAAGTGTTTCACTGCACTCTTTTCCCCTTCCATTGCTCATTGTTTCTTGGGTCAAGCAATTTCTGAAAGACTGTAGCTCTGTGATGAATGTGATTATTGTTTGTCCATTTATGGAATTGATGTTGTTATTTGTTAGTCTGGTACTGCCTCCGTTCGGAAATAAGTGGCGTGGTTTTAGTTCAAATTTAACTCATACGTCATGATTTAAGAGTAGGAGTGTGACTGAAGGAATATTTCATAAAAACGAAATGAGGTCCCTATGCTTGACAACCTCATTTTTTCTTTGTGCCGTAGCGTTTCTATCTTACGGAAATTATTATTATGAATTGCTTGACCAGCCCGGACCATATTTGCTTCTGTGGTTTCTTTTGAGGAGCATTCTTTATCATTTATTGAAGAATAACCATATGGCTGTCAAGTATTTTGTTACAAAATCATACTCTTTCTTTTGTTTTGCTACGCAGAATTGCCACAGTTTTTGTATGATGGTGGGTTTTGTCAGGATGGAAAAGTCATCGGCATCACTCAGCCTCGAAGAGTTGCAGCTGTGACAGTAGCAAAGCGTGTCGCCGAGGAATGCAATGATCAGTTGGGCAGAAAGGTTGGATACTCTATAAGATTTGATGATTCCACATCTAATGCAACAAGGATTAAGTACATGACCGATGGTTTGCTTCTAAGGTAATTTTCTCAACCATATTGTCTATTGTTTGATTATCTATGATCTATTATTCTGTTTTATGCTAGCTCCCTGTGTCCATCTGATATTTTACCCACTTTGTTGCCTGCTGTTTGATTCTTTTCTGTAGTGTTTTGCGTAACTGTTGATTTAATGCTGTATGCTCCTATAGAGAATTGTTTCAATTGTTGAAGGGTTACATCATGCAATTCTCTTACCATGTGTGTAGTAGCACTTACCAGCATGATGGCTATGCCCTTGTAATGCTGTTCAAATGATATATGAATAAGTCATTTATGAGTTAAAATCGGAGGAATGAAGGAAGAAAATAGGTAGAACAAACACTTCTTTATCTTTCTCGAGATGGGTGATGTTCTAGATCTACCAGTATTGTATCCAAGCTTTCTCTCTGTTTCAGTCATTTGTGACAGTAGTCATCTCTACGTGTGCATGGACCTGAGACTGGCAACATAGTCTATTTCTCTCACAAAAGAAAGCCCATATATCATTTTATTTGCTTCGGAGTTGTATATTGCATTATTTTCCTCCACTGCAAATTTTATTGTTGTGTTCTTTGTTTTTGAGATGGTTTCTATTGAAAAACCGTTGACCAATTCATTGTTTCAGCTGTATCTTGCCATGTTATAGATGGCTGAATGCGTGGTTCATCTCTTTCTATCTCTTTTTTGTCTGATCTGTGAATTTACTTTTGTGATAGAAGAATTGCTTTCACTTTTGTGATAGAAGAATTGCTTTCACTTTTGTAATAGAAGAATTGCTTTTCATTTTCAGGGAAGCCCTTTTGGATCCACTCTTGTCTAAGTATAGTGTTATAGTTGTTGACGAGGCCCACGAAAGAACCGTCCATACCGATGTATTGCTGGGTTTGTTGAAAAAAGTGCAGCATTCCCGATGTCTTCATGCGAATAAAAATGGAAAGATTTCTGGCAGACCAGATCACTCTCAATCTTCTACCTTGAAGGCATGCCAGGGAATAAAGATTGCACCTCTAAAGCTGATTATTATGTCTGCTAGTCTGGATGCCAAGTGTTTTTCTGATTATTTTGGTGGCGCTAAAGCTGTACATATTCAAGGACGGCAATACCCCGTCGACACACTGTATACTTATCAGCCTGAGTCGGATTATCTAGATGCTACACTAGTTACGATCTTTCAGGTGAGCATCACCCTATTTGCATGGAAGATGTGGATGGATTGGGGAGGAGGAAAGAAAATTGGAGTCTATATAGAAACTTAAAAAGCGTTTTTGAAAGAAAAAGGCTTCCTTCAGAAACCAGGATAAGAGAATGTATCTTGTCTGGGCCTAAATTTAGTAGTATCTTCTAATTAGCAGAGCCTATTGTTTCAACTGTGACTTAATGTAGCCAGCCCTCTTTGATTATGAACTTCATGTTTGGATGTTTGCTTTCTTAGATCCATTTGGAGGAAGGACCTGGAGACATTCTTGCATTTTTAACTGGTCAAGAGGAGATTGAATCACTAGAGAGGCTTATTCAAGAGCGTGCTCGTCAATTTCCAGCAGATAGTAGCAAGATATGGATTACACCTATCTACTCATCTCTTCCATCAGAACAGCAAATGAATGCATTTAAGCCAGCACCATCTGGAGCCCGGAAGGTGAATCTTTATGCTCTTTTAATGCTTACTTTTCCTTTCTTCCACTTCCAACATATTTATATGACAAATACTTTAGTTGCTGCTCTTTATATCTGTTGTAGTGCTCTGTTACTTACGTTTGGTTGAGAGTTACACTTCTGTACACAACTACTTATGTTATTGCTAATAAAAAACCCACATTATATTAGTCTGCAGTTGCAAAAAAAGAGGGTTGAGGGGGCAGTTAATTAGTTCTCTGCTAGACATGGAAACAAATTATGCCCATCGAGCCGGCCTCGGCTGAGGACACTTTAGAAGATTGGTGGCTGGCCAAACACAAACAGGCTCCGAAGCAGTGGTGCAAGGACCTGGATTCCATGGTTACTCTGCTAATTTGGTTCGTTTGGCACAAGAAAACCATGATTTATGCGCAGTGACTATGTTCATGAAGGTGGAGACGCAGCGTTGGCGGAGTGCCTACAGCCTACAACTCCTGGTTGCACAAGCCACAGTGGGAGTAGGCTTTTGTTTGTGTTTTCTGTGCTGTTGGCTTTTGACAGGCACTTAGTACCTCCCCTCACTCCCTTTCTGCCACTATTTTTTTTGGATGCTCCCTACCTTTTTTCCTGCTTTCCATCTCATTTCTCTGGTCCTACCTTTTTTTGCGAGGCCTCTGGCCTACCTTGTACCGTACCGTGATGCTTAGTGACTTGTTTATAGGTTCTGTGAGCAGAGCCTCATTTTTGCTCGACCTGGTTTTGTCACACTTGGTGCTGGTGTGTAGCCAACAGCCTATTACTTTTTTAGGTAGCCTTGATTTCTCGCCCTATGTTTTCCTGTATTCCTGCACCATGCAACATCTGTTGCATCTGCATCTCCAAATTCGACCTTTTGCAAGGTTCATTGGCAATGCATTTTCTTGTTATCATTTTCCATAATTTCATTTCACTAAACATGACTCGTGTAGTATGCAAGGCTTGGAGCATTTTGCTAATGTCCAGTTTGTCTGTCAGGTAGTTCTAGCAACGAATATTGCAGAGACTTCTGTAACAATACCTGGTATTAAATATGTTATTGATCCTGGTATGGTCAAAGCACGCGCCTACAATCCTGTAACTGGAATGGAGTCCCTAATCATCATCCCTGTCTCTAAAGCACAGGCTCTTCAAAGGAGGTAGAAATTTTCAAGCAAATATAATTTTTGTGTGCTTTCTCTTACCTTTTTATTCTACCCTCAGTGGCCGTGCTGGACGTGAGGGGCCAGGGAAGTGCTTTCGGTTGTTCCAAGAATGCGAGTTTGATAAATTGGCAGAATCGACCATTCCTGAGATTAAACGATGTAACCTCGCAAATGTTGTACTACAGCTCAAAGCTCTTGGGATTGATGACATCATAGGTTTCGATTTTATGGAGAAACCATCAAGGTGAGTTTTCGTACTTCTGTTTTCTTATTCCTGCTCACGTGTAAAAGAAAATGTTGCCCCCTATCTGATTACAGTACGTATCATGCAAAAAGTGCAGTCAACATGGCAAAAGATAAACTCAAAATTACTCGTATGAAATTTATCTGGCAATGTGTGAGCTTGATGTTTTGTTTAATGTGCGCTGCTATGCTTAATTATATGTTAGACAATTGCTGCCTATGCAGAACTCAAATATCATAGCACTGAGAAGATACACACTAGTAATTTCACTTGTCATACTGTATTTGAAATATTTCATTATTTGCGACAATGATCCCAGCCTGCTTAAATTTTGCTGCTAAAGCAAACTTCTGTCTGAACTTGTTAAGTTGTTACAAACCTTATGATGAATGCATTCACTGAAAACTTCAACGTTATTCTTTATAAGCTTTGCAGAAATCTCTAGTATAAGCTGAATAGCAAGTTGCTTTGTATGGACATCAAGTTTTGCTAATTGTGCCAAACCTACTGCAGGACGTCCATTTTGAAATCATTGGAGCAGTTGATTTTACTAGGAGCTTTGACTGATGATTATAAGCTGTCAGATCCAGTGGGTAAACAGATGGCTAGGCTGCCTTTAGATCCCATGTACTCCAAGGCATTGATAGTGTCGAACGAATTCAAGTGCTTGGAAGAAATGTTGATTGTTGTTTCTATGCTTTCAGTGGAGTCAATTTTCTTCACCCCACGTGAGAAGTTGGAAGAGGTATTCTCATGAGTCCCCAGAAACTGGTTTGATATATGTTCCACAATAGGTTTTTACTGGACATTATGTAGCTATAAGACCATTGGATGTATTTTTGAGACATAATGCAAGACCAGGGAGGCAGGGAGGGTTGAAAAACCAGCGGGAACTGGATCATTACCCGTTTTCCTGTCCTGGATGAACAGTATACTGATGGCTTTTGTTTTGTTTCGGATTATTTTGTATTGATTTGAATAGTATTTGTGATCACATGTTGTTTGAAGTTGAAAATGCTAGAAAGTTTTGAATAAAATTGGGGAATGGGCTTTGGGTCCAGCCATGAGTAGTTACCATCTTATGTAGTGGGTCTCGGATTTAGTTTACTTTTATAAATGGAGTTATCACCCTGGTGTGTGGCACTGCATGCTTTTCAGGTTCTTGATAAACTGGCGATCATTGATTAATTGCCAAGAATATATTTTCTGAAAACACAGCCTAAATCTCATCGAATGTTCATGTAGTTATAAGTATTTAACTTCTGAGAAACTGGTGTTTACATTTTTCCTGCAACACTTGCTCTCATTATCTCTATGGACTTGGGTTTCCCTGTGGCTAGAAAGACTAGCATTCATTGCTTCCATTATTAAGTCCCCAGAGTGCAAAATTTATTGGTGCCGAAGTATTTTGTAATGGTGATTGAATCATTTTCATAGTTATGTGGTGGAATCATATACTGTTTTATTGATGTCTGTATTGAAGTACCTTTAGGCTACCACCAAAATGGTACCTTTAGCCTCTACCTTATGATTTTCCATTTGCACGCCAAAGAGGAATTCTAAGGTTCAAATTGTATTTGGTTGGGTTCTTCCCCTGTTACCACCAATTAATAGTGCACTTGTCTCTTTCTTGAGGAATTACAAGTGTGTTTATTCATTGATCCTTTTACCTCAACCCATTTTCAGGCAAGAGCTGCTAGGAAGAGTTTTGAAAGCTCTGAAGGAGACCATATAACTTTGGTGAATGTATATCGAGCTGCCGCAGAATGCTTGGAGAAGAGCAAAAACGCAAATGCCAAAGAAAAAACAATGGAAAAGGCTTTGAACAGATGGTGCTTTGAGAACTTCATCAATTACCGCTCTCTAAGACATGCTCGTGATGTTCACAGGTTAGTTATTACAATATTGTTGAAGGCTTGAATTGTTGGATCTGATTAGATGCATTCTCTTAAATGATGAAATGGAAAATACTATGGGTGCCGTGGGCTTTTGAGTGATAGTTATTCTTACTGTTGAACTGGGAGTATATTCTCTGCTTTTTGTCAACTGCGTAAGCTCTTTGGTGAGCCGGTTAGTGCATGAAACTCAAACATGTTATTAGAACAAGAGGTTTCGAGTCAGAGACCCCTGCTAACGAATTTTAATTAAAAAAATTGCACCCAGCTTGAGCACAATGGCCTTTTAGAATGTTGTTTCACAGTGCTGCAATCAGCTCAAGCGTGCCATGTATTTGTAGTGTCAGCAGTCAAAATATCTGCCGGCAATTCTTTCTGTTGAATTTCTATCGCCATTTGTCCTTGGACCACGAGCAAAGATTTAATAAGAGCTAAACCAAATACATATAGTCGTCCAAAATCTGGGAAATGTTTCCAGTTGAATAGGGATTTCAGATGACACATTGAGCTGACATGGAGACTTTCTGTGTGGTGCAGCCAAATCCAGGGCCATGTCCAACAAATGGGGCTTAACCTGTCATCGTGTGGAGACGACATGGTCCAGTTTCGGAGGTGCCTCACTGCCGCCTTCTTCCTGAACGCGGCGATGCGACAGCCAGATGGATCATTCAGGTACTGCTCTGATTTCATTCATTGCGTCTCTGCCACGCTATCTCTCCGACATGTTCCGGAGTAGCATGTATGCTTGATAGTTTTATCTCTCTCAAAAGCTCATGGCTTGGTGCGTTGTTGATTTTGGCAGGGCGCTGGCGACGGGGCAGAGCGTGCAGATGCACCCTTCGTCGGTGCTGTTCCGGACCAAGCCGGACTGCGTCGTCTTCAACGAGCTGGTCCGGACGACACAGAACTACGTCAAGAACCTCACCCGCATCGACCCGCTGTGGCTGGCCGAGCTCGCCCCGCAGTACTACGCCACCGAAGACTAGTTTTTCTTCTTTAGCCGTAGTTCCTTGTAAGTTGCAAACGACGACATGTAGTGGCAACCTGACGATAACGCATGATCGGAATGCCAAATGAGGTCGACGCCTGGCCGCTGTAAGGTGGGAAAAATAATACTACTACATGGTTTTTATTGTCTTTGCAGTTATCAGCCAAACTGGGTGAGACCGTGAGTCGCCACTGTGAATGCAGTAAATTCGAAGAAAATATTACTCCCTCCGTCTCATAATGTAAAACGTTTTTTGACACTATACTAGTGTCAAAAAGCGTCTTACATTATGGGACGGAGGGAGTAGAAAAAAAACTGGTGGACCATTCTACTCGTGTATGAAGCTTCACAAGATAATGACACCCATGGCATTCTGGGCAAAAATGAAGAATCAGAGCTATATTCAAAAACTGCTACTGTTTGAAGGGATCGTAATTTTCTTCACTGGAGAATACCCCGGTGTCATTCCTTCTAGAAATTTCATACACGAGTAGAGTGGTCGACCAAGTTTGATATCCCAAGATTTCAATTCTTCCCTAGTTTTTTTGAATCCACTATTCACGTGAGTGCGCATGGAACCATGCCCACCTCTGGATTTTCATCTAAACAAAAGTGAACCACAAAGATAAGAGCAACTCCAATGGGGCGACCCATTTCGTCCGTCCGCGTCCGTTTGGGTCGGCGCGGACAAAAATGGCGGCCCAACGCGCCGACCCAAACTCAAATCGTGTCCGCTTGGCGTCCGCGTCGACCCATTTCCGGTCCAAAATTGCGCCTGGAATGCGTCGGCGCGGACGCGAAGCGGACGCGCCGCACGTCTCCTCGCCGTCAGCCGCGTCCCCACCTGGCGGCCACCCAACCGTCACCGGTCGTCTTATTTATGACGACCACCGACAGCGGACCCACGCGTCAGCCAGTGCGCACGTCCTTTTTTAACCACGCGTGCGGCGGGGTCGGCCTCATCTACTTCTCCCGTCCACATCTGGCCCCCCACCACTCCCTTTGCTTCCTCGCCGGTGACCGCAAACCCTAGCGCGCCCATGGGCCTCTTCGGCAGCAGCAAGGGCAAGGGCAAGGGCATCCCCGGCGCCTCGTTATCTAGTGCTTCCCCTCCCCCTCCACCGCTGGCGCGTTTCCGCACTGAACGCCGGCACCCGCACATCCCGGTGCACCAAGCGCGGTGGCACTGGGAGTACAGGCAACCCCTCCCCTACCCCGACGTGACGTTGCCGCACCATTGGCATTTGGATCCAAACCGGATCCCGGTGCCGGCGGTTCCACAGACCCAGCGGGCGTACGACGACGAGGTGCGCCGGCACCGTGCGCTGCTCACGCCGAAGCAGCGTCGGCTGCCCGAGTACGCCGCCGACTCTCCCAACTGGGAGGCTTGGTTCGCCCTCGAACACGAGGAGCAACGACGCTCGGGTGTCGACGTCGTCCCGCCGCCGTTCCCACCGCCGCCCCCGGAGGTAGAGCCGGAGGACATGGAGGCCGAGGCGGAGTACCAGGCCGCCCTCGAGGAGGCCCTGCATCACGCGCTGGAGGCTAGCCGCATCGACGAGGACGCGCATTGGGATGAGCTAGAGCAAGCCCTTGCCCTGTCGGCGGCGGGGGACTCCGTCCACACCCTGCTCTTCGTGCCGCCGCCTCCACCGTCGCCGCCCGTCCAGCCCAAGCCGGAGCCGGAGCCGTCACGTAAGCGCTCCCCGCCTCCACCCACTTGGCCGGAGGAGGCCTACTCGTGGACGGGCCAGTACCGCGAGTGGGTCAGCGCGCCTCCCGTCCACTTCGCCGCCACGCCGGAGGAGGAGGCGGCCCACCTCGAGCGATGGAAGGAGCACTGGCTCCGCCAGGAGCGGGCCGACGGCGAGGAGCAGATGCGCTACGAGGCCATGCTCCAACGCGACGCGGAGGCGCTCCGGCTCGAGAAGGAGGAGGAGGAGCGCGCGTGGCTTGCCGCAATGCCGCCGCCCCAGCAGACGCCGGAGGAGGCTGCCCTGGCAGCGTACCAGGCGGCGTTCGGGTGGGCTGGCCCTGCTCCGGTCTTCATCGACCTCACCGACGATGGCGGCGTCGAGGGCAAGGGCAAGGGCAAGGCCGACGACGTCTAGGACAGCGTGCGGGGCGGCAGCAGGCAGACGCAGACTTTTTTTAATGTTTATTAGATTTAGGTGGACTTTGGCCGGCGTTTGACCGGCCACTTTATGTTTAATTATGTTTATTTATATTTATTTGTGTTTATTTCGTGCAATCTGTTTTTTTTCCATCCCGACACATTTGAGTCGGCCTTCCCGTTGGGCGATGAAGCCGATTCATTTTAAAATGCGGACGCGCACGTCCGCCTGGCCGACCCAAAACGGACACGTGACCGTGGCTTGCCTAAGAGGAAAGGGACTCGGATCGGAGGAGAAAGGAAAAACGAGTCATATATACAGGAGCAGGCACGAAAGAGAGACACATCTCGCTCGCTCTCGCCGCCAGTCCCCGCCACCGCTCGCCGTCGCCGTCGCCGGAGGAGGTGCAGGAGCCATGGCGCCGGAGCCAGAGGACGACTTCCTGAACGAGAAGAACCCGAGGCCGCTCGACGAGGACGACATCGCCCTCCTCAAGACCTACGTAAGCGCCTCCCTCCCCCCGCACCGGATCGATCCGCCCCGTGCGTCTAGGCCGGAGCTCTCCGCCGCCCGGGCTTGCTCGGGGCTAGTGATTCGTGCTCCGCGTAGATCTAGCCATCTAGGGTTTTCAGCTTGTGTCGCATGTATGTATTTGGGGGAAACTATTGGCCGCATAGTTCGTGTCGTTACGATTTTTGTGTGGGGAATTAGGGTTTTTGACGCCGGAGAAGAATGCTTGGTTTGGATTCTCGTGTTCGACAGCGAGGCATATGCCGTGTTGCTGAATTGCAGCATCTCGATTTGGGTGGAATTTTCTAATTCTGGATGGACGGCTTTCTGTTGAACAGGGGCTTGGGCCGTACTCGAACAGCATCAAGAAGGTCGAGAAGGAGATAAAGGAGATGGCCAAGAAGATAAACGACCTGTGCGGTACGTGCACATTGATGTCCTCTGACCACCCCTTATTTCTGGGACTAGGATTCAAGTTGTCACCAGTTTTGGCTAGTCTGATCGGTGGCTGTACTGGTTTATCAGTTTGAAGTGCCTGTGCTATTCCACCTTGTTGTGTTCCATCTAGCTCATTTCACGTTTGATTTGATTGCAGGGATAAAGGAGTCTGATACTGGGTTGGCTCCACCAAGTCAGTGGGATCTTGTATCAGATAAACAGATGATGCAAGAGGAGCAGCCACTGCAGGTGAATTAGCCTGATGTCCGCCTTAACCTTCCGCAGAATGCATAGAATTAGTGGTTTTGTTGTGACCTTTGTGCTTTATCATATCCTCCATGGTGAATTAATAGTCAATTAAATTCTGTTATGAAGGTCGCTCGATGCACGAAGATCATAAGTCCAAATACTGATGATGCCAAATATGTCATCAACGTCAAGCAAATCGCAAAGGTATGTCAGCATTGTACCATCTTAGGCCAAATCATATCTTCTGGAGGTTGAATATTGATGATGACTATTTTGGGGGATATTGCAGTTTGTGGTTGGCTTAGGGGACAAAGTTTCCCCCACTGATATCGAGGAAGGAATGAGAGTTGGGTAAGTTGTCTGTTCTCTCTAATGAGTATATAACATCTTCCATTTGGCTGCTCTCGAAAAGCTTTTTGTACCTGATTTATGCTTCGTGTCAACACTTTCAGTTAGAGAGCTCGCAAAAAAAGAACACTTTCAGTTAGAGTGTAGAAGGGCGAACTCCTTTTTAATAGAAATCTAGAGTTAAGTTGTCAATAGCAATGGTTTTGAGTGGTAAGCCACATCGCTGATGTGCAATAGCGGACTGGGTACTAGTACTACCAAAGAAGCATCTTAATATAACCCTTCAATTGAGCTGTGGCTATCGCCTACTAATATGAATAGCAATTAGCACTAGGATTTGGCACAATGTAAATAAGCAACAGATGCTGCAGTTTTATTGCTGCAAGGGTTCATATTATGTTTTGTTTACAGCAAGGGTTCATATTATTGTTGTGCTTTATGCTCGTTCTATTCCTATCGGTTCATATATAGGGTCACCAAAATTTGTTGCATAAAACATCTTATTGTGCTTTACTTGTTCTTGAATGAGTTGCATTATATGTTGATTCTCCCCTTATGTATTATGCAGGGTTGATCGAAACAAATACCAGATTCAAATTCCTTTGCCGCCCAAGATTGATCCAAGTGTTACAATGATGACAGTTGAAGAAAAGCCGGATGTGACATATAATGATGTTGGTGGCTGCAAGGAGCAGATTGAGAAGATGCGGGAGGTTGTGGAGCTTCCTATGCTTCACCCCGAGAAGTTCGTCAAGCTGGGTATTGATCCTCCAAAGGGAGTACTTTGCTATGGTCCTCCAGGAACTGGAAAGACTCTTCTTGCCAGGGCAGTGGCCAATCGGACCGATGCTTGTTTTATCCGCGTGATAGGCAGTGAGTTGGTCCAGAAGTATGTTGGTGAAGGGGCCCGGATGGTTCGTGAGCTCTTCCAGATGGCTCGGTCAAAGAAGGCATGCATTGTCTTCTTTGACGAGGTTGATGCCATTGGTGGTGCTCGGTTTGACGACGGCGCTGGGGGTGACAACGAGGTCCAGCGCACCATGCTCGAGATTGTCAATCAGCTCGATGGGTTTGATGCGAGAGGAAACATCAAGGTCCTCATGGCCACCAACAGGCCTGATACATTGGATCCGGCACTGTTGCGTCCTGGGCGGCTGGACAGGAAGGTTGAGTTTGGCTTGCCAGACCTGGAGGGCCGCACCCAGATATTCAAGATCCACACCCGCGCGATGAACTGTGAGCGGGACATCCGGTTTGAGCTGCTGGCTCGCCTCTGCCCCAACTCCACTGGTAAGAGTCTAGTATTTTGGCATGACACGGCTCACATGATCTGACCACATGCCTTGTGGCATGAGCAACAGTTTTCTCATGTATCCTGACTGTCTCTGTGTGTTGCAACAGGTGCTGATATCCGGAGTGTGTGCACAGAAGCGGGAATGTACGCCATCCGTGCGCGCAGGAAGACCGTCACGGAGAAGGACTTCCTTGATGCTGTCAACAAGGTCATCAAGGGTTACCAAAAGTTTAGCGCCACCCCGAAGTATATGGTGTATAATTAGATAGCGCGACGTTAGCTCCCTGTGTGTGTGTGCCACTCGGGCCCTCTTCTACGGGATTGTTGTTTGTTGCTGCCTTCTTTCCTTGTCCAGTAGAAACTTTTGAGGCGTTTTCTGCATCACATGTTACTGTGGATTGTACCTTCAGAATGTTGAAGTGTCAAACTGGAAGTAAGGATGGTGATGATGATGATGCCATTTTCTTCTCCCGCATGAACGTTTGAGTTGTTTCCTGCATCGCGTATATTACTTTAATTTTATGTTATGTTGCTCTCATGCTACATTTGTGACCTTTTCTTGCACAGTGCAGCCGTCGCAGGTAGACCTGCTATTGGGAGCTAGTCTTGGTGCTGATGCAAACTCTCGAGCTCAAATGTACCCATATGAATAATAAAATTGAAAAATAATAGCAAAGATCATTAAAAAAATCTGTTTTTTTTGGCAATAGACATTGTTTAATGTTTTACATATACGTGCAAATTTCCATGAAGAAATATTTGCAAATTTTGTTATTTTTGCCTAGAACTCCACGAATGTGATTCATCACCTTGTACACAAGCAGAAAGCTATACAATGTTTGTTGAGTACTCCATCCTTCCAAAATAGATGACTCAACTAAGTTGGGTCATCTATTTTGGAACGGAGGGACTACATATTGTGAAACATAGGGTTTGGGAAACTGACACGACACCCTAAAACGGGATGTGGCTATCTCATTATATAGACGTACCAAAAGGTACAATACATGGCCTATACAAGACTACGTATATACAGTCTAACACCCTCCCTCAATCTTAACTATAGCATAAAATACAAAGTAAGTTAAGATTGCGCCTACAGCCTACAAACTGTGGTTGTGGAAGAGGCTTCGTGAAGATGTCAGCAAGTTGATCTTTTGAGGAGATGAACTTGATACAAAGTAGTCTCTATGCAACACGTTCCCGAACAAAGTGATAGTCAACCTCAATGTGTTTTGTCCTAGCATGAAACACCGGATTAGATGAAAGGTATGTAGCACCGATGTTATCACACCACAGAACTGGAGGATGACCTGGAGAGATTCTCAACTCCCGCAATAAGGATTGTACCCATATGATCTCAGCGGTAGCATCAACAACTGCTTTATACTCAGCTTCAGTACTGCTACGAGACACGGTGGCTTGCTTGCGAGCATTCCAGGCGATCAAGTTAGGACCAAAGAACAGTGCATATCCCCCCGTGGATCGCCGATCATCAGGACTTCCAACCCAATCCACATCAGAGAAAGCCAAAAGTTCACAAGATGGTGCAGACTGAAGGAGCAGACCATACGAAGCAGTGGAAGAGACATACCGCATAATGTGCTTAACTGCCGAGAGATGAGTGGTACGAGGTGCATGAAGGTACTGGCACACACGGTTGACTGCATAAGAGACATCAGGCCTGGTGATAGTGAGATATTGCAGACCACCAACAAGACTGCGATACTCAGTGGCGTCATCAGTGGAAAGAAGATCTCCATCAAGGGCAAACAACCGATCAGTCGCAGACATCGGAGTGATAGCATGTTTGCATTTGAGCATCCCAGCACGACGCAACAAATCCATAGAATACTTTTTCTGAGTCAGAGTCAACCCAGTAGAGGACCGTGACACCTCCAAACCAAGGAAGTAATGCAGAGCATCCAGATCCTTGACAGCAAACTCCTCACTCAATGCGGACACAAGGCGATCAACATCAGCATCAGAGGAACTGACAAGGATGATATCATCAACATAAACCAATAGATACATCGTCACCTCAGGACTCTGAAGGAGGAACAGTGATGTGTCAGCAGTGGAGGGAATAAACCCAAGAGCCCGGAGAACAGAACCAAGGCGTGCATGCCATGCATGAGGCGCCTGTTTAAGTCCATACAACGCCTTGACCAGACGACATAGATGATGCGGACGTGTAGGATCAACAAAGCCCGGTGGTTGACGCATATAAACCTCTTCCTCAAGAACTCCATGGAGGAAGGCATTCTGCACGTCAAGCTGACGAAGAGACCAACCACGAGTAACAGCAAGAGACAACAGTATACGAATAGTAGTAGGCTTGATAACTGGACTGAACTGTCTTCATAATCAAGACCATACCTCTGCTTGAAACCCTTGGCAACCAGCCATGCCTTATAGTGCTCAATAGAACCATCTATATGTCATTTTACCTTAAACACCCACTTGGAGTCAATGATGTTTATGCCAGAGACCGGAGGAACAAGTTGCCAAGTGCCATTTTTCAGCAAAGCCTGAAATTCCTGCTCCATCGCAACACGCCAGTGAGGAATACCCAATGCGGCCTGAAAATGACGCGGCTCAGCCGTCGAATCCGCAGCAGCATGAGCCACACATGCGGCAAGCCACGCCACAGTCCCGTCTGTGCGTTCCTTGGGGCGAAAAACACTAGACCGGCTGCGTGTGTGTGGTCGATGAGGGACCACAGCAGGTGGCGCCGGCAACATGGAGCTTGCCACAGGAGACGAAGGCGAGACCGACCTTGAGCTGGAGGAGCCAGAGTCATCAGACTCAGCGTAGGACGACGTGGCCGAGACGGGGCTGCCGAGCCCAACCGACGACAAGGCCGGCTCGCGAGGATCCAAGGCCGGCTCGCGAGGAGCCGAGGGGGCTGAGGCAGGGCTGGCCGGTGTAGCTGCCGTGGCCGCTGGGCCAGCGGCTGCTGGGCCGCCTGCCGCTAGGCCAAGCAAGGGCGACGCCTGCGGCGTGGCAGGCGAGCCAGGCGATGGGGCGGGCGAGCCAGGCGACGGGGCGGGCGAGGCGGGTGCAGCTGCGGGCACTGCCGGCGCCCGCGGGGCGGCTGTGGATGCATCGGGCTGACGGGCACGACCCGCCATGCATGGGCCATGCACCGGATCAACATGACCATCGTGAGTGTTGTCCATAGCCTCATCATCCAGGAGTTCAAGACGGGCACCACGTCCAATACCTGCAGCATGGTTAGGAAGCAACACATGAGCATTTGCAACATCCACAAATTGATCAAGCGAAGGTGTAGCGGAGTGCACAGGTGGTAAACTAATGGTAGAGTGGTTCGGAAGAGCATGAAACAGGAACACATTCTCATCAAACACGACGTCACGAGAAATGCAGACACGATTGATGGGAGCATGAAGACACTTGTACTCTTTGTGGAGAGAACTGTACCCAAGAAAGACACACTTCTTAGACCAAAACTCTAACTTACGCTTGTTGTACGGCCGCAAGTGCGACCAACACGCGCCCCCAAACACTTTGAGAAACGTGTAGTCTGGCATATCATTGAGCAAGAGTTCAAGAGGGGTTTTCATTTTCAGTAGTCGTGAGGGAAGCCTATTTATCAAGAAACAGGCGGTGGAGAAAGCATCACTCCAGAACCGAAACGGGACGGAGGCATGAGCTAGTAAAGTAAGTCCAGTCTCTACAAGATGACTATGCTTACGTTCAGCGGTGCCGTTTTGCTAATGTGTATGAGGACAAGATACGCGATGCGAGATCCCAAGTGTTGGGGAACATAGTAATTTCAAAAAAATTCCTACGCACACGCAAGATCATGGTGATGCATAGCAACGAGAGGGGGAGTGTATCTTCATACCCTTGAAGATCGCTAAGCGGAAGCGTTTAACAACGCAGTTGATGTAGTCGTACGTCTTCACGATCCGACCGATCCAAGTACCGAACGCACGGCACCTCCGAGTTCTGCACACGTTCAGCTCGATGACGTCCTTGCCTTCTCGATCCAGCAAGACGGGCGAAGTAGTAGATGAGTTCCGGCAGCACGACGGCATGGTGACGGTGTTGGTGAAGAACAATCTCCGCAGGGCTTCGCCTAAGCACTACAGAAACTATGACGGAGGATAAACTAGAGGTCTTTGGTGCTAGCCCTGCCCCTCTATTTATATGTTGAGCCTTGGGGTCGAAACTTGGAGTAAAAGCCTCCACAAAGTCGGTTTCACCCGAAAGGCAAGAGTCCTTCTCGGACTCTAGGGCCAGACGCCAGGGTTCCCGGCGTCTGGCCCCTGGACTCCGCAAAACTTTCTTTTGTGCTTTCCAAAAACCTTGTGGGCTTTCCCCTTTGGCCCAAATAACGTGTTCTCGTACCCAAACATTTCGGGAAACATTCGGAACCCCTTCCGGTGAATTCCGGAACCCTTCCGGAGATCAAACACTATTATCCCATATATCAAACTTTATCTCCGGACCATTCCGGAGTTCCTCGCCATGTCCATGATCTCATCCGGGACTCCAAACAACATTCGATTACCAACATACATAACTCATATAATACTATATCGTCAATGAAACGTTAAGCGTGCGGACCCTACGGGTTCGAGAACTATGTAGACATGACCGAGACACGTTTCTGGTCAATAACCAATAGCGGGACCTGGATGCCCATATTGGCTCCCGCATATTCTACGAAGATCTTTATCGATCAAACCACATAACAACATACGTTGTTCCCTTTGTCATCGGTATGTTACTTGCCCGAGATTCGATCATCGGTATCTCAATACCTAGTTCAATCTCGTTACTGGCAAGTCTCTTTACTCGTTACGTAATGCATCATTCCGTAACTAACTCTTTAGCTACATTGCTTGCAAGGCTTATAGTGACAAAACCTAATCTCGAAATACGCCAACTCAACATGTACCTTTGGAGACACCTGTAGAGCTCCTTTATAATCACCCAGTTACGTTGTGACGTTTGGTAGCACACAAAGTGTTCCTCCGGTAAACGGGAGTTGCATAATCTCATAGTTGTAGGAACATGTATAAGTCATGAAGAAAGCAATAGCAACAAACTAAACGATCAATTGCTAAGATAACGGAATGGGTCATGTCAATCACATCATTCTTCTAATGATGTGATCCCGTTAATCAAATGACAACTCATGTCTATGGTTAGGAAACATAACCATCTTTGATTAATGAGCTACTCAAGTAGAGGCATACTAGTGACATTAAGTGTGTCTATGTATTCACACATGTATCATGTTTCCGGTTAATACAATTCTAGCATGAATAATAAACATTTATCATGATATGAGGAAATAAATAATAACTTTATTATTGCCTCTGGGGCATATTTCCTTCAGTATCCCACTTGCACTAGAGTCAATAATCTAGATTACACAGTAATGATTCTAACACCCATGGAGTCTTGGTGCTGATCATGTTTTGCTCGTGGAAGAGGCTTAGTCAACGGGTCTGCAACATTCAGATCCGTATGTATCTTGGAAATCTCTATGTCTCCCACCTGGACTTGGTCCCGGATGGAATTGAAGCGTCTCTTGATGTGCTTGGTCCTCTTGTGAAACCTGGATTCCTTTGCCAAGGCAATTGCACCAGTATTGTCACAGAAGATCTTCATTGGTCCCGATGCACTAGGTATGACAGCTAGATCAGAAATGAACTCTTTCATCCAGACTCCTTCATTTGCTGCTTTCGAAGCAGCTATGTACTCCGCTTCGCATGTAGATCCCGCCATGACGCTTTGTTTAGAACTGCACTAACTGACAGGTCCACCGTTCAATATAAACACGTATCCGGTTTGCGATTTAGAATCGTCCGGATCAGTGTCAAAGCTTACATCGATGTAACCATTTACGACTAGCTCTTTGTCACCTCCGTAAATGAGAAACATATCCTTAGTCCTTTTCAGGTATTTCAGGATATTCTTGACCACTGTCCAGTGATCCACTCCCGGATTACTTTGGTACCTCCCTGCTAAACTTATTGCTAAGCATACATCAGGTCTGGTACACATCATTGCATACACGATAGAGCCTATGGCTGAAGCATAGGGAACATCTTTCATTTTCTCTCTATCTTCTGCTGTAGTCGGGCATTGATTCTGACTCAACTTCACACCTTGTAATACATGCAAGAACCCTTTCTTTGCCTGATCCATTTTGAACTTTTTCAAAACTTTATCAAGGTATGTGCTTTGTGAAAGTCCAATTAAGCGTCTTGATCTATCTCTATAGATCTTGATGCCCAATATGTAAGCAGCTTCACCGAGGTCTTTCATCGAAAAACTTTTATTCAAATATCCCTTTATGCTATCTAGAAATTCTATATCATTTCCAATTAATAATATGTCATCTACATATAATATCAGAAATGCTACAGAGCTCCCACTCACTTTCTTGTAAATACAGGCTTCTCCAAAAGTCTGTATAAAACCATATGCTTTGATCACACTATCAAAGCGTTTATTCCAACTCCGAGATGCTTGCACTAGTCCATAAATAGATCGCTGGAGCTTGCACACTTTGTTAGCACCTTTTGGGTCGACAAAACCTTCCGGCTGCATCATATACAACTCTTCTTCCAGAAATCCATTCAGGAATGCAGTTTTGACATCCATTTGCCAAATTTCATAATCATAAAATGCGGCAATTGCTAACATGATTTGGACAGACTTAAGCATCGCTACGGGTGAGAAAGTCTCATCGTAGTCAACCCCTTGAACTTGTCGAACACCTTTCACAACAAGTCGAGCTTTGTAGACAGTTATATTACCATTAGCGTCAGTCTTCTTCTTGAAGATCCATTTATTCTCGATGGCTTGCCGATCATCGGGCAAGTCAACCAAAGTCCATACTTTGTTCTCATACATGGATCCCATCTCAGATTTCATGGCCTCAAGCCATTTTGCGGAATCTGGGCTCATCATCGCTTCCTCATAGTTCATAGGTTCGCCATGGTCAAGTAACATGACTTCCAGAATAGGATTACCGTACCACTCTGGTGCGGATCTTACTCTGGTAGACCTACGAGGTTCGGTAGTAACTTGATCTGAAGTTTCATGATCAATATCATTTGCTTCCTCACTGATTGGTGTAGTTGTCACAGGAACCGGTTCTTGTGATGAACTACTTTCCAATAAGGGAGCAGGTACAGTTACCTCATCAAGTTCTACTTTCCTCCCACTCACTTCTTTCGAGAGAAACTCCTTCTCTAGAAAGGATCCGAATTTAGCAACAAAAATCTTGCCCTCAGATCTGTGATAGAAGGTGTACCCAATAGTCTCTTTTGGGTATCCTATGAAGACACATTTCTCCGATTTGGGTTCGAGCTTATCTGGTTGAAGTTTCTTTACATAAGCATCGCAGCCTCAAACTTTAAGAAACGACAACTTTGGTTTCTTGCCAAACCATAGTTCATAAGGAGTCGTCTCAACAGATTTTGATGGTGCCCTATTTAACGTGAATGCGGCCGTCTCTAAAGCATAACCCCAAAATGATAGCGGTAAATCAGTAAGAGACATCATAGATCGCACCATATCTAGTAAAGTACGATTACAACGTTCGGACACACCATTTCGTTGTGGTGTTCCAGGTGGCGTGAGTTGCGAAACTATTCCGCATTGTTTCAAATGTAAACCAAACTCGTAACTCAAATATTCTCCTCCACGATCAGATCGTAGAAATTTTATTTTCTTGTTACGATGATTTTCCACTTCACTATGAAATTCTTTGAACTTTTCAAATGTTTCAAACTTGTGTTTCATCAAGTAGATATACCCATATCTGCTCAAATCATCTGTGAAGGTGGGAAAATAACGATACCCGCCGCGAGCCTCAATATTCATTGGACCACATACATCAGTATGTATGAGTTCCAACAAATCAGTTGCTCGCTCCATAGTTCCGGAGAACGGCGTTTTAATCATCTTGCCCATGAGGCACGGTTCGCAAGTACCAAGTTATTCATAATCAAGTGATTCCAGAAGTCCATCAGTATGGAGTTTCTTCATGCGCTTTACACCAATATGACCCAAACGGCAGTGCCACAAATACTATCATTATCAACTCTGCATCTTTTGGTTTCAACATTATGAATATGTGTATCACTACTATCGAGATTCAAAAAATAGACCACTCTTCAAGGGTGCATGACCATAAAAGATATTACTCATATAAATAGAACAACCATTATTCTCTGATTTAAATGAGTAACCGTCTCACATCAAACAAGATCTAGATATAATGTTCATGCTTAACGCTGGCACCAAATAACAATTATTTAGGTCTAAAACTAATCCCGATGGTAGATGTAGAGGTAGCATGCCGACCGCGATCACATCGACTTTGGAACCATTTCCCACGCGCATCGTCACCTCGTCCTTAGCCAATCTTCGCTTAATCCGTAGTCCCTGTTTCGAGTTGCAAATATTAGCAACAGAACCGGTATCAAATACCCAGGTGCTACTGCGAGCATTAGTAAGGTACACATCAATAACATGTATATCACATATACCTTTGTTCACTTTGCCATCCTTCTTATCCGCCAAATACTTGGGGCAGTTCCGCTTCCAGTGTCCAGTCTGCTTGCAGTAGAAGCACTCAGTCTCAGGCTTAGGTCCAGACTTGGGTTTCTTCTCTTGAGCAGCAACTTGCTTGCTGTTCTTCTTGAAGTTCCCCTTCTTCTTCCCTTTGCCCTTCTTCTTAAAACTGGTGGTCTTATTGACCATTAACACTTGATGCTCCTTCTTGATTTCTACCTCCGCAACTTTTAGCATTGCGAAGAGCTCGGGAATAGTCTTGTCCATCCCTTGCATATTATAGTTCATCGCGAAGCTCTTGTAGCTTGGTGGCAGTGATTGAAGAATTCTGTCAATGACACTATCATCAGGAAGATTAACTCCCAGTTGAATCAAGTGATTATTATACCCAGACATTTTGTGTATATGTTCACTGACAGAACTATTCTCCTCCATCTTACAGCTATAGAACTTATTGGAGACTTCATATCTCTCAAACCGGGCATTTGCTTGAAATATTAACTTCAACTCCTGGAACATCTCATATGCTCCATGACGTTCAAAACGTCGTTGAAGACCCGGTTCCAAGCTGTAAAGCATGGCACACTGAACTATCGAGTAGTCATCAACTTTGCTTTGCCAGACGTTCTTAACGTCGTCAGTTTCATCTGCAGCAGGCCTGGCACCCATCGGTGCTTCCAGGACGTAATTCTTCTGTGCAGCAATGAGGATAATCCTCAGGTTACGGACCCAGTCCGTGTAATTGCTGCCATCATCTTTCAACTTAGCTTTCTCAAGGAACGCATTAAAATTCAACGGAACAACATCACGAGCCATCTATCTACAACAAACATAGACAAGCAAAGACTATCAGGTACTAAGTTCATGATAAATTTAAGTTCAATTAATCATATTACTTAATAACTCCCACTTAGACAGACATCTCTCTAGTGATCTAAGTGATCACATGATCCAAATCAACTAAACCATGTCCGATCATCACGTGAGATGGAGTAGTTTCAATGGTGAACATCACTATGTTGATCCTATCTACTATATGATTCACGTTCGACCTTTCGGTCTCCATGTTCCGAGGCCATATCTGTATATGCTAGGCTCGTCAAGTTTAACCTGAGTATTCCGCGTGTGCAACTATTTTGCACCCGTTGTATTTGAACGTAGAGCCTATCACACCCGATCATCACGTGGTGTCTCAGCACGAAGAACTTTCGCAACGGTGCATACTCAGGGAGAACACTTCTTGGTAATTTAGTGAGAGATCATCTTAAAATTGTACCATCAATCAAAGCAAGATAAGATGCATAAAGGATAAACATCACATGCAATCAATATAAGTGATATGATATGGCCATCATCATCTTGTGCTTGTGATCTCCATCTCCGAAGCATCGTCGTGATCACCATCATCACCGACGCGACACCTTGATCTCCATCGTAGCATCGTTGTCGTTACGCCATCTATTGCTTCTACGACTATCGCTACCGCTTAGTGATAAAGTAAAGCAATTACAGGGCGTTTGCATTTAATACAATAAAGCGACAACCATATAGCTCCTGCCAGTTGCCGATAACTCGGTTACAAAACATGATCATCTCATACAATAAAATATAGCATCACGTCTTGACCATATCACATCACAACATGCCCTGCAAAAACAAGTTAGACGTCCTCTACTTTGTTGTTGCAAATTTTACGTGGCTACTACGGGCTTAGCAAGAATCGTTCTTACCTACACATCAAAACCACAATGATAGTTTGTCAAGTTGATGCTGTTTTAACCTTCGCAAGGACCGGGCGTAGCCACACTCGGTTCAACTAAAGTGAGAGAGACAGACAGCCGCCGGTCACCTTTAAGCAACGAGTGCTCGTAGCGGTGAAACCAGTCTCGCTTAAGCGTACACGTAATGTCGGTTCGGGCCGCTTCATCTCACAATGCCGCTGAACCAAAGTATGACATGCTGGTAAGCAGTATGACTTATATCGCCCACAACTCACTTGTGTTATACTCGTGCATATGACATCTACGCATAAAACCAGGCTTTGATATCACTGTTGGGGAACGTAGTAATTTTGAAAAATTTCCTACGCACACACAAGATCATGGTGATGCATAGCAACGAGAGGGGGAGTGTATCTTCATACCCTTGAAGATCGCTAAGCGGAAGCGTTTAACAACACAATTGATGTAGTCGTACGTCTTCACGATCCGACCGATCCAAGTACCGAACGCACGGCACCTCCGAGTTCTGCACACGTTCACCTCGATGACGTCCTCGCCTTCTCGATCCAGCAAGACAGGCGAAGTAGTAGATGAGTTCCGGCAGCACGACGGCGTGGTGACGGTGTTGGTGAAGAACAATCTCCGCAGGGCTTCGCCTAAGCACTACGGATACTATGACGGAGGATAAACTAGAGGGGACGGGGTTGCCGACACACGGATTGGTGTTTCTTGATGTGTCTTTGGTGCTAGCCCTGCCCCTCTATTTATATGTTGAGCCTTGGGGTTGAAACTTGGAGTAAAAGCCTCCACAAAGTTGGTTTCACCCGAAAGGCAAGAGTCCTTCTCAGACTCTAGGGCCAGACGCCAGGGTTCCCGGCGTCTGGACCCAGACGCCAGGGACCCTGGCGTCTAGCCCCTGGACTCCGCAAAACTTCCTTTTGTGCTTTCCAAACACCTTGTGGGATTTCCCCTTTGGCCCAAATAACGTGTTCTCGTACCCAAACATTTCGGGAAACATTCGGAACCCCTTCCGGTGAATTCCGGAACCCTTCCGAAGATCAAACACTATTATCCCATATATTAAACTTTATCTCCGGACCATTCCAGAGTTCCTCGTCATGTCCATGATCTCATCCGGGACTCTGAACAACATTCGGTTACCAACATACATAACTCATTTAATACTATATCGTCAACAAAATGTTATGCGTGCGGACCCTACGGGTTCGAGAACTATGTAGACATGACCGAGCCACGTTTCCGGTCAAGAACCAATAGCGGGACCTGGATGCCCATATTGGCTCCCACATATTCTACGAAGATCTTTATCGGTCAAACCGCATAACAACATACGTTGTTCCCTTTGTCATCGGTATGTTACTTGTCCGAGATTCGATCATCGATATCTCAATACCTAGTTCAATCTCGTTACTGGCAAGTCTCTTTACTCGTTACGTAATGCATCATTCCGTAACTAACTCTTTAGCTACATTGCTTGCAAGGCTTATAGTGATGTGCATTACCGAGAGGGCCCAAAGATACCTCTCCGACAATCGGAGTGACAAAACCTAATCTCGAAATACGCAAACTCAACATGACCTTTGGAGAAACATGTAGAGATCCTTTATAATCACCCAATTACGTTGTGACGTTTGGTAGCACACAAAGTGTTCCTCCGGTAAACGGGATTTGCATAATCTCATAGTTGTAGGAACATGTATAAGTCATGAAGAAAGCAATAGCAACAAACTAAATGATCAATTGCTAAGCTGACGAAATGGGTCATGTCAATCACATAATTCTCCTAATGATGTGATCCCGTTAATCAAATGACAACTCATGTCTGTGGTTAGGAAACATAACCATCTTTGATTAATGAGCTAGTCAAGTAGAGGCATACTAGTGACATTAAGTTTGTCTATGTATTCACACATGTATCATGTTTCCGGTTAATACAATTCTAGCATGAATAATAAACATTTATCATGATATGAGGAAATAAATAATAACTTTATTATTGCCTCTAGGGCATATTTCCTTCACCAAGCTTGTTGAAAAATGAGTTGAGGTTGTGTTATTCACCCCCCAGTCGGATGGAACATGAATAATTTTGTGCTTAAGGAGACGCTCAACGTGTGCTTGGAACTGAGTGAAAACATCAAACACATCAGATTTACGCTTGATAAGATATAGCCAAGTAAACCGACTGTAAGCATCAATGAAACTGACATAATAGTTGTGACCACTAACAGACGTTTGGGCATGACCCCATGCATCAGAAAGCACAAGCTCAAGAGGATGTTTTACAACACGACTAGACTCTGAAAAAGGTAGTTGGTGACTCTTGCCCTGCTGACAGGCATCACAGATAGTTTCAGCACTTTTATTGGACAGAACTGGTAGTTCATGGCGATGCAACACATGACTAACTATAGGAGCAGCAGGGTGACCAAGGCTCGCATGCCAGTGCGTAGGCGACACACGAACACCACTGAACACCTGAGGAGAAGACGACGTAGGAGATGCAGGCGGTGCGTCAAGTGCATATAAGCCATGGCGAAGACGACCACTAAGCAGAACGGCCCTCGTGTCCCGATCCTTGATAAAGAAACGAAAAGGGTGAAACTTAGCAAGGACATTATTATCACGAGTAAGTTGAGGAATAGAAAACAAACTACGCGTAGCAGAGGGAACTCGAAGGACACTAGAAAGATGCAGTTTTGCGAAAATTGTGTGCAAGAAGTGATGCCTGACCAACATGGGAGATACACATACCTGCTCCGTTGGCGGTGTGCACCTGATCATGTCCATGATATGGTTCCTGAGTGGAGAGCTTGCCCATCTCGCCGGTGAGATGATTCGTCGCTCCTGTATCCATATACCACGCCGGATCAAGAGAGTAGGACTGGGTGCGCCCGTGCTCATGCCCCGTCACAGCAGCTGCAGCCTGCTTATCATTCCCTTTTCCGTTGTTACCAAGGCCAAGGAAGTCTTGCTTGTAGCGTCTGTGGCAGCGAGAGGCGAGGTGACGATCTATGCCACAAAGCTGACAAGCCTGAGGAGCACCGCAACTAGAACAACAAGCAACTGGGCGACTCCCTCCAGTGATGGTCGGCGCTTTGCCCCGCGAGGCCTGCGACGAGGAAGCCAGTGGTTTGCCACCTGATGAAGCCGGCTTCTGAGGTTTGCCGCGTGTAGTGGCGTTGGCGGAGACGAAGCTGGGGGAAACACGGCGCGCCTTGATGCGCTGCTCACGCCCAAGGAGGCACACATAAAGCTCACGACGCGGGAGCGTATCCTCTCGACCATGGATGTTCTCAATGAGATTGTCATAGTCATCATCGAGCCCGTTAAACACAAAGGTGGTGAAGTCCTTGCCCTGAAGCGGCTGACCAACAGAGGCCAAGGTGTCGACGAGGCTCGTCATCTTGTTGAAGGACTCTGTGATGCTGAGATCGCCAAGCTTGGTCTCACCCAGCTCGGTGCGTATAGAGTGCGCACGCGCCTGAGACTGAGAGGTGAAACTAGTGTGGAGGGCCGCTCACGCCTCCCTGGACATAGCGGCGAAGATGACCATTGACGAAACACTCGGCGTGAGCGAAGACTGGATGGCGGAGAGAATGGCCTGATCCTGCGCCACCCACGTGTGATATGCCGGATGGTGAGGGGGTGGGCACGGGATGGACCCGTCGACGTAGCCCTCCAAGTAGCGGCTGCGGAGTAGAGGCAAGACCTGAGCACGCCATGACAGGTAGTTGTCCGGCGCGAGCTTCACCGACAGCAGGTGCGAGAAATAAAACAGCGGCGGCGCCGCGCTCTGAGCAGTGTACGCCTGCGCCAGTGGTGCATAGGGATCCATGGACAGGGCCATCTCTGGACGAGGGACCATCGCGTAGGCGCCAGGCGAGGAGTAGGATCCGGCAGAGGCGACAGCCAAGGCGCCTTGGCCGGGCGCTGCAGGAGGACCGTAGGTGCCAGGCGCGGCGTAGGCCCCAGCACCCGCAGTAGCCGAAGCACCTTGGCCGGGCGCTGCAGGGGCACCATACGGCGAGGTGGCTGCGCACCCATAGGACGGCTGCGGCGGCGCCGGGTAGTAGTGGTGCGGTGGCGGCGGATGCGGCACCATCGTGTAGGATTGCGGCGGCGGCGCAGCATAGGCCGACCCCGGCCATAGGGACGACAGCGGCGGGGGCGCACCATAGGATGGCGCGGGAGCGCCGTACCACGGGCGCGAACTCGACGGAGGAGGGCCGCTAGGGGCCGCCAGCGCCGCGGGCTCGGGCGGGGCGATTAGATCGTCCGGAGACCCCGAAGCCTGCGGGGAAGCGGGCGGCGGCGGCATGGCACCGTATGTCGCCGCGAGGGGCCGAGAGGCCAGGAAGGGCGACATCGGGGCGAGGGCCGTCGCGGCGGCGACGGTCGAGATCGGCGCGGCGGCGGCGGGATGTGGTGCAGCGGAAGACATCGTAACCTAAACTGATACCATGTAAAACATAGGGATTGGGAAACTGGCATGACACCCTAAAATGGGGTGTGGCTATCTCATTATATAGACGTACCAAGAGCGAAAATGCACTTTGGTGGCCGAGCTGCCTGTAGGCCGGTATCACACACGCATGTCCTTGTCGTGATCACTGCCACGCTGGTAGGCCTCCACCGTATTTAAGCTGCGGCCATTTTACAGTTGCCCGTATTTGTACACAGTGACAGCTCATGTAGATAAGTCGGCACAGCAGTGAAGGCACATTTGCCATCCCCGTCAACCCATGTGCAGGACTTGTTTTCTTTTTATTCGGCAACGATTCGTCTACATACGCAACAAGCAAAAACTTGCTTTGTATGTGAATGTGAGAGGTCAAGCACAAAAGACGCTGGCGGCATATCTGAATTTTTTGCGCCCGTGCAACTGAACGCGTCAAACAACAGAAATACACCATCGATCAACTGAATCAAAAACTGGAGCTCCAGCATTTTTCCACCAGACACAACTACTCCATACAATTTTTGACAACATCGTCATTACACGTTCAGCGTAGCAGAGGAATGTATGTGCGAAAATGGATACCAGCGATATGAGTATATGACACACAAACCACCACAGATATGCCGTGTTCTTTTCAAAAGACAAACGTCTGACTTTTTTAAGTCTGCAGTCCGAATATCAACTTAAAACACACTAAATCAATCATTGAAGTCCACTTTTGGGGGGTTGGTGCATATGTTCTTCCTGTGCCCTCTCAAGCTGCATCTGGAGCAGCAAGCGCCTTTGGAAGATCACCCCGTTGAGGACATGCAGTGCTCTTGTGATCTTGAACCCTGCATATAGAACACAACCTAGTCCTTTTAGCTGGCTATTCGTACGGTGCTTTGTTGCAGCTTGGGTAGGCCGCTCTGCTGGCCTCTTCTTCGATAGTGGCGTGAAACTATCTGAACATTGTGAGGCACTCTGCGCCCGAATTACTGGACCAAAATGTTGTTTATGCCCAATGCCAGATCCTGCAGAATCACAGTTGCCACTTCTCTGTCGGATAGCCCCATACCATTGCGTATAGCCGCCATAGGTTCCAGTACTATTTTTTCACATTTCTCAGTTGCTTCATAGCAAGATTATGTGTTCTTATTGATGTCACCTAGTCAATAATTTCGAGACACAACAGTTGCAGATTGTTATATCGCCGCCAGTTCTTGAGAGGACCTTGGTTCTTCTAGTAGCGCAGAAACTCAGGTGGGAGTATTATCCCTCGCATCCCTGGTCCAACATTTCAGCACATGTTTTGCCGAAACATCTTGCAGCCCGAGCTGGATAATTACCTACAGATCGAGAACAAAAGGTGTATCGCAGATGAACATTTTTTTGCGCTGGCGAACAGTACGTATAAGAATTTGATCGACAAACATAGCAAGCAGCAAAAAAGGATACCTTTAGTGCATGGATGCACAACATCCGAAAATGATTGAACATCTCGCACTCACACTTGAACTCATCAGCAAGATCATTCACCTGAAGAAGGAATTCATTTTTACACCACTTCTCTTATGAATCCTTCTTTACATGCCTGGCTATGTACTTGCGACGAGGTACAACTTCAATCAGAACATATGATCCAACTTCATACAACATCTCTCCAAAAAATTTAAACATAGTCCTTGTGTAAATCAAAACATACGATCCAACTTCATACAACTTCATAGAACCTCAATGATTGATTTAGTGTTTTTCTAACTCAAAACCTACATATAGAACTGAACAACACTGCGGTGCATTGGAATTTGGAGCATATCATCAGTATATGTCTTAATTGTTTTGATATTGGAGAGAACTGGATTACAATAAGAGAAATCCACACATTCAGCATAAAAGATAGGCATTCTTACCAGTTTTGACCACTTCTCAGCTTTGTCGATAAGAGAAATCTACATTCTTACACGTTTTGTCACTGGGCAATCTAAAAATACATGGCACAAGCACACACAAACTAACCCAATCTTGGATAACTCAATAAAAAGGATGAACAAGCCCAAGCTAGCATTACACGTTCAGACAGTGCGTTTTCTGATTAGTTGTGAATTTATTACCGCCTAGTCTAGCACGAGCCCTTTGAGTTGGAGACGAGCACACGTTCTGCATCTCCATCTTATCTGGCAGCTGCATCGCTGGTATCTTCAGGAGTCATGTCGTTTGAGTCGGCAACCACATCACTAGCACCGTTATACGATCCAATGTCCTCTTCCACTAAGCTGAAGTAGATCGCAGAAAGATCATGTAGTGAGATCCAACAACCAGGGGCAGACGAGGTAGACAAAAATTTAGGAAGAAATCCGGCAGGAATTATCCGCTAAACACCTACCTGGTTCCAAGCATTAGAACAACAACATAAAGTGCATGATCTAGCATTATTTTACCCTGATTTGGCTTCCTCGAAAAACTTCAGGCCATCCATCACTACTAGGAAAAACCTTATACACAGAATCTTACCAGTAGCGCGTGTTAAAATGAGGCGCTACTGCTAATTAGCAGTAGCGCTTCTTCCAAAACCACGCTGCTGTTACCCCCTTAGCAGTAGCGCGGCAGGAACTGAACGCGCTACTACTATAATTGCCACACCGTTCCCGACGTGCTAGGTATAGTAGTAGCGCCCTTCTAGAAAATGCGCTACTACTACCGATTTTAGTAGCAGCGCGTTTTCCCCTCCCACGCTACTGTTAAATCTATTCTCACCTAACCCCCCGCGCGGCCTGATTCCCTCCTGAGATCTTCCTCCCCCCATTCACCACTCTCTTCTCCCCCTCGCCGCCGTCTTGCCACCGTCTCCCCCGACCCCGCCTCGCGACCGTCTCCCCC
>NC_041393.1:72457362-72526898 GCF_002162155.2 Triticum dicoccoides
TCTCCCCCGACCCCATCTCTCTCCCCGCCCTCTGTAAGCACTCTCCCCTTCCGATCCCTCTTGTTAATTTGCTTAGTATGAACCCTAGCTATTTAGTGCTAGTTAGTATGAACCCTAGGCTATTTTTAGTGTTAGTTAGTTAATTTAGTGTTAGTTAGTTAGTTAGTATGAACCCTTAGCAGTAGTTCCTAGGTACTAATTAGTTAGTAAGAACTAGGTACTAATTAGCTAGGTACTAGTTTATTTTTATTTATAGTAAGTTTATTTTCAGTAAGAACTAATTGAATTAATAGAACATGTTGGTAAGAACTTGTTGCTATTTTTTTAGTTAAAGCAATTTTTCCCGTATCGACGTGGACGATGCCTATCCCGCATCCTCGTCGTCGAGTCGGTGGAGGACGACACCTGCTTGACCAGATGGGTCATGTCCGGGACTGGGCTTCGCCGGGGTGGTACTAGGAGGCGCTACCTACCGGGGGGCGCAGGTTGGTGAGGAGCCAGCCTGTCGTTGACCTGAACCTTCTTTGGTGGCGGTCGCGTGGGCCAGTGACGATCCAGAGGCTCGAGGACTCCGCGGAGGTGGTGCGTCACCGTATCAGTGAGGAGGACGCGCACGTCCGTGCACAGGCCGTTCTCCAATACCTGGCAGGTTCTCCGGGGATCTCACTGGAGCTATGATCCCGTGATGGTTCCTTCTCTGTGGGTGTCCACCGCCCGCGCCAATACCCGTCGTGTGCTAGAGTTTTAGTTGTATTAGTGATGTTATATGTATGACACTATTCGTGATGTATTAGTGATAATATTCGACGATGTACGGATGTATGAGATGATTTACTTTTGCTTATTGAATGCATGCTAATTTGAGTCCTATAAGATATTTTGAAATATATATCTTGTGTTGCTCAATATCCAAGTGGCCGGTCATGTTTGCAGGTTACACCTCCGAGTGGCCTATGTTTTGCCGGAGTGTTGATTCATTTCCGTTCCGGCAAATTTCAGGCGCTCGATATGTCCTATTTTAGCAAAGGTCATGCCGGATTTTTCCGTGAATTTTGGCATGACTTGTGCCAGAATATGTAGGAAATATTGAGTGCCCCGGATTTGTGTGTTGAATATCTTGGTAGTTGTCTTCGATCAATTTTTAATTAATGTTTTAACTATGAACATAGGAAATGTCTAACGACGAAAAGGATTTCGGTATTTGCAAATACTGCGAAGACGAGCGCGGCCTGTGCGACGGAATCTTCCTAGATGATGATAGGCACTTCAACATCAAGCTGGACGAGAACTTCGAAGTGGATACAGTAAGTCACAACAACAAGTCTTTTTTCGTAATTAAGCATGACATCTGCTTCATTTGCTTCAACTTATATTTTTTCTACTATTCTCCTAATGTATCCCCTGCCATGCAAGAGTTTTTGTATTGGATAAGATAGGTTTCAGTCATAGTATGGAGGAAAAGAAAGTTTACTTGAAGACCGAGCATGGTTATATTTTCCATGCAAAATTGTACAATTCAGATGATTACACCTATTTTGGATGCAAAACATGACGAGCACTGTGCAAGACTTATGCATTTGAGCCTGATATGGTTATCACCTTTGATATTCGTCCGAAAGATGATATTGAAGATAATACCGACATCTGGGTCGATGTGCAGACGCCTCCAGTTATACCATTATGTAAGTTTCTCAACCATATTTATGTCTTTGATATTGTTTATTCAAAAATAGTTGACAACTAATTTGTATTGTCAGCTTATTTCAGTGCAAGCAAACATGTCCAACGCTTGGTAGACAGGATCGTATACTGTCCTGGGGCTGAACTCAACTGCGAGGAGCTCAGTCATTATGTTTCATGGCTTGAGGATCTTGATACTGTCAAGACAAATTTTCTTCCTGCATTTAGAAATGTTAGTACTGAAAATGTGCGACCAATAGTGTTCGTAATGAACTACGGTCACATCTACTTAGGAAGGATGGTAAGACTTTTACTATTTGTCATCAGTGCAACTTTTCCATACATTATTTTTGAAACTAAACTTCATTGCTAAGTATGTTACCATACGAGGTTCTTCAACAGGGACTCCCGATGAATGTTGTGCCTTATGGGATCGAGACTAAAGGTACCATGAGTATTATCAGCTTACGGCCAAGATATCCTACAGATTACTTTAATGCATTCAAGATTAGCGACGGATGCTTAATAATGCAAGACTGGACCAAATATGTGATGGGGGAGCGCAGAGAAGTACTAGTGGGCACCAAACAGATGTGCTACCCACGATTAGGAGACATGTTCATCTGCATGCTCCAGCTTGATCAAGGAGGAGAGCTATACATGTTTTATGTTATTTTACCTAAGAGAGAGCAGCAGGAGTGATTAGCTAGCTAGAAATGAGTTTGAGGATGATGATGTGCTACACTATATTACTATGATGATAAAATAGCTAGTGTTGGTGGTAATGACTATGATGATTATTATTAGCTAGTGTTAGTGGTGATTAAATAAATAATGTTGGTGGTAATGACTATGATGATGATTAAATAGCTTGTGCTGGCGGATTAGATTCAAGTGGAGGCAACATGTGGTGCACATCGAAACACTAGTAGAAAAACACCTAATAGTCCCGGTTCGTAAGGGCCTTTAGTCCCGGTTCATGAACCGGGACTAATGGGTCGTTACTAATACCTCCCCCTTTAGTCCCGGTTCAAACACGAACCGGGACCAATGTTCCTCCACGTGGCCCTGTGCGCCGAGCCCAGTCAGGGGGCCTTTGGTCCCGGTTGGTGGCTCCAACCGGGACCAAAAGGCATCCACGCGTCAGCATTCCAGTGGCTGGGGTTTTCATTTTTTTGAAAGGAGGGGGGGGGGGGTTGGGGGTTTTGGGGGGGTTAATTTAGGTGTTTCATATATTGTGTTAGCTAGCTAATTAATAGAGAGAAGTGTCCTCTCTTATGTCCGTGCTTGGTCGACGCTACGTACTATATATACATAAGTGATCGAGAGAACCATTCAGTACAGAAGTTCGTCATGCATACCGAGAAAAGTGATGGATCGACCTCTCCTTCTCCGAGAGATTGGTCGAACAACAAGTTTTCGTATCATGTATCCGACGCTACTGGCTACATACATGTACAATATGTATAAGATCTCTTAATTACAAACCCCTAGCAATTGAAATCAATTTCCACATGGTATTCTCCGGCTTTACTGATGACGTGGTCAAGAAAGAATCCCGCCAATTCCTCTTGAATTGCTTTCATGCGATCTGGTTCTAGGAGTTCATTCCGCATCTGCCACGTCTAATTTGAAGAAGAGGGTTAATTAATACATATATATGAATGAAATTCAACAGAAATGATGGTGTAATAAAATGAAATTGTGAATATTATTGCTTACACACTTCATATTGTCTTTTAGAGTAGCCCCGCTTGTTTTTCAAAGTTGCGTTGTGGATGAACTCGCACACGTAGTATCCACAGAAATCATTCCCTTCCTCCTGCCACAAGCACTTTACGAGAAATAGAGGTCAATCAAACTGATAATGAAGAATTATAAATGGCATTGATGAAAGTATAGCTATAGAATCAACGGGAGATGCGCGCAACTAGCTAGCCAGTAGTACTTACTTTCGGGTATGTATATCGCAGCTCCTTCGGCAGTCCCGAAGCTTTTGCGGTGAACTGTTTCCAAACCCTGCAAGACAAATAAAATAATAATTATTACTTGAGATATCAGGAAATGAACAAAAAGTTGCCGATATGGTGCGATAATGATCGATTGAACTTACTTGCTGAGCATTTCAGTCATGTCCGCATAGGATTTGGGATCTTTCCGTCTCGAGTCTAAGACGATTACTAGTCCACGCTCAAGCTTAATCTCCAGAAGAATATAGTGGTACCTGCGCACACATGCATAACTCATCAATTACATTACTATAACCTCGCTCGAGTAATAAGGGAAACCGAATATGCACACGACAGTAACACTCACTTGCCGTTGTAAGGAAAGAGTATGGTATCTTTGTTTTGATTTTTGATCAACGATTGTAGCACGTTGTCCTCGGCCTCTTTGATGTCCTTTTTAACCAGAAATTCATCTATGATATTTGTGTTAATGAACCCAATATCATAAATTTCTTGTTTTTTGCACTCGACGATCTTCAATCTGCATAATATATTGAGGATAATTAATTATAAATACATGAAATGAAAGAGCCGAGCTATATATAGAGACTTAATGACAGAAATAGTACTTACAGACAGTAGCAAAAGACCATTAGTTTATCGAGGGCCTTTTGATTGAAGAACGCGAAGAACTCATCAAATGGAACAGTCAACAGATCATTTGTAACGAGGTCGTGCTCCTCTTTAATATGCAGATACAAAGCATTCTTACCCTCAGACTCTCTGTAGGTTTCCATGTACCAATTATGGAATCTTCGCATCATTGTTGTCAGAGATTTTTCATCTTTGACGAGAGGCTTCCCGTACTCGTATCTGTGTTCGTCCACCTCCAAGAAATCAGGAAGTGCATCGTCAGGCAGGTAATCTTCAAGATTGCCATAACCGGCCACCGTCCCCGGAGCATTAGACACATTGAGCGGGGGTCACGATTGCTGTGCTTGTTCGCCGAGCTGGGAATTTTTTTCCGCTTTGCTCGTTCTTTTGACCTTTTAGCACTGACAATAGTTCCCGACCGCTGGGCTTGGAGATATGTCTGTTCAGTAATGCACTCATAGTTGGTTCTCGACGGAGACTTTGGTGGTTTCCTCAGGGCATCGATAGTGCGCTTTGCTTTCACCGGATCTACCTTCTCCTCCGGAGGTGGATGTCTCTTTGCTTTCACCCCTTCAAAGAACTCCTTCATGTGGGTCCGCACAATCGTATCGTTTTCCTCCTCGGACCTCTCATATGGTAACTTCTCTAGAGGCTTGAGATATGGACCGTATTTGTATTGCCTCCCGCCTCTGGTTGTGCTGCTAGACGCCGGAGCAGACGGAGCGGCTGCGGTGTCTGTCTTCTTTCGTGCTTGCTTACGAGGCGGAGGAGAAGGAGTACGACGCGCCGGAGCAGCCGAGGCGGCGGCGGGTCTCTTCCTCCCTTGCTGGCGAGGCGGAGAAGGAGGAGGCTGCTGGCTGCTCGGGAGCGCTGGCGCAGGCGGAGAAGGAGGTGGAGTGCCGCCATGCGCCGGAGAAGGAGGCGGAGTGCTGCCACGCGTGCCCTGATTGTCACTCGCCGGAGGAGGAGGCGGTGGAGGAGGCGGAGTGCCCTGAGTCGCCGGAGGAGGAGGAGGAGGCGGAGGCGTCCAGTTCAGAAGGTTGATGAGCTCCTTCCGCCATAGGCATGGAGTCTTCAGAGCACAACCCAGCCTAGTCTCCCCTTCACCGGTAGGGTGCTCAAGCGGGAGGTCCTCAAATCCCTCCGTTATTTCATCCACCATCACCTTAGCATATCCTTCTGGAATCGGCTGGCAGTGATAAGTTGTGCCGGGTCCACTAGGATAAACTTGGCCAACAGCCGCCTTGACCTTCAAATTCATCCATCGTGCCATAATGTGGCAATTTTGAGACTCCATGATACCATCCACGGGATAGCTGGTAGGAGCCGTCAAGACATGCTCCGGCTGAAGCAGCTCGGTGGAAGCCACGCTGCTTCTCCGCTGAGATGGCGGGGTAGCTTCGAGGGAAGCTTCGGCAGGTCGTTTGCTGTGATCTGCTACTTCTCGTTCCTCTTCTCGATCCTCTAGCCCCATTACCCTTTCGTGCAACGCCTGCAGTTGGTCCTGCTCCAGTTTCTTCCTCTCTCGTGGGTTTTGTAACCCCCTGCGTCCGAAAAACCAACCTTCCACGGAATGGAGCCTGGCGTGCCTCGTGTCCGTCCAGGGTGCTCAGGATTCCCAAGGGCCATTGTGAGCTCGTCCTTCTCCCTGTTTGGAAGGAATGTCCCTCGCTGCGCTGCATCGATATAGTGTCGAAGGTTCTTGACTGGTATTTCCAGTTGCTCGTCCGTCCACTAGCACAATCCTGTTACAGGGTCCAAGGTTCCGCCAGCCCCGAAGAACCAAGTCCGGCAACGGTCTGGCCAGTACATTGTCTCTGGTTCGATCCCTTTTTCAAGCAGATCATGCTCAGCCTTGGACCACTTAGGTCGGGCTTTGAGGTAGCCACCTGACCCCGTGCGATGGTGAAGCTTCTTCTTTGCAGCATTTTTCTTGTTTGTCTCCGACATCTTCTTACTCTTTTCCGATGTCTTGTGGGCCACAAATGCGGGCCAGTGATCTTTGATCTTCTCATATTTGCCGATGAATTCTGGTGTCTTTTTTTTTCGACAAACTGGTTCAGCTCTTTCCTCCACCTCCTCATTAGGGTTGCCATCTTCTTAAGAGCACAAGACTTGATTAATTGCTCTTTAACTGGCTTCTCCGGATCCTCCTCTGGTGGTAGGGTGAAATTTGCCTTCAGCTCAGTCCAAAGATATTCTTTCTGCATATCATTGACATAAGACACCTCAGGGTCTTCCTCCTTAGGCTTATACAATTGCTGGATGCTGATCGGGATCTTGTCCCTAACAAGAACCCCGCACTGAGCAGAAAATGCCTTCCTTGTCCGGATGGGTTCAACCGGTTCGCCGTCGGGCGCGATTTCTATGATCTCAAACTTTTCATCCGAGCTCAACTTTTTCTTCAGGCCTCGTCTCCTTACCGAAGTTGTGCTCGATCCGGAGGGCTAGAAATTATAAGGAAGAAAGATGAGAGTAATTAATATGTGTACATATACCAAAATAATGGAAGCATCAATTAACTAGTCCGCACGGGCTTAACTAATATATATATACCTGGCCGGGCTCGGTTCGGTCACCGGAGCAGTCATCATGGTCTCCTTCTTGTACCTCCATTGTGTCACCAGAGCCATCATGAACATAGTCCTCTTCTTGTACCGGCATTAATGGGCCGAAGCCATCATGAACATAGCCCTCTTCTTCACCCAGTTCTTCCAGCTGACCAACGGTGTCGAGGAGAAATGACGCAACTTCATCCCTTCCATTTGCGATTATGTCCCCCAATATCGCTTATGTTTCTTCGTCTCGGGAGTGCTCCATAGTTTCTGCAAATATTTACAACATGTCAATTATTATTCAAACATGGTACAGATGGATATATATATATTAGTGGCAAACGTAGAACTAGCTAGCTAATCACAATAAGGAATCATGTTAGTGGCCTCGACGCTGCTTCTCTAGGGTTTGGGGTCGCCTCGACACAACAACGCTTCAAGGGTTTGGGGTGGCCTCGACGACAACGCTCTTTTAACTTGGTAAATTTGGGTGGCCTCGAGAGAGTTAATTTGTCGGGAAGGGGTGCGGCGGGAGGGGGTAGGAGACCAACATCGTTTTCTCTCTAGGGTTTGGGTGTCCTCGAGAGTTTTGGTCGAGCGAGAGGGCCGAGGGGGGGGTGCTGCCATTGTATAAGTTATCACGGTCGAGAGGGGGTATATATATCGACCGCCCCTCATGTCGAAGTTATCTCGAGGGGGTTATATCGACAACGACGCGACAACGATGAGAAAGGAAAATAATTAAGGAAAAGGAAGAAAAGAGGAAGAAGGAAGAAGGAAGAAGAAAAAAAAAGAGGAGAAGAAGAAAGGAATAGAGGAGAAGAAGAAAAAATAGAGTTATTTTTTCTTCTTCTCCTCTATTCCTTTCTTCTTCTCCTCTTCTTTTTCTTCTTTTTTCCTCTTCTTATTTATTTCTCCTCTTCTTCCTCTCCTCTTCTTCCTCTTCTTATTTTCCTTTTTCCTCTCATTCTTTTTCTTCTTCTTTCTTCCTTCTTCCTTCTTCCTCTTTTCTTCCTTTTCCTTATTTTACTTTCTCCTCTACACTAACCTAAAATGCACTAACCTAAAATCGATATCTACTAACAACCTAAACAAAAAATTAATACATATATGAAAAAACATATATAAACAAAAAAATGCTATGAACATTATATTCATACATACATATATAGCCACATCCATTCAGCATATATATAGCTACCACATACATATATACATTATATATATGAAAAAAATGCAATGAACAAAAAAAATACACTTATGAAAAAAAATACTATGAACATGTACACACATATATATACACATACAAACACATATACACAAAAAAATGCAAGAAATTGCAGGGGTGGCGGGGCGCCGCGCGGCGGCCGCGCAGGGCAGGGGCGGCACGCGGCGGCCGCGCAGGGCAGGGGCGGCGGCGCGGCGGCCGCGCAGGGACAGGAGCGGCGCCATCACTTTTTCTTAATAGTTGCGGGAGAAAGTCATCACTTTTTCTTCGCTTGTGTCATTTGCTTATTGCGCCGTAACCATGGATAATCTTCATCGTTTATCAGGATGCTGGGGTCAGCCTTGACTTTGAAGGGAGGAATTTCATGAAACTTTTCATAATCTTCAGACATGTCTGTCTTGTCCTCCACTCCCACGATGTCCCTTTTTCCTGAAAGAACTATGTGGCGCTTTGGCTCATCGTATGATGTATTCGCTTCCTTATCTTTTCTCTTTCTCGGTCTGGTAGACATGTCCTTCACATAGATAACCTGTGCCACATCATTGGCTAGGACGAACGGTTCGTCAGTGTACCCAAGATTTTTCAGATCCACTGTTGTCATTCCATACTGTGGGTCTACCTGTACCCCGCCTCCTGACAGATTAACCCATTTGCACTTAAACAAAGGGACCTTAAAATCTACTCCGTAGTCAAGTTCCCATATGTCCACTATGTAACCATAATATGTGTCCTTTCCCCTCTTCGTTGTTGCATCAAAGCGGACACCGCTGTTTTGGTTGGTGCTCTTTTGATCTTGGTCAATCATGTAAAATGTATTCCCGTTTATCTCGTATCCTTTCCAAATCAATACAGTCAAAGATGGTCCCTGGACAACAAGTGCAGCTCATCACAAACAGTGTTGTCACCTCTGATACGTGCTTCCAACCAACTGTTGAAAGTCCTGATGTGTTCATATGTAATCCTGTCGTCGCACTGCTCCGGGTGTTTGGAGCGCAGACTGTTCTTGTGTTCATCGACATACGGGGTCACCAAGGTAGAGTTCTGTAGAACTGTGTAGTGTGCTTGAGACCAAGAATATCCGTCCCTGCATATTATTGAGTCCCTTCCAAGCGTGCCTTTTCCAGTCAGTCTTCCCTCATACCGTGATTTAGGGAGACCTGTCTTCTTAAGGCCAGGAATGAAGTCAACACAAAACCCGATGACATCCTCTGTTTGATGGCCCATGGAGATGCTTCCTTCTGGCCTAGCGCGGTTACGGACATATTTCTTTAGGACTCCCATGAACCTCTCAAAGGGGTACATATTGTGTAGAAATACGGGGCCCAGAATGACAATCTCGTCAACTAGATGAACTAGAACGTGCGTCATGATATTGAAGAAGGATGGTGGGAACACCAGCTCGAAACTGACAAGACATTGCACCACATCACTCCTTAGCCTTGGTATGATTTCTGGATCGATCACCTTCTGAGAGATTGCATTGAGGAATGCACATAGCTTCACAATGGCTAATCGGACGTTTTTTGGTAGAAGCCCCCTCAATGCAACCGGAAGCAGTTGCGTCATAATCACGTGGCAGTCATGAGACTTTAGGTTCTGAAACTTTTTCTTTGCCATATTTATTATTCCTTTTATATTAGACGAGAAGCCAGTCGGGACCTTCATACTAAGCAGGCATTCAAAAAAGATTTCCTTCTCTTCTTTGGTAAGAGCATAGCTGGCAGGACCTTCATACTGCTTTGGAGGCATGCCGTCTTTTTCGTGCAAACGTTGTAGGTCCTCCCGTGCCTCAGCTGTATCTTTTGTCTTCCCATACACGCCCAAGAAGCCTAGCAGGTTCACGCAAAGGTTCTTCGTCACGTGCATCACGTCGATCGAAGAGCGGACCTCTAGGTCTTTCCAGTAGGGTAGGTCCCAAAATATAGATTTCTTCTTCCACATGGGTGTGTGTCCCCCAGCGTCACTCGGAATAGCTAGTCCGCCGGGACCCTTTCCAAAGATTACGTATAAATCATTGACCATAGCAAGTACGTGATCACCGGTACGCATGGCGGGCTTCTTCCGGTGATCTGCCTCGCCTTTGAAATGCTTGCCTTTCTTTCGACATTGATGGTTGGTCGGAAGAAATCGACGATGGCCCAGGTACACATTCTTCCTGCAGCTTGCCAGGTATATACTATCGGTGTCAAGTAAACAGTGCGTGCATGCGTGGTATCCCTTGTTTGTCTGTCCTGAAAGGTTACTGAGAGCGGGCCAATCGTTGATGGTCACGAACAGCAATGCCTTTAGGTTAAATTCCTCCTCTTTGTGCTCATCCCACGTACGTACACCGTTTCCATTCCACGGCTGTAAAAGTTCTTCAACTAATGGCCTTAGGTACACATCAATGTCGTTGCCGGGTTGCTTAGGGCCTTGGATGAGAACTGACATCATAATGAACTTCCGCTTCATGCACATCCAAGGAGGAAGGTTATACATACATAGAGTCACGGGCCAGGTGTTGTGATTGCTGCTCTGCTCCCCGAAAGGATTAATGCCATCCGTGCTTAAAGCAAACCATACGTTCCTTGGCTCACTTGCAAACTCATCCCAGTACTTTCTCTCGATTTTTCTCCACTGCGACCCATCAGCGGGTGCTCTCAACTTCCCGTCTTTCTTACGGTCCTCACTGTGCCATCGCATCAACTTGGCATGCTCTCTGTTTCTGAACAGACGTTTCAACCGTGGTATTATAGGAGCATACCACATCACCTTCGCAGGAACCCTCTTCCTGGGGGGCTCGCCGTCAACATCATCAGGGCCATCTCGTCTGATCTTATACCGTAATGCACCGCATACCGGGTATGCGTTTAGATCCTTGTACGCACGGCGGAAGATGATGCAGTCATTAGGGCATGCATGTATCTTCTGCACCTCCAATCCTAGAGGGCATACGATCTTCTTTGCTACGTATGTACTGTCGGGCAATTCGTTATCCTTTGGAAGCTTCTTCTTCAATATTTTTAGTAGCTTCTCAAATCCTTTGTCCGCACAGCATTCTCTGCCTTCCACTGCAGCAATTCCAGTACGGTACCGAGCTTTGTGTTGCCATCTTCGCAATTGAGGTACAACCCTTTTTTGCGGTCCTCTAACATGTGATCGAACTTCAGCTTCTCCTTTTGACTTTCGCATTGCGTCCTTGCATCGACAATGACCCGGCGGAGATCATCATCATCGGGCCATGGTCTGGTTCCTCTTGATCTTTAGCAGCTTCGCCGGTTGCAGCATCATCGTGAACATCGCCTGGTTCCTCTTGATGTTCAGTAGCATCACCGTATTCACGGGGGCACATAGTTGTCATCGTACTCTTCTTCTTTGCCGTCTTCCATCATAACCCCTATTTCTTCGTGCCTCGTCCAGACATTATAGTGTGGCATGAAACCCTTGTAAAGCAGGTGGGTGTGGAGGATTTTCCGGTCAGAGTAAGACTTCGTATTCCCACATATAGGGCATGGACAACACATAAAACCATTCTGCTTGTTTGCCGCAACCACTTCGAGAAAACCATGCACGCCCTTAATGTACTCGGAGGTGTGTCTTGAACCGTACATCCATTGCCGGTTCATCTGCGTGCATTATATATAATTAAGTGTGTCAAAAATCATTACAGAACATCATGAAGAGATAATTAAGTGACCAAATTAATAGAAGTTCATCATCACATTAAAACCACATAGTTCTCATCTAACAACATAAAGCTCTGCAGAGCATCTAATTTAATTAAACCATACACTGAAACTATGTAAAACATTTCAATGCGAAAACAAATGCGATCATAACCGCAACCAATGTAACAACTGATCCAACGGCATAATGATACCAAGCCTCGGTATGAATGTCATATTTTTTAATCTTTCTAATCTTCAAGCGCATTACATCCATCTTGATCTTGTGATCATCGACGACATCCGCAACATGCAACTCCAATATCATCTTCTCCTCCTCAATTTTTCTAATTTTTTCCTTCAAGAAATTGTTTTTTTCTTCAACTAAATTTAACCTCTCGACAATAGGGTCGGTTGGAATTTCCGGTTCAACAACCTCCTAGATAAATAAAATCTATGTCACGTTGGTCGGCATAATTGTCATAAACAATAAATGAACCAATAGTTATGAAAAGATAATATATACCACATCAGAATCATAGACAGGACGAGGGCCGATGGGGGCGGATACCAAAACCATCGCACTATATAAGATGCAATAATAAAATTAAGAAAATTATACAAGTATCTATATAAATATACAAGTAAGATTTTTTTTCCTTTCAGAAAGAAGATAAGAACAAGAGGCTCACCATGGTGGTGCCGACGACGAGATCGGCGCGGGCGATCGACGACGGTGAAGACGGGGACGGGACGTGACGGACCGCTAAACCTAGACAAATATTGAGGAAAATGGAGCTTGGAGGTCGAGCTTGGAGAGGAGAAAGCTTAATTAGTGTGGCTCGGGCATTCCATCAAACACCTCGTGTGCATAGGAGGTGAGCTAGAGTACCACAAAGCTCTCCCCTCGCCGGCCACGAAAAAAAGAGCACTGGGAGTGCTCTGCTCGCGGGCGAGGGGTAGATATAGGCAACTAATTGGTCCCGGTTCGTGCCACGAACCGGGACTAAAGGGCAGCCTTTGGTCCCGGTTCATGCCACCAACCGGGACCAATGGTGGTGGGCCAGGAGCGAGGCGCATTGGTACCGGTTCGTCCCACCAACCGGAACCAATAGGTCCAGCCGAACCGGGACCAATGGCCCAGGTGGCCCGGCCGGCCCCCGGGGCTCACGAACCGGGTCCAATGCCCCCATTGGTCCCGGTTCTGGATTGAATCGGGACTAATGGGCTGACCCGACCTGGACCATTGCCCCCTTTTCTACTAGTGAAAGTACTACTAGTCCAAACAAGATCAAGTTTGGATTAATAGTATACTTTTGACATGCACCACATATTGCCTCCACTTGAACCTAATCCACCTTCATTTGACACACTGTTATGGACATAATGATGTAAACCTCATAACTGATATTGTACCAATATTTGTACGATGGCGCATAAATACACTAAAAATAAAAAAATAAAAAAAGTACTAGTAGCGATGGACAGAAAACACGCTGCAAGTAGTTACCTTAGCAGTAGCGTGGTACTGAACAAACGCTGCAGCTATTTGTCCTAGCAGTAGCGCGGGCAGGCACGCGCTACTGATAAGCAATAGCTGTAGCGCCTTATTAGTAGCGCGCCTACCCGCGCTACTAGTGAGCACAAAACCAGCGCTACTGCTAGGGTTTTCCCTAATAGTGCATGACAATTTTCGTCCGGTCCAGCCACCGCGAGAAGGGTATGAGTGGTCTAACCAGCCGAAAAGAATCCGAGCACCGCGTGGAAGTAAAATATAAAGCTATCTGCAGCACCACATGGGCCCACCAAACCCACCCTACCGCCAGCCACAGGTGCGAGTTTCAAAACAACCCAGTAGGTGCATAATGGGCATGCAACGATGCATACCAGAGGCCCGTGTGCAATGACAGCACCGCAGCCCACGGCAGCGATGTATTGCAACTTAATACCAACCGTATACCACCTGATAACGAACGAGCATACATCGCAATGCCTATACTGCACGACACAGATTTCGGCCTGCAGGTAGCTCGGCCTTCAAAATGTCTCACCCTACCAAGAGGTACAATACAAGACCTATACAAGACTACGTATATACAATCTAACACGTATTATATTTTCTATTTTTTTTACTATTCATAGTAACATTTAAAGCTCCGGGTTAGAAATACACTTTGGCGTTGCCATCTGCATGAACCTGGCAACCAACCAGAGCAAGGTTCTTCCTTAGTTTTTCTGTTTGAGACGAAGGCGCCTCCTTAGGTGAGCTCCTATACGCCGCACGTTGCAGCCGATTGGCGTGCACCGCACGGGGACAGGGACAGCTCCCGACTGAGCCGACCCGTTGTCGCGTGGAAAATTCAACGCTTGTCTTTCGCCAAACAAGCTGATGAGCTTTGATGTTTAATTATGAAATGCGGATTATAAGAACCAGCAGCCACGACAAAGCTAAAACATTGTTTGAATTTTTAAATGCGATTTCCTTTTTTATTATTTCTTTATTTTTTTATTTTTCTTTCCAGTTTCTTTTTCTTCTTTGTTTTAATCGAAATTTAAGAAAAATGTCCGCAATGTAAAAAATAGTTCAGGAATTCAAAATATTGAGATTCTCAAAAAATGTACGATTTTTCGAAATGGCTTGGAAATTAAAAATATTATTTGTGTTTTCAAATATGATTTTCAATTTTCAAAAAAAGTTCCCATTTATCGAAAAATGTGAGCTTTAGAAATATAAAACGGGACCCTTTTTGACATTCTGAACATTCATAAAAAAGACACACATTTTTTTAAAAAGCGCAAACAGTTTTTAAAAATGATATCATTTTTTGAATTTATGAACAAAACAGGAAAACCCCAAAAATTCTTGAAAAACCTGAACAATATTCTTAAATGCGAGTGTTTTTCGAATATATTAACAAAAAATTTAAACCCAAACTATTCTTGAAAAATATGAAACGTTTAATAAAAACCTGTATAATTTTTAAAAATGCGAACATGTTTTGAATTTCTGAACCAAATTTAAAGAAACCCAAACAATTCTTGTAAAATATAAGTTTTTTTTTGAAAACGCAAACAATTTCTCAAAAGGCGAATGTTATTTAATTTAGGAAAAAAATAAAAAACCCAAACAATTCTTGGAACTAAGAATGCTTTTTGGAAACAGAAAAAATTTCGTGAACATTTTATAATTAATAAAAAAATACATCATATTTTTTGTAATTTTCAAAAAAAAGTTTTCTTAACATTTTTCAGAAGTGCAAAAAGAATGTGAGAAAAAATAAAGCAAGCAAAATAAAAACAAATGAAACCGGAAAACATGTAAAAGAAATAAATACCGTTCCAGAGAACATTCTCAAAACCAGTTGGTCTGTATGGTAGAAATTTTTTTGTTTCAGAATTATCTCTGTGGTAAAAGTGGGCGTGGCCAGTGCTCACACTCGATATTTCGCGTGTGCGTTTACCTGACAGTTTGTCTCAATGAGCGTGAAATAGGATTTCCCCTCCTTATTTCGAAACCTATGAGCGTGAAATAGGCCCATGACAGTAGATTCTGCCGGGGTTTTGTTGTTTCTCTTTGTTTTGGGGTTTCTGTTATTTTCCCAGTTTACTGCCTTTTTTGCTTTTCTCCTTTTGCTAGTTTCAAACTTGAACTAAAACCATGACACTTATTTTGATATGAGGGAGTAATTTTTATTGTTAAGTTTTTTTCTATGTTGTCTTTCTTTTCTGCACATGATTTTTTTTTACAAATATGATGAATATTTTAAAAATACACGATGGATATTTTACAAAGAAGACAGAAGATTTCTTAAATACACGACGAACATTTTCTCAATAAGTGGTGAATGTTTATTAAATACACCATGATTTTTTTTGCAATATAGTTTTTTTTTCCTATTTTTAAAACTGATTATTTTTTCTTTTAAAATTCTTCATAGAGATCAACAACATACTTCTCTTAGTCTGAATCTTCTAGGACTGAGAGGTCCTCATTGGCTACATACTCGTCATCAGATACATAATCTTTGTCATCATTTTTTTCTTTTTCTTCAGCTACATCCTCCTCATGAGAAACTAAATCCTCATAAGCTACATCCTCCTCCTCTTATGAATCAAACTGGAAATTAGCATAATTAACACTTGAGTGTTGATTGGTGCTCTGTTTGAATTGGTTCCTCTCTCTGAACTGGCAACAAAGTTTCCACAGACTTCTGCACATTGTCCTGTGTGCCAAGTATGCAGTGATCATATGTTGGAGGAGGCACTGATCTTAGTGGCATCAGGTTGGCTTCTTGTGTCCCAATATCATATGACGATCCAACATATTCATCATATGTTTTGTGCATAACACCTGAATCACTGACAACAAAAAGAACAGGCGGTTCGACTTCTTTTGTTGTTTCAGCATCATCCCCAATATTTATGTTACCTGGACCTTCCTTAATCACTGCATTTTTCTTAGCTGGAGGAGAATAATTTAACCGTTCCATCTTGCCCCTCCTAGCTATCAAATACTACACTTGTGCGCATTCACACTTCCTAATCTGCTCATCAACTGAACTGTTGTTCTTCAAGATAACCACTAGTTCTAACCCTACCCCTTCTTTTTTCATTTAGCATAGACTATCACATAATCCATAGCCATTTCTCATCATTATTGACATTAAGGTACCATTAGTGATATCTCTCTGGTCCATCTTAGTGTTTATGAACCTTTTTCCATCAAACTGGATATATCTTGACCACAAATCTTCAGGCCTAAAGCCTAATAAAGTATATGTACTTAGTAACGAAAACATGAGCAAATTTTAGTGCAGTAGCACAATTCTAAGAACACTAGCACATACACGAGCACCACTAGTTCATTTCAGTGCAGTAGTGCAATTCTACGTAGCACAAACACTAGCGGTGCATTTCAGTGCAGTAGTGCAATTAAAAATTAGAGTGCAATAGCACAATTCTAATATACCAACACAGATACCAACAATGCATTTCAGTGCATTAGCACAATTAAAAATTACTAGGACTGCATTCAAATATCAACTAACAGTTCTAAAGCAACACAGTTTATATTTCTATAACATGGGATTCTAATACAGATTCAGAAACTAAATTAACTAACCCTAGTAAGCCTATCATTGAATTCATTCAAATCAGAGGCCTGTCAAATCGACAACCAACCAGGAAATCGATTTTCCACTAACTGAAAGTAAATCAACTAACCCTAACCCTAGCTTTCTGCAGTACATTGAGCAACTAAAGAGAAAGAGAAGGCAGAGGAATACCTCGGTGGTGAGGAAGTGTACGTGACGGTTGCCTCCGCCGACGACTTTGTCGCCCCCTCCGTCGATGCCTTCGTACACGCCTTGTGCACTTCGCACGATGACAACGATGACTTCTCCTCCTCAGATTCCGAATAAAGGTCACAACCGCTTGATGGCTCTATATCTTAAGCATTTTTAGAGCTAATTTGTTGCATGTTCTCTCTCTATATATTACGTCCCATTGAACCAAATATGCATGATTACCGGTTTTGCACTTACCGTTGTGAGCATTGCACATTTAGTATTTTATTTAGTTTTTATTAGTTTTCTTTGTTTACTTATGTCTACAGGTGTATTGGAGCAACCTAGTACCAAGCAGGATGAAAGGACCAAGGATGGGTTCAATACGGAGTCACCCAGGGGACAGACTTGGCCATTTTGGAGGTCGGAAAAAGTGACTTTTCCGAAGTGCTCCAAATCAAGATCTAAGACCAGGAATGGATCGCCGCCATTCATATGAATCCAATGAGCCCAAGAACGTCAAGTTCCGAGATCATTTGAAGAAATACTGACCGTTTTACCGGAGAAGGTCAGACCAAAATACGATGTTTCATGCGAGTGTAGCCGGTCGTTTGTGTTGGGTAACGTAGTAATTTCAAAAAAAAAATCCTACGCACACGCAAGATCATGGTGATGCATAGCAACGAGCGGGGAGAGTGAGTCCACGTACCCTCGTAGAGTGAAAGCGAAAGCGTTAGCACAACGCGGTTGATGTAGTCGTACGTCTTCACGATCCGACTGATCCAAGTACCGAACGTACGACACCTCCGAGTTCAGCACACGTTCAGCTCGATGACGTCCCGCGAACTCCAATCCAGCAGAGCTTCACGGGAGAGTTCCGCCAGCACGACAGCGTGATGACGGTGATGATGTTGCTACCGACGCAGGGCTTCGCCTAAGCACCGCTATGATATGATCGAGGTGGAATATGGTGGAGGGGGGCACCGCACACGGCTGGGAGAGATCAACAGATCAACTTGTGTGTCATGGGGTGCCCCTAGCCCCAGTATATAAAGGAGGAGAGGAGGGGAGGGGCCGACCCTCTCTATGGCGCGTCCTGGGGAGTCCTACTCCCACCGGGAGTAGGATTCCCCCCCCCCTTCCATGTAGTAGGAGTAGGAGTCAAGGAAAGGGAAAAGAGAAGAGAAGGAAGGAGGGGCCGCAGCCCCTCCCCCTAGTCCAATTCGGACTAGGCCTTGGGGGGGCGCACAGCCTCCCCTCTCTCTTTCCCCTAAAGCCCAATAAGGCTCATATACTCCCCGGCGAATTCCCGTAACTTTCAGGTACTCTGATAAATACCCGACTCACTCGGAACCTTTCCGATGTCCAAATATAGTCGTGCAATATATCGATCTTTACGTTTCGACCATTTCGAGACTCCTCATCATGTCCCCGATCTCATACGGGACTCCGAACTACCTTCGGTACATCAAAAACACATAACTCATAATATAAATCGTCACCTAACGTTAAGCGTGCGGACCCTACGGGTTCGAGAACTATATAGACATGACCGAGACACGTCTCCGGTAATTAACCAATAGCGGAACCTGGATGCTCATATTGGCTCCCACATATTCTACGAAGATTTTTATCGGTCAAACCACATAACAACATACGTTGTTCCCTTTGTCATCGGTATGTTACTTGACCGAGATTCGATCATCGGTATCTCAATACCTAGTTCAATCTCGTTACAGGCAAGTCTCTTTACTCGTTATGTAATGCATCATCCCGCAACTAACTCATTAGTCACATTGCTTGCAAGGCTTATAGTGATGTGCATTACCGAGAGGGCCCAGAGATACCTCTCCAACAAGCGGAGTGACAAATCCTAATCTCGAAATACGCCAACTCAACAAGTACCTTCGGAGACACCTGTAGAGCACCTTTATAATCACCCAGTTATATTGTGACGTTTGGTAGCACACAAAGTGTTCCTTTGGTAAACGGGAGTTGCATAATCTCATAGTCATAGGAACATGTATAAGTGATGAAGAAAGCAATAGCAACATACTAAACGATCAAGTGCTGAGCTAACGGAATGGGTCAAGTCAATCACATCATTCTCCTAATGATGTGATCTCATTAATCAAATGACAACGATCAAGTGCTGAGCTAACGGAATGGGTCAAGTCAATCACATCATTCTCCTAATGATGTGACCTCGTTAATCAAATGACAACTCATGTCTATGGTTAGGAAACACAACCATCTTTGATTCAACGAGCTAGTCAAGTAGAGGCATACTAGTGACATTATGTTTGTCTATGTATTCACACATGTACTAAGTTTCCGGTTAATACAATTCCAACATGAATAATTAACATTTATCATGAAATAAGGAAATAAATAATAACTTTATTATTGCCTCTAGGGCATATTTCCTTCACCATTATGTGTCTTCTGGTCCATAAAAAATCTCTGGGAAGTTTCATTTCATTTGGACTCCGTCTGATATTGATTTCCTGCGATGTAAAAACATGCAGAAAACAGTAACTGGCACTTGGCACTATGTCAATAGGTTAGTAACAAAAAATGATATAAAATGAGTATAAAATGATTATAAAACATCCAAGAATGATAATATAACAACATGGAACAATCAAAAAATTATATATACGGTGGAGACCTATCAGCATCCCCAAGCTTAACTCCTACTCGTCCTCAAGTAGGTAAGTGACAAAAACAGAATTTTTGATGTGGAATGTTGCCTAATATGTCATATCATATTCTTTTTTATAGCATGTACATTTGGACTTTTATGTGATTCAAACCAATAGTCTAGTTTTGACATGATAATTTAAATACTCAAGCATATCAACAAGCAACCATGTCTTTCAAAATATCAATGCTAAAATAAGTTATCCCTAGCCCATCATGCTCAACCATTGATCCATTCATGAAGCACACTCGCATATTAGCTACACCCAATACTTAAGTACTATCATATTGCCTCCTAGTTGGTGCTTTTATGAGAGAAGATGGAGACTCAAATTCAAAATAAAAATTGCATAAAGTAAAAAAAGGCCCTTCGCAGAGGGAAGTAAGGATTTGTAGAGGTGCCAGAGCTCAAAGTGAAAAACAAATTAGAGATAAAAACATTTTGGGAGGTGTATCCTTCCGACCAACGAAAATGACTTAGAGTTCCCAACACTTTCCATGCTAGATATATCATAGGCGGTTCCCAAACAGAAAATAAAATTAATTCTTTTTTCCACCATACTTTCACTTTCCATGGCTAGCCGTATCCACGGTTGCCCTCCATACCAACACTTCCCAAGGAATTTATTATTTGACAACATAAAGTAAATTCATTTTTCATTTTGGGACTGGGCATCCCTAAAACCTCTACCTTACTCTCGTGCAATGACAAGTGAATAAACACGCATCGTGAGAACAACACATCCAGCATGGAAAATATTAGCCACCCCTCACTGCTCCGCGAGCGAAACGAACACACAAAAGAGAAGTTTATTTTGAAAATTAGAGATGGCACATGCAAATTTGCTTAGTACGGCAAACAAATACCGCATATAGGTAGATATAGTGGACTCATGTGGCAAAACTGCTTTAAAGGATTTTGGATGCACAAGTAGAGATCATACTTAGTGCAAAATGAAGGCTAGCAAAAGATTGAGAAGCGACCAACCAAGAAACAAATAATCTCATAAGCAAGCATTAAGCATAATTAACACCGAATAATGCAGCACAAGTAGGATATAATTTCATTGCATGACTATTGACTATCGTGCTTGCATAGGGAATCACAAACCTTAACACCAATATTCTTACTAAAGCATAATTACTCATCAACATAACTCACATATCACATCATCATATCTCAAAACTATTACTAAGAATCAAGTTTATTTTGTCCAATGATCTTCATGAAAGTTTTTGTTATATCCTTCTTGGATATCTATCATTTTGGAACTAATTTTCATGTGTTTCTTTTGATAAGCTCAAACAAATATAAGTGAAGATCATGGGCATAATTTTTTTGTTTCTCTCAAATTAATTTAAGTGAAGCAAGAGAGAATTTCTTGAAATTTTTACTAACTCTCAAATAAATCTAAGTGAAGCAAGAGATCATTTCTTCAAAAATACTAAATCACACTGTGCTAAAAAAGATATAAGTGAACCACTAGAGCAAGTCCATAGCTCATAAAAATTTAAGTGAAGCAAAGAGAGCAATTCTAACAAGTCATGACATAATTTTGGCTCTCTCAAATAGGCGTGTCCGGCAAGAGATCAAGACTTAAAACACAAAATAAAACAAGCAAAGACTCGTATCATACAAGACGCTACAAGCAAAACACATAATGTGTGACGAATTAAAATATAGCTTCGAGTAAAATACTGATGGTAGTTAGAAGAAAGAGGGGATGCCACTCGGGGGCATCCCCAAGCTTAGTTGTTTGATCAGTTTTGGATAATAGCTTGGGATGCCGGGGCATCCCCAAGCTTCGGCTCTTCTACTCCTTATTCCTTCATCCATCGTAAGATAACCCAAAACTTGAAAACTTCAATCACACAAAACTCAACAAAACCTTCGTGAGATCCGTTAGTGTAAGAAAATAAATCACTACTATAAGTGTTGTATCAAACCAATTCATATTTTTTTGCATTATATGTACTGTATTCCAACTTTTCTATGGCAAAAACTCATCAAAGAAAACCATAGAGCCATCAAAACAAGCACACAACGCAAAGAAAACAAAATCTATCAAAACAAAACAGTCTGTAGCAATCTGACTAGTTTGAAAACTTCTGGAACTCCAAAAATTCTGAACAATTAGGACGACCTGAGCAATTTGTATACTGATCTTCTGCAAAAAAATTTGGCATTATGTCGTGCTCTGGTAAAAAATGAGAATTGTTTTCGTGAGAGCAAAAGTTTCTGTTTTCAGCAAGATCAAACAACTACAACCCGAGAAGATCCTAAAGGCTTTACTTGGCACAAACACTAATTAAAACACAAAAAACACAATCATAACAGTAGCATAATTGCGTAAACACTCAAGAACATAAAGCAAAAAACAAAAATAAATTTTATTCATTGGGTTGCCTTCCAACAAGCGCTTTTTTAAAGCCTTTTAGCTAGGCATTGAGATTTCATTGATGCGCACACGAAAGATAATAATTGAAACACAAAGAGAGCATCATAAAACATGTGACAGACATATTTAAGTCTTACATACTTCCTGTGCATAGGAATTTTATAATAAAACAAATTATCAAGACAAGAAATATGTAGCATATGCAAAGGAGAGGAATAAAACATTCATAATCTCAACATAACGAGAGGTAATTTAGTAACATGAAAATTTCTACAGCCATATTTTCCTCTCTTATAATAATTCTAGAAATTCCTTTTGATGTCGCTTGAAGCTACGTCGGTATTTCCCCAAAGAGGAAGGGATGATGCAGCACAACGACGGTAGGTATTTCCCTCAGATATGAAACCAATGTTATCAAACCAATAGGAGAACCAAGTAACACAACATAAACAACCCCTGCACACAGATAACAAATCATCGCAACCCGACGTGTAAAAGGGGTTGTCAATCCTTTCCGGGTATGGCGCCTCAAGATAGGCAAAACGGACGTGAGATAAATTGTAGTAGATTGATAGATCGAACACCAAATAAAATAAATAAGAATAAATTGCAGCAAGGTATTTTTGTATTTTTGGTTTAATAGATCTGAAAATACATGCAGAATAAAAGTAGACCGCAAAGGCAAATATATGAGAAAGAGACCCGGGGGCCGTAGGTTTCACTAGTGGCTTCTCTCGAGGAAAATAGCAAATGGTGGATGAACAAATTACTGTTGGGAAATTGATAGAACTTCAAATAATCATGACGATATCCAGGCAATGATCATTACATAGGCATCACGTCCAAGATTAGTAGACCGACTCCTTCCTGCATGTACTACTATTACTCCACACATCGAACGCTATCCAACATGCATCTAGTGTATTAACTTCATGGAATAAACGGATGCTGGGGATCATTGCAGAAATTAAAAAAATTCTACGCATCACCAAGATCAATCTATGGAGTAACTAGCAACGAGAGAGAGGGGAGTGCATCTTCATACCCTTGAAGATTGCGAGTCGGAAGCATTGCAAGAACGCGGTTGGAGGAGTCATACACGTAGCGATTCAGATCGCGGCCGAATCCGATCTAAGCACCGAATAATGGTGCCTCTGCGTTCAACACACGTGCAACCCGGTGACGTCTCCCGCGCGTTGATCCAGCAAGGAGGAGGGAGAGGTTGAGGAAGAGGGCTCCAGCAGCAGCACGACTGCGTGGTGGTGATGGAGTGGCAGTTCTCCGGCAGGGCTTCGCCAAGATCTTGCGGAGGAGGAGAGGTGTTGGGGAGGGGAGGGGCTGCGCCTTGGATGTGGTGCTGCACCCCTCCCTCCACCCCTCTATTTATAGGGAGAAGGGGGAAGGGGGCCGGCCCCTCTAGATCGATCTAGAGGGGGGGGGCAGCAGCCAAGGGGGAGGGGGCTTGCCCCCCCCCCCCCAAGCAAGGGGGGCGCCCTTTAGGGTTCCCTTTGTAAATCAGTACGTTATCCCAATACCTTGTTCAATCTTGTTACCGGCAAGTCACTTTACTCATTCCGTAATGCATGATCCCGTGACCAACTACTTAGTCACATTGAGTTCATTATGATGATGCATTACCGAGTGGGCCCAAAGATACCTCTCCATCACACGGAGTGACAAATCCCAGTCTCGATTCGTGTCAACCCAACATACACTTTCGGAGATACCTGTAGTGCACCTTTACAACCACCCAGTTACGTTGTGACGTTTGGTACACCCAAAGCATTCCCACGGTATCCGGGAGTTACACAATCTCATGGTCTAAGGAAATGATACTTGACATTAGAAAAGCTTTAGCAAATGAACTACACGATCTTGTGCTATGCTTAGGATTGGGTCTTGTCCATCACATCATTCTCCCAATGATGTGATCCCGTTATCAATGACATCCAATGTCCATAGTCAGGAAACCATGACCATCTGTTGATCAACGAGCTAGTCAACTATAGGCTCACTAGGGACTTATTGTGGTCTATGTATTCACACATGTATTACGGTTTCCGGTCAATACAATTATAGCATGAACAATAGACAATTATCATGAATAAGGAAATATAATAATAACCATTTTATTATTGCCTCTAGGGCATATTTCCAATAGTCTCTCACTTGCACTAGAGTCAATAATCTAGTTATATTGTGATGAATCGAACACCCATAGAGTTCTGGTGTTGATCATGTTTTGCTCGTGGAAGAGGTTTAGTCAACGGATCTGCGACATTCAGATCGGTATGCATTTTACATATATCTATGTCTCCATCTTGAAAATTTTCACGAATGGAGTTGAAGCAACGCTTGATGTGTCTGGTCTTCTTGTGAAACCTGGGCTCCTTGGCAAGGGCAATAGCTCCAGTGTTGTCACAGAAGAGAGTCGTCGGGCCCGACGCATTGGGAATAACTCCTAGGTCGGTAATGAACTCCTTCATCCAGATTGCTTCATGCGCTGCCTCCGAGGTTGCCATGTACTCCGCTTCACATGTAGATCCCGCCATGACGCTTTGCTTGCAACTGCACCAGCTTACTGCCCCACCATTCAAAATATACACGTATCCGGTTTGTGACTTGGAGTCATCTAGATCTGTGTCGAAGCTAGCATCGACGTAACCCTTTACGACGAGCTCTTCGTCCCCTCCATAAACGAGAAGCATATCCTTAGTCCTTCTCAGGTACTTCAGGATATTCTTGACCGCTATCCAGTGTTCCATGCCGGGATTACTTTGGTACCTTCCTACCAAACTTACGACAAGGTTTACATCGGGTCTGGTACACAGCATGGCATACATAATAGACCATATGGCTGAGGCATAGGGGACGACACTCATCTTTTATCTATCTTCTGTCGTGGTCGGGCTTTGAGCCGAGCTCAATTTCACACCTTGCAATACAGGAAAGAACCCTTTCTTGGACTGATCCATATTGAACTTCTTCAATATCTTATCAAGGTATGTGCTTTGTGAAAGACCTATGAGGCATCTCGATCTTGATGCCTAATATGTAATCAACTTCTCCAAGGTCCTTCATTGAAAAACACTTATTCAAGTAGGCCTTTATACTTTCCAAGAGTTCTATATCATTTCCTATCAACAGTATGTCATCCACATATAATATGAGAAATGCTACAGAGCTCCCACTCACTTTCTTGTAAACGCAGGCTTCTCCATAAGTCTGCATAAACCCAAACGCTTTGATCATTTCATCAAAACGAATGTTCCAACTCCGAGATGCTTGCACCAGCCCATAGATGGAGCGCTGGAGCTTGCATACCTTCTTAGCATTCTTAGGATCGACAAAACCTTTCGGCTGCATCATATACAATTCTTTCTTAAGAAAGCCGTTAAGGAATGCCGTTTTGACATCCATTTGCCATATCTCATAATCGTAGAATGCGACAATTGCTAACATGATTCGGACGGACTTCAGCTTCGCTATGGGTGAGAACATCTTATCGTAGTCAACTCCTTGAACTTGTCGATAACCCTTAGCGACAAGTTGAGCTTTATAGATGGTAACATTACCATCCGCGTCCGTCTTCTTCTTAAAGATCCATTTATTTTCTATCGCTCGCCGATCATTGGGCAAGTCTGTCAAAGTCCATACTTTGTTTTCATACATAGATCCTATCTCGGATTGCATGTCTTCAAGCCATTTGTTGGAATCTGGGCCCGCCATCACTTCTTCATAGTTCGAAGGTTCACCGTTGTCTAACAACATGATTTCCAGGACAGGGTTGCCATACCATTCTGGTGTGGAACGTGTCCTCGTGGACCTACGAAGTTCAGTAGCAACTTGATCCGAAGTACCTTGATCATCATCTTAACCTCCTCTCTAGCTGGTGCAGGCACCACAGAAACATCTTCCTAAGCTACGCTACTTTCCGCTTCAAGAGGTAGTACTTCATCGAGTTCTACTTTCCTCCCACTTACTTCTTTCAAGAGAAACTCTTTCTCCAGAAAGGACCCATTCTTGGCAACAAAGATCTTGCCTTCGGATCTGAGGTAGAAGGTATACCCAATGGTTTCCTTAGGGTATCCTATGAAGACGCATTTTTTCGACTTGGGTTCGAGCTTTTCAGGTTGAAGTTTCTTGACATAAGCATCGCATCCCCAAACTTTTAGAAACGACATCTTAGGTTTCTTCCCAAACCATAATTCATACGGTGTCGTCTCAACGGATTTCGAAGGAGCCCTATTTAAAGTGAATGCGGCAGTCTCTAAAGCATAACCCCAAAATGAGAGCGGTAGATCGGTAAGAGACATCATAGATCGCACCATATCCAATAGAGTGCGATTACGACATTCGGACACACCATTACCCTGAGGTGTTCCAGGCGGCGTGAGTTGTGAAACGACTCCACATTTCCTTAAGTGTGTGCCAAATTCGTGACTCAATTATTCCCCTCCACGATCTGATCGTAAGAACTTTATTTTTCTGTCACGTTGATTCTCTACCTCATTCTGAAATTCCTTGAACTTTTTAAAGGTCTCAGACTTGTGTTTCATTAAGTAGATATACACATATCTACTTAAGTCATCAGTGAGGGTGAGAACATAACGATAGCCACCGCGAGCCTCAACGCTCATTGGACCACACACATTAGTATGTATGATTTCCGAAGAACGGAGTCTTGGTCATTTTGCCCATGAGGCATGGTTCGCACGTGTCAAATGATTCATAATCAAGAGACTCGAAAAGTCCATCTGCATGGAGCTTCTTCATGCGTTTGACACCAATGTGACCAAGGCGGCAGTGCCACAAGTATGTGGGACTATCATTATCAACCTTACATCTTTTGGTATTCACACTATGAATATGTGTAACATCACGTTCGAGATTCATTAAGAATAAACCATTGACCAGTGGGGCATGACCATAAAACATATCCCTCATATAAATAGAACAACCATTATTCTCGGACTTAAATGAATAGCCATCTCGTATTAAACAAGATCCAAATACAATGTTCATGCTCAAAGCTGGCACTAAATAACAATTATTGAGGTTTAAAACTAATCCTGTAGGTAAATGTAGAGGTAGCATGCCGACGGCGATCACATCGACCTTGGAACCATTCCCGACGCGCATCGTCACCTCGTCCTTCGCCAGTCTCCGCTTATTCCATAGCTCCTGTTTTGAGTTACAAATATGAGCAACCGCACCGGTATCAAATACCCAGGAGCTACTACATGGACTGGTAAGGTACACATCAATAACATGTATATCACATATACCTTTGGTGTTGCCGGCCTTCTTGTCCGCTAAGTACTTGGGGCAGTTCCGCTTCCAGTGACCATTTCCCTTGCAATAAAAACACTCAGTCTCATGCTTGGGTCCATTCTTTGGCTTCTTCCCGGCAGCTTGCTTACCGGGCACGGCAACTCCCTTGCCGTCTTTCTTGAAGCCCTTTTTACCCTTGCCTTTCTTGAACTTAGTGGTTTTATTCACCATCAACACTTGATGTTCCTTTTTGATTTCCACCTCCGCTGATTTCAGCATCGAATATACCTCAGGAATGGTTTTCTCCATCCCTTGCATACTGAAGTTCATCACAAAGCTCTTGTAACTCGGTGGAAGCGACTGAAGGATTCTGTCAACGACCGCGTCATCCGGGAGTTTAACTCCTAGCCGAGACAAGCGGTTGTGCAACCCAGACATTTTGAGTATGTGTTCGCTGACGGAACTATTCTCCTCAATCTTACAACTGTAGAACTTGTCGGAGACTTCATATCTCTTGACCCGGGGCATGAGCTTGGAAAACCATTTTCAGCTCTTGGAACATCTCATATGCTCTGTGCTGCTCGAAACACTTTCGGAGCCCCGGTTCTAAGCTGTAAAGCATGCGCAATGAACCAGGGAGTAATCATCAACACGCGACTGCCAAGCGTTCATAACATCTTGGTTTGCTGGGACTGGTGCTTCACCTAGCGGTGCTTCAAGGACATATGCTCTCTTGGCAGCTATGAGGATGATCCTCAAGTTCCGGACCCAGTCCGTATAGTTGCTACCATCGTATTTCATCTTGGGTTTCTCTAGGAACGCGTTGAAGTTGAGGACAACATTAGGTGGGTCATTTGATCTACAAGACATATTGTAAAGATTTTGGACTAAGTTCAAGATAATTAAGTTCATCTAATCAAATTATTTAATGAACTACCACTCAGATAGACATCCCTCTAGTCATCTAAGTGATACATGATCCGAGTCAACTAGGCCGTGTTCGATCATCACATGAGACGGACTAGTCATCATCGGTGAACATCTTCATGTTGATCGTATCTTCTATACGACTCATGTTCGACCTTTCGGTCTCTTGTATTCCGAGGCCATGTATGTACATGCTAGGCTCGTCAAGTCAACCTAAGTGTTTTGCTTGTGTAAATCTGGCTTACACCCGTTGTATTCGAACGTTAGAATCTATCACACCCGATCATCACGTGGTGCTTCGAAACAACGAACCTTCGCAACGGTGCACAGTAGGGGGAACACTTTCTTGAAATTTTATGAGGGATCATCTCATTTATGCTACCGTCGTTCTAAGCAAATAAGATGTAAAACATGATAAACATCACATGCAATCAAATAGTGACATGATATGGCCAATATCATTTTGCTCCTTTTAATCTCCATCTTCGGGGCGCCATGATCATCATCGTCACCGGCATGACACCATGATCTCATCATCGTGTCTTCATGAAGTTGTCTTGCCAACTATTACTTCTACTACTATGGCTAATGGTTTAGCAATAAAGTAAAGTAATTACATGGCGTTATTCAATGACACGCAGGTCATACAATAAATTAAGATAAATCCTATGGCTCGTGCCGGTTGTCATACTCATCGACATGCAAGTCGTGATTCCTATTACAAGAACATGATCAATCTCATACATCACATATATATCATTCATCACATCCTTTTTGGCCATATCACATCACACGGCACATGCTGCAAAAACAAGTTAGACGCCCTCTAATTGTTGTTGCAAGTTTTTACGTGGCTGTTATAGGTTTCTAGCAAGAACGTTTCTTTCCTATGCCAAAACCACAATGTGATATGCCAATTACTATTTACCATTCATAAGGACCCTTTTCATCGAATACGATCCGACTAAAGTGGGAGAGACAGACACCCGCTAGCCACCTTATGCAACTAGTGCATGTCAGTCGGTGGAACCTGTCTGACGTAAGCGTAAGTGTAAGGTCGGTTCGGGACGCTTCATCCCACGATGCCGCCGAAACAAGATAATACTAGTAGTGGCAAGTAAATTGACAAAATCGACGCCCACAACAAACTTGTGTTCTACTCATGCATAGAAACTACTCATAGACCTAGCTCATGATGCCACTGTTGGGGATCGTTGCAGAAATTAAAAAAATTCTACGCATCACCAAGATCAATCTATGGAGTAACTAGCAACGAGAGAGAGGGGAGTGCATCTTTATACCCTTGAAGATCGTAAGTCGGAAGCGTTGCAAGAACGCGGTTGGAGGAGTCGTACACGTAGCGATCCAGATCGCGGCCGAATACGATCTAAGCACCGAACAACGGTGCCTCCGCGTTCAACACACGTGCAGCCCGGTGACGTCTCCCACGCCTTGATCCATCAAGGAGGAGGGAGAGGTTGAGGAAGAGGGCTCCAGCAGCAGCACGACGGCGTGGTGGTGACGGAGTGGCAGTTCTTCGTCAGGGCTTCGCCAAGCTCTTGCGGAGGAGGAGAGGTGTTGGGGAGGGGAGGGGCTGCGCCTTGGATGTGGTGTTGCACCCCTCCCTCCACCCCTCTATTTATAGGGAGAAGGGGGAAGGGGGGCGCCCCCTCTAGATGAGATCTAGAGGGGGGGGGCGGCCAAGGGGGAGGGGGCTTGCCCCTCAAGCAAGGAGGACGCCCCCTTTAGGGTTCCCCCAACCCTAGGCGCATGGGCCCTAGGGGGGATGGCGCCCAGCCCACCAGGGGCTGGTTCCCTTCCACCTACAACCCATAAGGCCCTCCGGGGCAGGTGGACCCACCCGGTGGACCCCCGGAACCTCTCCGGTGGTCCCAGTACAATACCGGTATACCCCCGAACATTTCCGGTGACCGTATGATGACTTCCCATATATAAATCTTCACCTCCGGACCATTCGGGAACTCCTCATGACATCCAGGATCTCATCCGGGACTCCGAACAACATTTGGTAATCACATACAAATCTTCCTTATAACCCTAGCGTCATCGAACCTTAAGTGTGTAGACCCTACGGGTTCGGGAATCATGCAGACATGACCGAGACAGCTTTCCGGCCAATAACCAACAACGGGATTTGGATACCCATGTTGGCTCCCACATGTTCCACGATGATCTCATTGGATGAACCATGATGTCAAGGATTCAAGCAATCCCGTATACAATTCCCTTTGTTAATCGGTACGTTACTTGCCCGAGATTCGATCGTCGGTATCCCAATACCTCGTTCAATCTTGTTACCGGCAAGTCACTTTACTCATTCTGTAATGCATGATCCCGTGACCAACTACTTAGTCACATTGAGCTCATTATGATGATGCATTACCGAGTGGGCCCACAGATATCTCTCCGTCACACGGAGTGACAAATCCCAGTCTCGATTCGTGTCAACCCAACAGACACTTTCAGAGATACCTATAGTGCACCTTTATAGCCACCCAGTTATGTTGTGACGTTTGGTACACCCAAAGCATTCCTACAGTATCCGGGAGTTACACAATCTCATGGTCTAAGGAAATGATACTTGACATTAGAAAATCTTTAGCAAACGAACTACACGATCTTGTGCTATGCTTAGGATTGGGTCTTGTCCATCACATCATTCTCCCAATGATGTGATCTCGTTATCAATGACATCCAATGTCCATAGTCAGGAAACCATGACCATCTGTTGATCAACGAGCTAGTCAACTAGAGGCTCACTAGGGACTTGTTGTGGTCTATGTATTCACACATGTATTATGGTTTCCGGTCAATACAGTTATAGCATGGACAATAGACAATTATCAGGAACAAGGAAATATAATAATAACCATTTTATTATTGCCTCTAGGGCATATTTCCAACAATGGAGTAATGCAATAAGAACGATGACATGATGTAGACAGATCTATTTATGTAGAGATAGACCCCATCGTTTTATCCTTAGTAGCAACGATACATACGTGTCAGTTCCCCTTCTGTCACTGGGATCAAGCACCGTAAGACCGAATTCACTACAAAGCACCTCTTCCCATTGCAAGATAAATAGATCAAGTTGGCCAAACAAAATGCAAATATCGTAGAAGAAATAGGAGGCTATATGAGATCATGCATATAAGAGATCAAAGAAACTCAAATAACTTTCATGGATATAAAAAGATATAACTGATCATAAACTCAAAGTTCATCAAATCCTAGCAAACACACCGCAAAAAGAGTTACATCATATGGTTCTCCAAGAGACCATTGTATTGAGAATTCAGAGAGAGAGAGAGAGCGCCATCTAGCTACTAACTACGGACCCGAAGGTCTACAAAGAACTACTCACGCATCATCGAAGAGGCACCAATGGATGTGGTGAAGCCCATCCGAGATGGTGTCTAGATTGGATCTGGTGGTGCTGGACTTTGCGACGGCTGGATCAATATTTCGTCAACTCCCCTAGGGTTTTTGGAATATTGGGGTTTTTATAGAGTAAAGAGGCGGTCCGGGGGGCACCCGAGGTGGGCACAACCCACCAGGGTGCGCCTGGGCCTCCTGGCGCACCCTGGTGGGTTGTGCTCTCCTCGGAGCAGCCCCCCCAGGCACAGCCAGGGACCATTATGTGTCTTCTGGTCCATAAAAAATCTCCGTGAAGTTTTGTTTCATTTGGACTCCGTCTGATATTGATTTCCTATGATGTAAAAAATATGCAGAAAACAGCAACTGGCACTTGGCAATATATCAATAGGTTAGTACCAAAAAATGATATAAAATGACTATAAATAATTATAAAACATCCAAGATTGATAATATAATCAAAAATTATAGATACATTGGAGACGTATCAGCCTTCTTCTACGGGGTGGTCGTTTGTTGCTCTGCTTTCTTTCCCTGTCTAGTAGAAACTGCATCATATGTTACCGTGGATTGTACCGTCAGAATATTGAAATGTCAAAATGGAAGGAAGGATGATGATGATGATGACGATGATGATGATGTCATTTTCTTCTCTTGCATGAACATTTGAGTTGTTTGATGCATCACCTATGTTACTTCGATTGTATGTTAATGTTGCTCTCATGCTACAGAGTCTTAGTGCCGTGATGCACCGTTGTGATGGACGTGCAGTTTCTGCTCTTGAAAAATAGTAAAGATCACTAACAAAACTCTGATTTTTTGTGGCAATAAACATTGTTGATTGTTTTATGCACGTGCAAATTTCCGTGAAGAAATGTTTGCAAATTTGATTATTTCTGCCTAGAACTCCGTGAATGTGAAATCTAAGCAACTTTTGTTGTAAAAAAAATACTATATTAGATCTTCTGATATTTTATATTTTACTATCTATAGTAGCATTTAAGCTACGGGCTAGAAATCTTTCGCGTTGCCATCTACTTTAAATGTGGCAACCAACCAGAGCAAGGCGCCTCCTTAGGGGAGCATTTTTTAGTGGGAAGGCCAACTTTTTTCATTAACCAATTGGTTCATATGGATACAAAAAGGGGTCGTGCGGAGCACTTAGCCACAAGTGGCGACCCTGGTCTAAAAAGCCAAAAATTTGGCCAAAAACATCAGAATTCCTCTCTATACCTTCATGAATGAAATCGCAACTTGCAAACTGACGTCGACCCTCTTGGATTTCACGAATAATAGAACCATACCTGCCACTAGTTCAATTCTCGATTTCCTCCACTACCGGCTTGCAAGCACATGAGATAACCACTTGTCCAACATAATATCATGAGTCGGAGCTAGAGATTCTCGACATGCCAGGGCCTCAAGGCATGCAAGATCATTGATATCTGGGAAAACCATTGCTGAGGAACCTAGGAACATTCCCATATGATTACGGCAGACAACAAAAGATGCTCCAACAATTGTGCGCCAACCCTCCATCAACATTGATCTTTGCCACCCCACTCGGAGGAGGAATCCATGCCTAAGCGTGCCCAATTGACACATGGTGGTGCATGAACTACCACACCTGATGAACGTTTAATGCTTTCCAACTCAGCAATATATCAATCAATGAACTGATGTGTTGCTAAAGGAGTTTGGTAAATTTCTTCGTGTATTTCTTTCCTTCTCATAGTCCAAATGGCCCACAAAGTAACTACCAATCTTATGAGGGTGGCATGTGGCAGTGAATCAAACATTGTACGCAACCATTGTTTCGCACTCAGCTCTCTTGTTGCGATCATATGTTCTGCAAGATCATCATCTACCAATGCTGGATCTGACGAATGTATGTGGAGTCGGGGTGGGCTAGCGTGGGCCCAATCCGACATGGCGGATGCACCCGGGGCTCACCATATCTGCTCCAGATTTGGGCTGGATATGAGGGTGTCAGTCAGCCCGGGCGTTTGCTGCATGTATGAAGCGTCCGTCTGAGTCACACTTTTTTGACCGGTCAGTGACCGAACCGTCCGCCCGGGCGTATATGTGAGGTTTGGGGAGCCCGACCGTAAATGCTCTCACTACGGGGGGTAATCTCAAATCTCATGTGATGTGATGTGTATGTTCTATTTATGAGTTGCATTTCATATTGCATTCCACCCACCACATTTGCTTCTTCTCTAGACTATATATTGTCTTAAAACATTCTTCCTACACAACTATACATCGAGCCAAGAATGAGACGCACTATCTCTCTCACAATCTTTTGCATTGCTTGATGAGTTACGTCCAAGTGTATGGTTAGGAATGGGAGGTTTCATGAATACTTTTAGCCAAATGATAGAAAATGCCACAAGGGCACTAGCAAGGAGTGGGAGTGGAGACAGAGATAGGAGAGCAGAGAGAAAGGGTGCTTCCTCTCCAAAGGGTGGCTGATGTAGTCACAAAGATCACACTTGGACGGCTGTTTACCAAAACCCTGCATCGTCGTAGGATCATGTATCCACCCGATGAAAGAAGAGAGCACCCCGGCACCTTCATCACCAATTCATCACGGTATCAAGTTACTTGGTGAAGGGCTTCCTTGTCCTAACATGTCAGGATTGGTAATTCAAATGTTAGTTTTCTAAAAGAGGCTCCAATAATTAGATGGAAATTACATGATGACTGGTTTTTTGAGGCGGCGAAAAGGCCGAAGACCATAAATTAAGTAGCACGGACTCTTCTAAAGCACCCTTACAGAAAGTGACAAATACATCCAGATCCTTGTGGATGTCGAAGTCTTCTTCCTGCATCCATTAGCTCGTTGCCGCTTCTGGGTCTCCGTTTCAGCGGAGCAAACTTGTTGAAACCTAGGAGCTTGTAGAAGCAGTACCGAGAAGTCGCTGATGTAAATCAAAAGGCGTCAGCATCACCCCACCGGAGAAGAAAAATGTTGAAGAGAGCATGTAGAACGCTGCATGTATAATTATACTTTCGAATAATTTTATCAAAGGACATAATGCATTAGATATAAATTATTTTGTTTTTTAGAAACAGTGATTGAACCATTGACACGTACATGCTATAGTAGCAAAAGGAGAGCTTCAACAGGTCCATGTGGAGAGCGACGCCCAACAGGTTATTAAGTTGTGGAATCTACTGATTTATCAAGAACTAGTATTTTTTTTTTGAGAATGTCAAGAACTAGTATTGATGGAGTTCTCCATGTAGTTGATGAGATGAGGGGAAACTTCAATAGTTTCCATCCGAGCTTTGTTAATTGGGCTGCAAATGAAGTGGCTCACCGCTGTGCGAAACAAGCGGGTGAGTCGAGGAGATGTCGTTGGCTAAATTGTGTCCCTCCTTGTTGAAACTCTTTAGTGGGATTGTAATCTTAATTACTTTTATCAATAAAGCTCATTAATTCGCAGGAAAAAAGAGATTCGACTAACTTGAGTCACATAACTTTTAAATTAAATCATGTTCTTTAATGTAAATATTATTTTTATGGCCGAGAAGTCAAAGTAACTCGAACATCTGTTCTCACCTCCATGTGATCTTAATTATACTTGTCACACCCGTGGATAATCTCAAATCTCATGTGATTTGATGTGTATTTATTGATGAGTTGCAATCATATTGCATTCCACCCACCACATTTGCTTCTATCTCTAGACTATATATTGTTTCAAAACGTTCCTCCTACACAACTATACATCGAGCGAGGACTGAGACACACACTCTTTTGCGTTGCTCGACGAGTTACGCCTAGGTGTACAGTTAGGAATGGGAGGTTTCATGAATACTTCTAGCCCAATGTTAGCGAATGCCACAAGGGCACTAGCAAGGAGTGGGAATAGAGACATAGATATGATAGGAAAGAGGTAGGGTGCTCCCTCTCAGAGGGGGGTCAAATGTAGTCACCATGACCACAGTGGTACGACTGTTTACCAAAACCACACGTCGTCGTAGCATCACGTATGCACCTGATGAAAGAAGAGAGCACCCCGGTACCTTGATCGCCGAACCATGTAGATAACAAGTTACATGGTGAAGGGCTTCCAAAGCCCTAGTTTTATAATTGGACGCTGCAACTATTTCCCCTGGGGCACACTGTTCGACTCCTGCTTCCAGTTGCACATTCCATCAGTGTCAGGTAGAAACGCCTCAACGCACCAAACGCCACTCATGGGCTAGAAACCACATCATCACTGTTAGCTTGGCATTTACAGGGCGTATAAATGAATTCATTGTGAATAGTCAGGCAACAACATCAACTCAAGTTTCAGCAGAATCCTTCATCTCTTTCAAATGACTAGACAAACAACTTATTTGCAAGTTTTCTCAGATGGTCATATTAACTCCACGAGGAGGATCCCCTCTCAGTACACTAGAGAGCGTACATGCCTCACTTGATGATACTTCATTTGTCCGCGTAAAGGTCAGAAATGCTGACGAAAGCTCAGTGAATCAGCATTTCTGCACTCGGTGACACCGCTGCCTGCAGAACACACATTGTTAACATCGCTGCAACACTTACTGTCAACAGAGATAACCGCTGGTGAAGTCATGATCGAGCCATGGACACCACAGTTTGGATCCGCCGCATACACCGTCACAAAATAAGCTAAACTGGAGACACCGTGTTGCAGCCTGTGCCCACCAGAAACAACAGAATAGATTGTTAGCTCCTTTAGTATAGTAGTATAAAAGCGCACACCAGAGTTCCCAGAGACAGCCGTCGACCACATGGAAAAGAAATTACAGTCAAGTGTTCAGTCTGGTGCACAAAGATGACATGCATTCCTTGCCATCCGAGAATCAAACAGCTGCCACTACGCCTTGCAGATCCACGAACACTCTCCAATGAAGCAACACCTGGCCTATGGACCATGGACATCAATATTAAAAAGCGTTCCAGTTAGGGTACTCCTTCACAAGCTTGCTGCTCGTATAACACTATGAAGTTCAGAGGTTTAGCAAATACCACTTTTGTGTCTATGTCATGCTATCCCTAGAAGAAATAGCTATGTACTGTTGTAATCCTTCATCAAGAACAACCTCTGTACCTGTATATTTATGCATACTATGTTATGTTTCTAAGTAAACGTTCAAATATACACTAATCTTTCACTCATCCATGGCACAACCATGTGACGGAACCCTAGCCGCCGCCGCCACCGCCAAGAGAACAAACTCTTCCGGCGACTCCCCTCCGCCGACGACCTCTTGGTCATCTGTGGTGAGGGGGGTCGCTGGATCCGGCGCGTGCGGATCATTTTAGCTTTATGTTCTATGGCCCTAATAGCTTAGGTTTTTGGATCATTCGACGTCTTGGCTTCGGTAGCGGCGACGGCAATGCTGAATAAAGAAGCTCCGGATTCTTCTCTGGCGAGGCAATTGCCTCTATGGTCGGTGATGGATTTGGGAACCGGTCTGTTCAAGCAGGGATATCGTGGTGGTGTCGACATCCTTGTGGTGGACTTGTGTCCTCGGGCTCCGCCGTTGCGACAACGTCTGCTCCAGCGTCGGTGTGGAGCTTGGGAGGTAGTTCAGGAGCGGATGCAGATTGTGGTCTGCATCAACGCCATCTGGAAGACGGAACGTGTGCTGGGTTAGTGGTTGATGGATGGCAGGTATGATTTCCTCCTTCGGCATCTTAGTCGTGGCGGGATGTCAAATCTGGAGTTCGATGGCGTGATCGGGGTGTTGCCCCAGTCTGATTTGTTCAACTGCATTGGCTTCACCTTTGGTGAGTCACCTTGAAGATCCGCAAAGCTACATGTCAGCGATGCAGACGCGTCGAGCTCGGGCGACAAGGTGATCCGTCATTGTTTTCTTTGGTGGTTGATGTGGTGGGGCCGGAGACAGGTGACGGGCGTTGTGTCGATCCTTATGTTACTTGTATTTTATCTTTATGATATGAATGAGACACATATTACCATGAAAAAAATAATGCAGTCGTGTACTGCTGTGATCTTTTGTTAAGAGCCACTTTCATACCTGTGAGCCCATGGTTAATATATAATACCTCTGTTCTCTAATACTGTTTTACTCAATCTATTATTTTCTGCAGAGAGAAAATTCTTGGATATGTTGCAAGTTTTATTAATGGAGTTGCAGCGCTTCAGTGTGGATGGTTAGCTTAATATTTTTCTCTTTTCTGTAAGTGGCAATTACTCTGTTTTTTCTAATAACATTTTTCTGGAAAAAAAATAGCTTCTTGCAGAAAGTCATCACCTCCATATGTTGTTAGTCTTAGTGATGAAACTGTGAAGTCTCTTGTTTTGGCCTTTTGTTATCCTCCAATACTTGATCGTCCAGTGCAGAAGTGTACTGCATAACCATTGCTTTTCTCTATTGTGTAAACAACAAAATGTATGTATAAGCAGTTCTGTATTTTAAGCATGTAGTTGATGAAATTTTCTTCTCTTTTTTAATCTGTCCACGAATATTACTGTATTTTAAGCATGTAGCATGTTGTTGTTTACTAGCACTTGGTGGGTATCCAGTTGATGAAAGAACTAGTTTTTCAGTTTTTGCATGGCTGTCTGGTGCCCTGTTGTCCACTATCAAGTGTGACTGGATAAGTAAAGGCCAAAAGGAAAATGATATTTTTTTTATCAGTTGTTGATTGTTTTTTGAGATAGCGAACCGCTCATTCCAAGCAGTAAAAGGAAAATGATATTTGAAAAGGAAAATAAGTACATTTATTTTTTCTAATCTGTGGAGAAATGTCTGGTATCGTGTTGTATAGTAATTAAACTCAGTGCAAATCTGATTTGAGTCAGGGGACCAAGAAAAGAAGGAACAAGTTTCAAGATATATCTAAACTAATTTATTCAGTTAAGCTCTTTGTGCTACCTAAATAAGTTCTACCAATTTTTTTATGCTTTTTCATTCATCCCCCTCTGTATGCCAAAGAATTCCAGGTAAACAATAAATCATCAAGCTACAACTGAATTACCCCACGGGTTGTCACGCCATGCCTCCGCACAGCTAGTACTTATCAAAGCAACAAAGTAGTCATAATCTAGACCATTAGATAGAAATCATTTTAATTTCTTAGAAACAATAATTAAACCGATTACACGTACGCACTAGCAGATAAGATTCTTGAGTCACGATACTTTAAAATTGGATTATGTTCTTTAATGTCAATTGTTTTTATGACCGGGAAGTCAAAGTAAGTCGAGCCTATGTTCTCACCCCATGTGGTCGTATTTATACTTGTCACTCCCAGCGATAATCTCAAATCTCATGTGATTCTATGTGTATCTTTTATTGATGAGTTGCATTTCATATTGCATTCCACCCACCACATTTGCTTCTTCTCCAGGCTATATATAGTTTCAGAACATCCCCCCTACACAACTATACATCAAGCCAGGAATAAGACACACTATCTCCATCACAGTCTTTTGCGTTGCTCGATGAGTTACGCCCAAGTGTATAGTTAGGAATGGGAGGTTTCATAAATAATTTTAGCCCAATGATAGCAAACGCCACAAGGGCACTAGCAAGGAATGGGGATAGAGACAGATAGGAGAGCAAAGAAAAAAGGTGCTTCCTCACAAAAGGGGGTCAGATGTAGTCATTGTAACCACGCTTGGACAACCGTTTACCAAAACCCCGCGCAGTCGTAAGATGTTGTCTGTCTCTGATGGAAAAAAGAGAGCCACCGGGCACCTTCATCGCCCCTTCATCACGGTATCATGTAACTTGGTGAAGGGCTTACAAAGTCCTACCATGATAACTAGATCGAGATTGCGCCTTGGCGCAAAGGTGTCGGTTCCAATGTTTTGGTCAAAGTAGTTAATGCGAAGATCGGAAGCAGGCTTAAGGGTACCGGTCCAAACATTTTGGTCTAATGCTAAGATCGGAAGCGCGCCTTGCAGGTGTTGCCTCACAGCGACTAAAACTTTAATATCACAAAGCGTTTAGAACATCCAAAAGAAATTAAAATAACCGCCCAGAATAATGTGTTTGGTATATATCACAAACACTACAAAGATACATCAAGAGCAAGGTATAGCTGTTGCCCAGGATAACTAAATATAGGGCATAAAGATTAAATATATACCACAAGCAAAGTGTAGTTGTTGCCCAGGATAACCATAAAACTAAAGATCACATAGGCAAAATCTGTACCAAAAGCAAGCCACAATGTTTGCCTAGGACAACTGATTTGTATCAAGTAGTACAAACAGAAAGACATACATTCTATAAATATTGCCAAGTAGTTTATATCAGCAAGTGTAAGACTAAGTCTCACAAGAGATGTTGTATCTGCTCATAAACACAATGAGATAACAGCCAATTGATAATGATGCTCTGGAAACATCAATATCTACAGTAGTATTGACAGTCTGAATCGAGTTAGCAATCTAAATCAACCTACAATCTCTAGCCCCAAAAAATACAAAGGCAGCATAAATCGCAATTAAAAGGATGCTGAGAATAATGACACCGGAATAAATTGGAACAGAGATTAGGGATCGACCTAACCTAGGCCACCACTCACAGAAGTGACGTTGAGGTGCAAGTACTGAACATGTGGAACGGTAGGCTTCAGTACATCACAACAGTGTTGTTGGGAAGAGTGGGAGGAGCCATGAGACCTCGTGCCTTGTCCACCTGCAGCGGTAGCAGCACCTGCTGCTCATCCATATCAGAGCAACTGACTTTGTCCATGGGGACAGCGCCATCTCCCTAATTCAGTTAACCTAGATACACAATAAACAATCAAAGAAGTCAGAATGCATCAACTACTGACTTCAACTCATAAATCAAAGCAGCGTGAAAAGTAAACTGCTAGGCATGCAAGCTAAAACACAAGAACGCGAAGACCATCTAAGAGAATAGAAAGACACAGATCAGATAACAATAAGTTAAAAAATGAAGTACCCAGTGTAAATTAAGAGAAAGAGAATAATCAAGATACGGAAAATCAAAAAGAAAACAGAGTAAGGAACATGTAAAGAAGATAACTTCGATACTATTACCTCCATTTGGAAATAAGCGATGAACTAAAGCAGCGTCACTTATTTCGAAACGGAGGGAGTCTACAGTTGCAACTTAGGAAGTTTAGATGACAAATTATTACCTCTCCTGGGTGAAAGATAGTCTTGTATTTCTTTACAAAAAGTGACGCGCTTCCTCATTGAACTGCAGTACATACAGACGTCTTGTCAGCTCTATTTTGCGCCCGGGTGGCGAGGCAAGCAGCGGGCAGAAGAGCATTGCGGTGGCCATTGGTCGAGCCGCTCCCGTCCTCCCCGGTGACGTCGTTCTCTGCAGGGGCCCAGAGATAAACAGGTGACTGGTTGTGCACGTCGGGATCAGTAGCGGATCGACCACCCCACTCACCGAACATGAAACCGAATCAGTAAATCAATTAACAAAAAAAAAGCTATCTCTGACCTTCCAAAAGATGGGCAAACAAAACCACTACAAAAGCTAGCTTTGCCAACCACATCAGGCTTCTTGAGTTATATGAACACATTAGGTAATCAAATACCAAACACATCTCTGAAGTTCTTATAATGCTAAATTGGTTGGTCGAAGTTATTTTGTATATTCGTGTGAACATGTCAAGTAGCCTAGAACGGTCTAAGAGCACTCATTGTGAAGCAAACATTTGAAAGCAATGTCAAATCCAATATCTCTACAGCCCAGCATTCACATGGCCTGTTCCAAATTCCATGGTTGCCTAAAATTCCATTTCAAGAACTAATGCAAAAAGATTAACCAACCTAAAGCTAGTATTACCGAAGCTAAATGTGGGGAATTAAGAAGAGTTTGAGGTTAGAGAAAAACTGCCCAGGTCCACCACCATATCCACCATGTTTGTCCTGAAACAATTATACTCCACCATAAGAGAAAAAATGGTAATATTCAGAAATTACTGTATCTGCAAAGGGGTATCTTCAGTGCTTTAATTATGTATGACAAATACTACTTGTATTTTCTTTAAAAAAATCACACTGCTGCAAAAATTTCTAATGGACAACCTAACTATGGCGCAAAGTTAAATAAAGGTTATTTTCTTGTCATCCTTGTATGAAGCAATGTTGTTCAACTGAAATCAGATTTGAGATTTACTGTGTTGTGCAACCAGAGCATATTATCTCAGCAACTTATTTCTTAGTTTCTATAATCAGATTTAAGAAGAGCGGAAGTTTGAGCTAAAGCCTTAAACAGTCTGCTTGTAAAGTTTTCAACATATATATCCTTAAGCATAAGTGTTATCAAAATTTAACTGCAAACTGTAGCAACATATCCATACAATTATATCGTAACAGATCAACAAACCCGGCATCAAGACAATAAGTCTACAATATCGTTCTCGAGGTCTTCGTCAAGAGTTTCATCCAGCAACGCGAGCCCATGAACCATCCAATAGCATAACCAAAGTTGACTGGAATAACCAGAAGAAAACTGTCAGCAAAATAGATACCAGGGACAGCACTTGAGTTAATTTAACACTGGAGAAGCAATACTTGGCATCGAGCACATGGAAGTTGGGTGCAAGATGCCCCGGCTCTTTCGTCAAATACTCAACATGCTGATCGCGCCACAGCCCTAGCCTGCAGCAGAAGAAAAAACACTTGACGACCATAGGCTTTCTAGATCAGGAACTACATGATAGTGTACATTTAGCCCATAACACCAGCAAGATAATTAATTAATTTAGATACAATGCCACCAATGGACATAGCCGTGCAGACCAATTGGCTAAAACATAAAAGTTGAATTCCTTTCAGGTTAGTTAGTGGCCGATATTGCCACACAACGTTTTTAGACTGTTCTTGATTAGCTAGCATCTTCAGGTTAGCTAGGATTAAGTCTTGGCTTTGTAAAGCTTGCACACACAGAGAGCTTAACCGAGACAAAATGAAACTAATTCATGGAATGGAAGGATATGTACTAACCATTAATTGTCTAAAATTAAAAAAATGCTCAAGGTTTGTGTAGTAGTAAATGGAGCAAAATGGAAACATTAACATCTGTACAAATCCAAGAACAACACCAAAAAACTGAAGGATTGATCCTTTCCAAAGAACTTTGGAAGATGTAGGCATAGATTTAACCTTGGATATCTGGACCAACCTCTGATAATTCACCTATCTAGATATATATGGCATAAAACATTAACTACACGATTATCTGCCCAGGAAGTTCTGCACACTGTATGGATTAAGCAACTAATGCAGTTATCAGTTCTTAAATTGCTTGTGAAACATGTGAAGTATCTAAGAGAGACGACGGGGAGGATTGGAGCACACCTGTAGCAAGTCTTGCACACCCACTGAAACCTTGTTGACCAATGATGCTCACTGTCACCACGGACCTAACAATCACTGTCACCACGGACCTAAGAATCTTCAGCTACCTAGACCCAAGCATTCAGGGTCAAACCTCAAGATCTGTAAGACAGTAAGCACAAAGAGAATAAGTGTTCATGTGACCGGCAACTTTGGGAGGAGGAGCGGGGGTGGGAGGGGAGGGTGGTGGAGCTCACCATGTCCGGGATCTCGCGAGGAGGCGGCACCGGCGGGGGGTAGAAGGCCTAGTGCTCACCAAGAACCCCGAGTGAGAACATATATATTTTTAATCCAATGACAACATGCTACAATCAACTGCATAATTTTTGTGGCACTTATAGGATGATATAAAAATAGTATATTTGACCATCAATGAACTAACAAAACAGTGGTAACTTATATGTTCTGTAAAGTTAACTCCGCTATCAAATTAACATATACATGACTATACACACATATAAGTAATGAAAACCAGAAAGGTAGACCTTCAAATTATTATTTTTTTGATAAATGGACCTTCAAATTAATTACCAAAACCAGAGACCACCAAGACCATATCAATACAAAAGTTTCAGGAACAGGTCGAGTTAAGAAAGGAAACATGTATAAATTGTGCCCTACATTGTAGAAAAATAAAAATAGGAAGATTTCCTTAGAGCAAACATGACATGCAATGCCATTTTTTAACAGGAAAGCTACCTCATATACTGCAAACATGACATCAGTGAAAATATGGACACACATATCAACAGACATCGATAGTCCCATGGAAGAGAAATAAATAAGGAAAAGGAGACACAAAATATACCTGAGAAGAGGTAGAAGAATTGAGGCGTGGGCGCAGGGAGCCTAGCGGCGGTTAAGACCACATGAACCATCAAGGAACTCTAGCTGCCGATGGCTGGAGCCGACGGTTAGGAGGCTCGACATGACGAACATCTCCTGGATCATGTCCTGTCCCCATGAGCCGATGGTTAGGAGATGATAGATATAATTATGATTTAAATACAAAGGGAATTAGGCAATGAAGATTGTTGTCCCTCGATTTATAGTGGTTCTATTAGCTTTTCAGTTGTCTGGGCACACACCTGGCTCTAGAGCACCAAGCCAGTTTCCTTCTCTAGGTTTCCATGACCATACCATAATCTAAATATGTAATTCACCACAATACTCTCACCCTGCAGATTAAGCAAGATAAAGTGTTCTGGTATTAGCTGATAAATAGGAACACACGGTGAATAGATTACAAAACAAACCACGTGTAAAAATGAAAAAGCTAAGAATAATATATCAGTTGCACCGTAACTCTATGGCATAATATATACACCCATTTGAGCATACAAAATTAATTCCATGGATGTAGAAGTCAAAAGAAAACAAAAGAAAAGATAAGAAAAACAAACATACAACTACAAAAAATGAGCAGAGCTAAATCAAGGAAAAGTAACACAAGCCTAAATCAGTATATGGCTAAATTAAGTTACCATACCCTGTTCAACACAAACTGTGGTATCACTAAAGCAATATCTTGGACCAGATTAAACTAAAGCCCACACAGTTTATTAATCAAAACTTCCTAGCAGCACATCTATAATCGTAGCCACTAATAATTCAGTCGGCCATGTCAATTCAGAGCAAAGAACAAGGGCAGCAAACATCCATGTGCAAACAAACAAAAAAACTCACCCCTAGTAGGATCTACACAAGAAACAAAAGGACACACCTGTAACCCACAAAAGAACAAACAAGGAAAGGAGGCCACAAAAATCCAGCCAGGGATAATACATTTTGCCTCTACCAGAAAGAAGACAACAAAGAGATACAATCATTGGCTAACCCGCATACCAATTGAATCTAGCGGTGCCTAACCTGCACACCAACTGAACCCAAAAACATCCCCAGACAAAGAAAACAACAAAGATACACCGGCACACAAATACAAGCCTAGGACTGCAACGAAACAGGAATACAGAAAGGAAGGAGAGAAGGGGTCGACCTGCAGTTCCCTGAACAAATACATGAAGGCCGGCAGAGATCGAACATCGACCTCCAGTTCCCTCTGGTCGATGGTCGGGGAGGAGGTCGCCGACAACCGTGCAGGCCCCCTCCTTCCTCCACCACCGCACGGGGAGGCATGGCCGCGCGCCTCCATCGTCGCTGGGCTCGAGAAGGACGGAGTACCGTGTTAGTGGCAGCGGTGAGGTGGCTGGCGGGAAGGAACGGAGTAGGAGAGGAGAATGGGAGCGTGGTGGCCGCGTGCCTCCATCGTCGTCGGGCTCGGGAAGGACAGAGTACCGCGTCAGTGGCAGCGGTGAGGTCATTGATAGGGAGGAACGGAGCAGGAGAGGAGAACGGGAGCGCGGTGGCGCCTGCAAGAGTGACGGCAAGGAGCGCGCTCTACGGGGAGAGCAGCACCGGCGGTGATCTCAGCAGGGGAAAACAACGGGGAGGAGAGGAGGACCGGACCGGAGCTCATCCATGGCTGCCGCGGCGGGTGGGGCGGGACGGCGGGGCCGCGCGGGGAGGGAAGGAGGGGATGCGTGGTGGTGGACGACGGCGACGACACCGGAGAAGTGGGCGGCGGGGGTCCGGCGGGCAGGGCGAAGGAGACGGCGGCGGCGTTAGGGTTTGGGTGGAGGTGGGTGGCGGCGTTAGGGGAGGGGGCTGGGACGCGCGGGCGGGGTGGCGAGTGTGGGGAGGAGGCGGCTAGGGCTTGCCACGGGAGCTGCTAGCTTTTATAGGCCTCTATGTGAAATGACCAAAATACCCCGGTGGGGGCATGTTATTTACATTTTGCTGCCATTACTATTCATTCCAGCAGTGCCAGCTCGAGATCCGACAGCCCAGGTTGATCCAGATGCTGATCCGACGTCCAGAAACGCATCAAGCAAACCGATCCAACGGTTGAAAGTCACTGAGCTCTGAGGAGGCTTGTACATCCATCCTTCTCTTATTACTGGATTGGACGTTACAAAATGGCCCCAAAAGGTCTGAGCACGTGCATTGTTGGAGCCATTTCACAGGGTGTTATGGCGCTGCTAGAAGGAGGGCGCCAGAGGGCCGGCTGGGGGCCTTTTTGCCCACGACGGGGCAAGAGAGAAGGGATTTCCTTCTTAATTCTTGCTTGATTAGATTGATACATCTCCTCTCTTTATATAGAGAGGTTTACTTGACTCCCAAGCAAGGCTTACTTGACCCCTAAGCAAGCGACCCTTATCTCTAATTAACCCTAAGACTAATGGGCCCATTAGGCCCATTACGTACTCTAACACTACACCCCACCTGGACATGTGGCTTGTCCTTGAACTGCAGCCTAACCAACTTATAACCATGACTCGACGCAACACAAACCTAACACATGAAAACAAGCCTTTTACATCTCGGCTTGTTTTATTATTCTCAACCTGAAATGGACTGGGACGCTTTATTCTGGACCCGTTAACAAAAAGTGGACACCATCCGCACATTGGACGTGCACGTGTTCAGCCACCTGGATCCCATGGACACCACCTGGACAAAAGGAGTGCATGTGTATGACCACCTGGAAGTGGTCGCAAGAGTGACCAGCAGAGGCGCCCTCGCGGCAGCCGGTGGCGGAATGTAGTGGTGCTACGCGGTGCGCTGCTGTCGGTGACACCATGCCTTCTCCCTGCCGAGCGGCTGTTGGTTTGCACCGCACAGGGAAGAGTGGAGGGCTTGCGATGGAGAATGATGAGGAGGGGTGGGGCCCCCCAACCGCCGATGTCGCAGACTTTGAGGTCGCAGCCCGCGGGGAAAACAACATGCCCGCCGTCCGTGGGAAAAGCCGCATGCCCAAGATCCCCAACACAGCGGATGAGATCGAGGTCCTTTGCGCAGCGAAGGGCAACTTGGAGGAGCGGCAGCTGTAGACCATGCTTCTCCCGCACACGCCGACGCGCTAGGAGGCCGCCCGCAGCAGCCTGCAGCCTCACCGCCGCTGACATGTGGCGGGTAGCGATCCAAGACGGAAAGGGTGACGATGATGGCAGGGACTGGACTTGTTGAAGCGGGACTCCCGCCGGTACGGACGATGCGGGACTGGAGCTGACCGGCGGTGGCAGCTCCAGCTGCAGCGGAGCACCGGGCGCGGTGAATGCCGCCAAGAGCAGTGGCTGCCAGCGCAGCCAGGGCTGGGCGATGGTGGCGATGGATGGAAGCTGCAATGGCCTGGCGAGCGCGGCGAAGGCGGCGATGGGCGCTCGAGGTGCGGCGGGAGCCGGCGCCGGCCACTGCGGCAACTGTGGGGCGGCAGCGGCAGCTGCAGCGTCCCATCAAACGCCGCGGAGGCCCCTGGATGCGGCGAGTACCACGGCAGGGCCAGCGGCCCGGTGGCGGCGGTCAGCGGCAGGGGCGGCGGCGGCCCGTAGGGGCTGGCCAGGTACAGCCGAATCCCCTGGACGGCTGTGACGAGGTCGTTGAGGCCCCCGGTGATCTCCTGTCACGCCCAATATGTGACCCTATCCTAAAGGAACTCGAAGGTCCCACCAAGGATAGAAGTGAAGGAAATATGCCCTAGAGGCAATAATAAAGTTATTATTTATTTCCTCATATCATGATAAATGTTTATTATTCATGCTAGAATTGTATTAACTGGAAACATGATACATGTGTGAATACATAGACAAACATAGTGTCACTAGTATGCCTCTACTTGACTAGCTCATTAATCAAAGATGGTTATGTTTCCTAATCATAGACATGTGTTGTCATTTGATTAATGGGATCACATCATTATGAAAATGTTGTGATTGACTTGACCCATTCCGTTAGCTTAGCACTTGATCGTTTATTATGTTGCTATTGATTTCTTCATGACTTATACAAAGTTCCTACAACTATGAGATTGTGCAACTCCCGTTTACCGGAGGAACACTTTGTGTGCTACCAAACGTCACAACGTAACTGGGTGCTTATAAAGGTGCTCTACAGGTGTCTCCAAAGGTACATGTTGAGTTGGCATAATTCGAGATTAGGTTTTGTCACTCCGATTGTCGGAGAGGTATCTTTGGGCCATCTCGGTAATACTCATCACTTAAGCCTTGCAAGCATTGTAACTAATGAGTTAGTTATGAAATGATGTATTACGGAACGAGTAAAGAGACTTGCCAGTAACGAGATTGAACTAGGTATTGGATACCGACGATCGAATCTCGGGCAAGTAACATACCGATGACAAAGGGAACAACGTATATTGTTATGCGGTTTGACCGATAAAGATCTTTGTAGGATATGTAGGAACCAATATGAACATCTAGGTTCCACTACTGGTTATTGACCGAGAATAGTTCTAGGTCATGTCTACATAGTTCTCGAACCCATAGGGTCCGCACGCTTAACGTTACGATGACAGTTTTATTATGAGTTTATAAGTTTTTGATGTACCGAAGTTTGTTCGGAGTCCCGGATGTGATCACGGACATGACGAGGAGTCTCGAAATGGTCGAGACATAAAGATTGATATATTGGACGACTATATTCGGACACCGGAAGTGTTCCGGGTGATTTCGGAAAAAACCGGAGTGCCGGAGGGTTACCGGAACCCCCCCGGGAGAGTTAATGGGCCACATGGGCCTTGGTGGGAAGAGAGAGGGGCGGCCAGGGTGGGCCGCGTGCCCCCTCTCCCTATGGTCCGAATTGGACTAGGAGGGGGGGCGGCGCCCCCCTCTTTCCTTTCCCCCTCTCCCCCTTCCTTCCCCCTCCTAGTAGGAGTAGGAAAGGAGGAATCCTACTCCTACTAGGAGGAGGATTCCTCCTCCTTGGTGCGCCCCAAGGGGCCGGCCGGCCTCCCCCTTGCTCCTTTATATACGGGGGCAGGGGGGCACCCTAGGACACACAAGTTGATCTAGGATCGTTCCTTAGCCGTGTGCGGTGCCCCCCTCCACCATATTCCACCTCGGTCATATCGTCACGGAGTTTAGGCAAAGCCCTGCGCCGGTAGAACATCATCATCGTCACCACGCCGTCGTGCTGACGGAACTCATCCCCGACGCTTTGCTGGATTGGAGCCCGGGGAACGTCATCGAGTTGAACGTGTGCTGAACACGGAGGTGCCGTACGTTCGGTGCTTGGATCGGTCGAGTCGTGAAGACGTACGACTACATCAACCGCGTTGTGATAACGATTCCGCTTACGGTCTACGAGGGTACGTGGATAATACTCTCCTCTCTCGTTGCTATGCCATCACCATGATCTTGCATGTGCGTAGGAATTTTTTTGAAATTACTATGTTACCCAACGGTGGTATCAGAGCCTAGGTTTTATGCGTTGATGTTATATGCACGAGTAGAACACAAATGAGTTGTGGGTGATACAAGTCATACTGCTTACCAGCATGTCATACTTTGGTTCAGCGGTATTGTTGGATGAAGCGGCCCGGACCGACATTACGCGTACGCTTACGCGAGACTGGTTCTACCAACGTGCTTTGCACACAGGTGGCTGGCGGGTGTCAGTTTCTCCAACTTTAGTTGAACCGAGTGTGGCTACGCCCGGTCCTTGCGAAGGTTAAAACAGCACTAACTTGACGAACTATCATTGTGGTTTTGATGTGTAGGTAAGAACGGTTCTTGCTAAGCCCGTAGCAGCCACGTAAAACTTGCAACAAGAAAGTAGAGGACGTCTAACTTGTTTTTGCAGGGCATGTTGTGATGTGATATGGTCAAGACGTGATGCTATATTTATTGTATGAGATGATCATGTTTTGTAACCGAAGTTATCGGCAACTGGCAGGAGCCATATGGTTGTCGCTTTATTGTATGAAATGCAAACGCCCTGTAATTGCTTTACTTTATCACTAAGCGGTAGCGATAGTCGTAGAAGCAATAGATGGCGTAAACGACAACGATGCTACGATGGAAATCAAGGTGTCGCGCCGGTGACGATGGTGATCACGACGGTGCTTCGGAGATGGAGATCACAAGCACAAGATGATGATGTCCATATCATATCACTTATATTGATTGCATGTGATGTTTATCCTTTATGCATCTTATCTTGCTTTGATTGACGGTAGAATTTTAAGATGATCTCTCACTAAAATTATCAAGAAGTGTTCTCCCTGAATATGCACCGTTGCCAAAGTTCGTCGTGCCCAGACACCACGTGATGATCGGGTGTGATAAGCTCTACGTCCATCTACAATGGGTGCAAGCCAGTTTTGCACACGCAGAATATTCAGGTTATACTTGATGAGCCTAGCATATGCAGATATGGCCTCGGAACATAGAGACCGAAAGGTCGAGCATGAATCATATAGTAGATATGATCAACATAGTGATGTTCACCATTGAAAACTACTCCATCTCACGTGATGATCGGTTATGGTTTAGTTGATTTGAATCACGTAATCACTTAGATGACTAGAGAGATATCTATATAAGTGGGAGTTCTTAAGTAATATGATTAAATGAACTTAAATTTATCATGAACTTAGTACCTGATAGTATTTTGCTTGTCTATGTTTGTTGTAGATAGATGGCTCGTGCTGTTGTTCCGTTGAATTTTAATGCGTTCCTTGAGAAAGCAAAGTTGAAAGATGATGGTAGCAATTACACGGACTGGGTCCGTAACTTGAGGATTATACTCATTGCTGCACAGAAGAATTACGTCCTGGAAGCACCGCTGGGTGCCAGGCCTGCTGCAGGAGCAACAACAGATGTTGTGAAAGTCTGGCAGAGCAAAGCTGATGACTACTCTATAGTTCAGTGTGCCATGCTTTACAGCTTAGAACCGGGTCTTCAACGAAGTTTTGAACGTCATGGAGCATATGAGATGTTCCAGGAGTTGAAGTTAATATTTCAAGCAAATGCCCGGATTGAGAGATATGAAGTCTCCAATAAGTTCTACAGCTGCAAGATGGAGGAGAATAGTTCTGTTAGTGAGCATATACTCAAAATGTCTGGGTATAATAATCACTTGATTCAACTGGGAGTTAATCTTCTGGATGATAGCGTCATTGACAGAATTCTCCAATCACTGCCACCAAGCTACAAGAGCTTCGTGATGAACTATAATATGCAAGGGATGAACAAGACAATTCCCGAGCTCTTCGCAATGCTAAAGGCTGCGGAGGTAGAAATCAAGAAGGAGCATCAAGTGTTGATGGTCAACAAGACCACTAGTTTCAAGGAAAAGGGCAAAGGGAAGAAGAAGGGGAACTTCAAGAAGAACAACAAGCAAGTTGCTGCTCAAGAGAAGAAACCCAAGTCTGGACCTAAGCCTGAAACTGAGTGCTTCTACTGCAAGCAAACTGGTCACTGGAAGCGGAACTGCCCCAAGTATTTGGCGGATAAGAAGGATGGCAAAGTGAACAAAGGTATATGTGATATACATGTTATTGATGTGTACCTAACTAGAGCTCGTAGTAGCACCTGGGTATTTGATACTGGTTCTGTTGCTAATATTTACAACGCGAAACAGGGACTACGGAATAAGCGAGCACTGGCCAAGGATGAGGTGACGATGCGCGTGGGAAACGGTTCCAAAGTCGATGTGATCGTGGTCGGCACGCTACCTCTACATCTACCTTCGGGATTAGTCTTAGACCTAAATAATTGTTATTTGGTGCCAGCGTTGAGCATGAACATTCTATCTGGATCTTGTTTGATGCGAGGTGGTTATTCATTTAAATCAGAGAATAATGGTTGTTCTATTTATATGAGTAATATCTTTTATGGTCATGCACCCTTGAAGAGTGGTCTATTTTTATTAAATCTCGATAGTAGTGATACACATATTCATAATGTCCAAACCAAAAAAAGCAGAGTTGATAATGATAGTGCAACTCATTTGTGGCACTGCCGTTTAGGTCATATCGGTGTAAAGCGCATGAAGAAACTCCATACTGATGGACTTTTGGAATCACTTGATTATGAATCACTTGGTACTTGCGAACCGTGCCTCATGGGCAAGATGACTAAAACACCGTTCTCCGGTACTATGGAGAGAGCAACAAATTTGTTGGAAATCATACATACAGATGTATGTGGACCGATGAATATTGAAGCTCGTGGCGGATATCATTATTTTCTCACCTTCACAGATGATTTGAGCAGATATGGGTATATCTACTTAATAAAACACAAGTCTGAAACATTTGAAAAGTTCAAAGAATTTCAGAGTGAAGTGGAAAATCATCGTAACAAGAAAATTAAGTTTCTACGATCTGATCGTGGAGGAGAATATTTGAGTTACGAGTTTGGTTTACATTTGAAACAATGCGGAATAGTTTCGCAACTCACGCCACACGGAACACCACAACGTAATGGTGTGTTTGAACGTCGTAATCGTACTTTACTAGATATGGTGCGATCTATGATGTCTCTTACTGATTTACCGCTATCATTTTGGGGTTATGCTTTAGAGACGGCTGCATTCACATTGAATAGGGCACCATCAAAATCCGTTGAGACGACGCCTTATGAACTATGGTTTGGCAAGAAACCAAAGTTGTCGTTTCTTAAAGTTTGGGGCTGCGATGCTTATGTGAAGAAACTTCAACCAGATAAGCTCGAACCCAAATCGGATAAAAGTGTCTTCATAGGATACCCAAAAGAGACTGTTGGGTACACCTTCTATCACAGATCCGAAGGCAAGACATTCGTTGCTAAGAATGGATCCTTTCTAGAAAAAGAGTTTCTCTCGAAAGAAGTGAGTGGGAGGAAAGTAGAACTTGATGAGATAACTATGTCTGCTCCCTCATTGGAAAGTAGTTCATCACAGAAATCAGTTCTTGTGACATCTACACCAATTAGTGAGGAAGATAATGATATTGATCATGAAACTTCAGATCAAGTTTCTACTGAACCTCATAGGTCTACCAGAATAAAATCTGCACCAGAGTGGTACGGTAATCCTATTCTGGAAGTCATGTTACTTGACCATGATGAACCTACGAACTATGAGGAAGCGATGATGAGCCCAGGTTCCGCAAAATGGCTAGAAGCCATGAAATCTGAGATGGGATCCATGTATGAAAACAAAGTATGGACTTTGGTTGACTTGCCCGATGATCAGCAAGCCATTGAGAATAAATGGATCTTTAAGAAGAAGAATGACGATGATGGTAATGTAACTGTCTATAAAGCTCGACTTGTTGCGAAAGGTTTTCGACAAGTTCAAGGGGTTGACTACGATGAGACTTTCTCACCCGTAGCGATGCTTAAGTCTGTCCGAATCATGTTAGCGATTGCCGCATTTTATGATTATGAAATTTGGCAGATGGATGTCAAAACCGCATTTCTGAATGGATTTCTGGAAGAAGAGTTGCATATGATGCAACCGGAAGGTTTTGTCGATCCTAAGGGAGCTAACAAAGTGTGCAAGCTCCAGCGATCAATCTATGGTCTGGTGCAAGCCTCTCGGAGTTGGAATAAACGCTTTGATAGTGTGATCAAGGCATATGGTTTTATACAGACTTTTGGAGAAGCCTGTATTTACAAGAAAGTGAGTGGGAGCTCTGTACATTTCTAATATTATATGTGGATGACATATTGTTGATTGGGAATGATATAGAATTTCTGAATGGCACAAAAGGATACTTGAATAAAAGTTTTTCAATGAAAGACCTCGGTGAAGCTGCTTACATATTGGGCATTAAGATCTATAGAGATAGATCAAGACGCTTGATTGGACTTTCACAATGCACGTACCTTGATAAAGTGTTGAAAAAGTTCAATATGGATCAGGCGAAGAAAGGGTTCTTGCCTATATTACAAGGTATAAAGTTGAGTCAGACTCAATGCCCGACCACTGCAGAAGATAGAGAGAAAATGAAAGGAATTCCCTATGCTTCAGCCATAGGCTCTATCATGTATGCAATGCTGTGTACCCGACCTGATGTGTGCCTTGCTATTAGTTTGGCAGGGAGGTACCAAAGTAATCCAGGAGTGGGTCACTGGACGACGGTCAAGAACATCCTGAAATACCTGAAAAGGACTAAGGATATGTTTCTCGTATATGGAGGTGACAAAGAGCTAGTCGTAAATGGTTACGTCAATGCAAGCTTTGACACTGATCCAGACGATTCTAAATCGCAAATCGGATACGTATTTTTGTTAAATGGTGGAGCTGTAAGTTGGTGCAGTTCTAAACAAAGCATCGTGGCGGGATCTACATGTGAAGAGGAGTACATAGCTGCTTCGGAAGAAGCAAATGAAGGAGTCTGGATGAAGGAGTTCATTTCTGATCTAGGTGTTATACCTAGTGCATCGGGACCAATGAAGATCTTCTGTGACAATACTGGTGCAATTGCCTTGGCAAAGGAATCCAGATTTCACAAGAGGACCAAGCACATCAAGAGACGCTGCAATTCCATTCGGGACCAAGTCCAAGTGGGAGACATAGAGATTTGCAAAATACATACGAATCTGAATATTGCAGACCCATTGACTAAGCCTCTCTCACGAGCAAAACATGATCAGCACCAAGACTCCGTGGGTGTTAGAATCATTACTATGTAATCTCGATTATTGACTCTAGTGCAAGTGGGAGACTGAAGGAAATATGCCCTAGAGGCAATAATAAAGTTATTATTTATTTCCTCATATCATGATAAATGTTTATTATTCATGCTAGAATTGTATTAACCGGAAACATGATACATGTGTGAATACATAGACAAACATAGTGTCACTAGTATGCCTCTACTTGACTAGCTCATTAATCAAAGATGGTTATGTTTCCTAATCATAGACATGTGTTGTCATTTGATTAATGGGATCACATCATTAGGAGAATGTTGTGATTGACTTGACCCATTCCGTTAGCTTAGCACTTGATCGTTTATTATGTTGTTATTGCTTTCTTCATGACTTATACAAAGTTCCTACAACTATGAGATTGTGCAACTCCCGTTTACCGGAGGAACACTTTGTGTGCTACCAAATGTCACAACGTAACTGGGTGATTATAAAGGTGCTCTACAGGTGTCTCCAAAGGTACATGTTGAGTTGGCATAATTCGAGATTAGGTTTTGTCACTCCGATTGTCGGAGAGGTATCTCTGGGCCATCTCGGTAATACTCATCACTTAAGCCTTGCAAGCATTGTAACTAATGAGTTAGTTATGAAATGATGTATTACGGAACGAGTAAAGAGACTTGCCGGTAATGAGATTGAACTAGGTATTGGATACCGACGATCGAATCTCGAGCAAGTAACATACCGATGACAAAGGGAACAACGTATATTGTTATGCGGTTTGACCGATAAAGATCTTCGTAGAATATGTAGGAACCAATATGAACATCCAGGTTCCACTATTGGTTATTGACCAAGAATAGTTCTAAGTCATGTCTACATAGTTCTCGAACCCGTAGGGTCCGCATGCTTAACGTTACGATGATAGTTTTATTATGAGTTTATAAGTTTTGATGTACCGAAGTTTGTTCGGAGTCCCGGATGTGATCACAGACATGACGAGGAGTCTCGAAATGGTCGATACATAAAGATTGATATATTGGACGACTATATTCGGACACCGGAAGTGTTCCGGGTGATTTCGGAGAAAACCGGAGTGCCGGAGGGTTACCGGAACCCCCCCCCCCCCCAGGAGAGTTAATGGGCCACATGGGCCTTGGTGGGAAGAGAGAGGGGCGGCCAGGGTGGGCCGCACGCCCCCTCTCCCTCTGGTCCGAATTGGACTAGGAGGGGGGCTCCCCCCTCTTTCCTTTCCCCCTCTCCCCCTTCCTTCCCCCTCCTAGTAGGAGTAGGAAAGGAGGAATCCTACTCCTACTAGGAGGAGGATTCCTCCTCCTTGGCGCGCCCCAAGGGGCCGGCCGGCCTCCCCCCTTGCTCCTTTATATACGGGGGCAGGGGGGCACCCTAGGACACACAAGTTGATCTATGGATCGTTCCTTAGCCGTGTGCGGTGCCCCCCTCCACCATATTCCACCTCGGTCATATCGTCACGGAGTTTAGGCGAAGCCCTGCACCGGTAGAACATCATCATCGTCACCACGCCGTCGTGCTGACGGAACTCATCCCCGACGCTTTGCTGGATTGGAGCCCGGGGAACGTCATCGAGCTGAACGTGTGCTGAACACGGAGGTGCCGTGCGTTCGGTGCTTGGATCGGTCGAGTCGTGAAGACGTACGACTACATCAACCGCGTTGTGATAATGCTTCCGCTTACGATCTACGAGGGTACGTGGACAATACTCTCCTCTCTCGTTGCTATGCCATCACCATGATCTTGCATGTGCGTAGGAATTTTTTTGAAATTACTACGTTACCCAACAAGAAGAGCATACTGGAGACGCTTTTGCAAGGTGGATATCATTACATCGTACCATTACATAATAGTTGGGGATACATACAAGAGGCATACAATGCCACACGAATACAACAACACCATACATAAGAGCAACATCCGACTACGGATGAAACACAAACAGAAACTCAGATGACATCCACCCTGCTAGCCCAGGCTGCCGACCAGGAACCTATCCCCTGAATAACGAAGCAGAAGAAGAACTCAAAACAAGCAAGCATCGCTCTCGCGTCATGATCATCGCATAACCTGTACCTGCAACTGTTATTGAAGTAATCTGTGAGCCACGAGGACTCAGCAATCCCATTACCATGGGTATCAAGACTAGCAAAGCTTAATGGGTAAGGAAAGGATAATTGGTGAGGTTACAACAGCGACTAAGCATATATGGTGGCAAACATACGTAAATAAGAGCGAGAAGAGAAGCAACGTAATGGTCGAGAAGCTAGAAGTGATCAAGGGGTGATCCTGAAACTACTTGCGTTCAAACATAACACAAATCGTGTTTACTTCTCGACCCACTCGAAAAGAGACCATCACGATTACATACACGGTTGGGTATTTTGATTCGAATCTGGTGTCAAGTTCTCTACAACTGGACATTAACAAATTCCCATCTACCACATAACCGCGGGCACGACTTTCGAAAGTTTATACCTTGCAGGGGTATCCCAACTTAGCCCATTATAAGCTCTCACAACCAACGAAGGATATTCCTTCTCCCGGGAAGATCCAATCAGTCTCGGAATCCCGGTTACAAGACATTTCGACAATGGTAAAACAAGACCAGCAAGACCACACGACTATGCTGACAAATCCCGATAGGAGCTGCACATATCTCGTTCTCAGGGCACAACGGATGAGCAACCCATACAACTAAAACCAGACCTCAAGTTTCCCTGAGGGGGCGCTGCAAAGGGCTCTTGTTTGGACCAACACTTAGAGAAGCACTTGCCCATGGGGGTTTAAAATAAAGATGACCCTCGGGTTAATTACTCCCAAGGGAAAGGTAATAGGTTGTTAGGTAAATGTAAAACCAATGTTGGGCCTTGCTGGAGGAGTTTTATTGAAAGCGAACTGTCAAGGGGTTCCCATACACCCGGCCGCGTAAGGAATGCAAAATCAAGGAACATAACACCGGTATGACGGAAACTAAGGCGGCAAGAGTGGAACAAAACACCAGGCATATGGCCGAGCCTTCCACCCTTTACCAAGTATATAGATGCATTAATTAAATAAGAGATATTGTGATATCCCAACATAATCCTGTCCAACATGGAGCAATCTTCAACTTCACCTGCAACTAACAACGCTATAAGAGGGGCTGAGCAAAAACAATAACATAGCCAAATAACAGTTTGGTAGGATGGGTGAAAAGGTTAGCGGCTGACATGACAATTTGGGAGGCTTGATGAACAAGTGATAGGTAGCGCAGCATAGCAATGATAGTATTGAGATCCAGGGAGATGGTCACCTTGCCTGAAATCCCGCTAGGAAGAAGAACGAGTCCATGAAGACGATGAACGGACGAAGACGGACCAAGCATAGTCGAACCAATCCTCATGATCGCAACGAAAAGGAACTATCGAGAAGAAGCATAACCGGAAAGAAGCAAACACCATGGTAAACACACAACACATAAACATGACATGATGCACAACCAAGCATGATGCATGACAAAGGCTATATGATGCTACTCATGGCAAGAGATGAAGCATACAAGAACAACACATCAAAGCAAGTTTAAATGAGGCCGGAAATAACATATAACAAATCCGGTAAGTCCTCATATGCAAATTTTGAAATTGGTCCAGATCTGAATTAACCTTATGTTCAAGTTGTTAAACATCAAGTTATAATGCACCAAGATTTTCTACACGAAATTCTAGTCAAGTTACATATAAAGTTCATTTAGTTCGGAGCTACGACCTAGAAGATATGAGCAAAACAAGTTAAACATGGCATTGATGCAAAATGCATTCAAACATCAAGGAAACACTCTCAAAACATGGATTCAACATGATAAGATGAAACTACATGCAATTCTAAGCAAGTTTCATATAGAGCATGCTCAAAACGGAGCAACGGTGCAACACATACACTCCAAAAAAGTTATAACAACAATCTGCCCAAAACAGCAAGTTGGCACTTTGCAAACATCAAAACACCATGTTACAGATAATTCAAATATCATTAAAGTTTCAGGTTCATAGGCATCAAGATTAAACCAATATTATCAATGCAAAATGCAACTTTATAACACAGGAGCATAAACATGAGCAGAGTTAATATGATGACAACTTGAGAGCAATAAAGAGACAAGCTACAGAAAGATAACATAGCAACCAGGGGCATGTACTCAAAGTACACATAACAAATAGAAAATAACATCATGTCATCATATACAAAAGGCTAATGGATTAGTAGGAAACAACATGACAATATTGAAAGTTGAAACAGTTTCAGCAAGCGTAAAACAGCAACATTGTGATAGCATGTTTGCAAGCATGAAACAGAGGCATATTATCTCCACAATTAGCAAACATGGCATGTGAACAAAGTAACCATATCATACTACATTTCATGTAATTGGATCATCTCCAGAAGAGGCATGGATCACTCAATAACAAGCTCACTACAATGCATCATGAAGTTAACAGAAATCTGAAACATTATATAAGCATATTCATGGCAATGAAAACATATGCTACAGGACATATATAGGGCATAAAGCGGCATGTCATGATAGAGAATAGCATATACAACAAAACATCTCAACTAAGGATCTTCATATTATGCATGGATTAATTGGTAGCATCAAGAAAACATGGCAACATGATATAGCAGTTTCAGCATTGACAGAAAGTTAACAGCAAGTGGCCCACTTCACAAGCTTGATTCACTCACTACATGGCATAGAAAAATACATCGATTGCACCCCTGTAAATATGGCATAAATATGCTCCTAAAACCTCTAGACATCATGCTCATAGAATGCACACACAAAATGCAACAAAAATGACAAATCAGCAAGTTACAACAATTTTCAGCAGTTAACAGCAACATGCACTTTTACAACAGGGATTAATATATCAATATGCACCCTAACATGAATGCAAAGTACACCGACGTGTAGATAATGAAGAGCAGAAAATTTTCGTATCGAGATCATCATCATAGCATAAACAGGGACAAGGTTGTGGCACTCACAAGACGCACAAATGATGTTAACAACCAGCAGATTCCAGCTGTTTATATCATATAGCAGACTTGCAACGAAAATTTAGGCATCAAAATGAACTCAAACAAGCATGCCACAATGGAATAAAATGAAGAGCATCTCACAAAGAACATTTTGACGTATTATATGCTCCAAACGGATTAACATGCACAAAGATACGCTAGGTCAAACATGCACACTTAACATGGAAAAAATCTGGGACAGGCGTTTTTGAGAAAAAAAAACAGGATGAGCACACTATAGCTAATTGACGCACGGGGCGGAGAATAAGGGGGGGTGCTCACCATGGGCCAAGCCCAGGAAGATGAGGAGAGGCAGGGCTGGGCCTGTGCCGGTGGGCCGCGGAGGGGCCGCTGGGCCGGCCGACAAGGTCGAAGCGAGGCGCGGAGGCGTCATCATCCTCGTGCGCCTGCATGCACAGGGAGGAGGACGGCGGCCAAGGCAGGACGACGACAGATCAACGACAGGAAGGCGCGAAAGAAGCCCTGGAGGCGTGGATCCGGATGGGATCCGCCTGATCCGTCCATTCCCGACGCAGGTGGGGGAGATCCGGCGAGGTTGGTGGCGGGGGTTGACGCGGCGGCAGCGGAGAACCTCTGCGGGAGAGAGAGGAGCCATGAGGAAGAGGGAGAGAAGGAAGAGGGCAAGGGGCAAGGGGGGCGGAGAGGAAGGTAGAGAGGCGACACGACCTGGTTCCGGTGAGGCCGCACGACGGCTCCGGCGAAGTTCGGCGGGGGCGCAGGGTCGAGGGCGGCGAGGCGCTCCTGATCCCGACGGGATCGAGCGGGAGAGGCGAGGCGGGCCGCGCGCGAGGGCGCGGGGCCCAGATCCGGCCCGGGGCGGGCTGCAGCGGAGGAGGGCACGGGGAGGATGTGGAGAAGCCACATGGCGGCTCGCGGTTGGCCAGGGGGCGCGGTTCGGGTGATGTGGCGGCAGCTGAGTGGCTGAAGGGGCGCTGGCGGCGGCGCCAAGTGGTGGCGGGGCTGTGGTTGGGCGCGGATCCCAAGGAGGGTGGCGGCGGGACAGAGGTAGGGGAAGGCTAGGGGGGTAGGGTTTGTCCAAAAATGGAGAGGGGGTGTCCATTTATAGCAGGTAGGCTAGGTAAGGGGGGCTTTGGGGGCTTTCGGAACCCTCCGATCGCGATCCGATGGCTCCAGTCGGAGGGGGGTTTTAGGATGGCTAGGTGGGCTGCAAGTGACTGTGTAGAAGGCCTCGGGCTGAGAAGAGAGGGGGAGAAGTGCGGTCCGGCACAGTTTTCGAAGACCGAAAACATCCGACGAAGGTACCTGCAACGGTACCGCTATATGTTTAAAGGTTGGGCTATCAAACGGACTCCGAATGCGACGAAACTTGGCAGACGGTCTACCTACACTATAATAAGACCGCATGCCAACTTTCAACCCATTCCGAGAACATTTTTATGCCACTTATAAAATAATGTTTCGGAGGTGCCGCGGGCGCGTGCGAGTGTGTCTGGGCTCATAACGGACAACGGAGAAAACTGGGGGAACCCGAATGGATGCAAGTTTTGAAAAACATGCGGATGAAATGCAGATGATGACATGGCAAAATGCAACACACAAGCAAATGACATGGCAACGACGGCGAATAACTGGAAGACACCTGGCGCATCGGATTCGAAGCGTTACAACTCTCCTCCACTAACAAGAGATCTCGTCCCGAGATCTTAGGAACGAGACAGAAGAGAAAGAGGAAGAGGTGAAATAAGAACGCACGAGAGAAGAAGAACAAAGTCGAGAACACTCGAGTAGAAAAGAGGAACGATGAATATGACGAGAATAAAAAACTCAAGAAACAAGATAGACTCTGAAACCACTCTAGTTAGAATAAGATAGAAAAGGAATAAGAGCATAAGAATTCCGGCAACACTCCGGCGGAAAATGGAAGGAATAGAACATGAACTTCACAAGATGGAATGGCACTTGACGAGATGAACAACGCAATGCCTCCAGAAAAATTGAAATAGTGGAATGAAAAGAACTTAGAAGGAAGGATTGAACGGAGTTGTTGAGAAAATCAACAATGAAAGAATAAGCTTGTTGTGGACTTATCAAAAACATCTCAAAGCTAGAGGTGAAATTATACCACAACCAAATGTCTGAATAGCTGAGAGGAAACAAAGAAATGCAAAACTCCACTTCAGAAGAAAACGGAGAATTATTTGCACTTCGAGACACGAGAAGAAAAGATAGTTGAACTCCTCCAACAAGAATCTTGATGAACTCTTGAAGAATGAAATAAATCATGAAGAACCACCATGAAGAACTCCGGTGACAAAAAGGATGATGAGATAGAATGAAGGATGAAAGAATAAGATGAGCCTTGCGGTGATTTAGATGGAGGTTCCAACGAAATGGCCGATGAAATTTGAACTCCAGAAAAGAAAAGATGAAAACACTTGGAACCAGAATTTGTTCATCAAGAACAAACTCCGAAAGAAGGGATTAATGACTTCGAGGACATAAGAATAAGATTTATTGTATGCTTATCGTTCATCAAATTAAATTGATGACAAGCAATGGATTTTGCATACTACTTATTCTTATTGGAAAAGGATTAAGAAGTGACATATCGCAAACTTGAGAAGGTCTTCATGAACCACCGGTAGGATTGGAAAGAACGAATGAATTGATATGATAACAAAGGAAAAGGAGTCAGAAGGAACCACTGTAAGAATTCAAAAATGACTGCTGAAAGGGAATGAATCACCGGGAAGAATTAGAAGAACAAATATGCTCGAGGGGATTTAGATACACGGGAACGGGAAGAACTCGAGCTGATTAAAGAGCACTTGAACGAAGCACCGGGATAATTGGATATGATAGCTGGAATGTGAGGACTAAGAATTCTTCTGGAATGATGGCCTCCAGTGAAAAGAAATGGAAATCAACTCATGACATACTCCGGATGGGTAAGAAAGAATAACTGACAAACAGAATAATTCCAGAGGATAGCATGAAACTAGAACCACGAATCTTTGAGAGAACAGGCAAGATTTAGAAGGAACTCTTCTTCGATCTTCAACTGACAACGAGAAACACCACCAAAATTACTGAGATACACTGGAAGAATGAAAAGCTAAGAGGTTGAGCCAACAATGAAAAGAATTTGACAGCAAACAGGGGAAGGCATGTGACTGATGGATTCCATTCTTATGTCACACTTGAAAAGAATCAGGAATGGCTCTGAAATAATTAGAAGAGTCAGGTAAGATCCTGGGCAAGGCCCTGTGGGTTAGGTCCCACTAAAAAGAAAACACCGTTGAAAAAGGATTGTTGAAGAGATAGATGATGCACCGAAACAATTGAAATATTTGGATGAGGTGACAACCTCAAATTAATTGGAACACGGACGAATCTCCTGAGATGTCTTCCAAACTCCGGAATGATTGAATGGCGAGAGGCGAACGAGCAAGGAGAACACTTCATCTAAGGAAAAGAATGTGATCAACCCGAAAAACTTGAATTGAGTCCACGGGAGAAGAAAAAGAGATGAAGAATGTCGAACAAAACGAGAATTCACCGGTTGAAATAATTGAGGGAAGACTGAAGAGACTCCACACGAATGAAATTGATACTTGAAAGAGACTAAAGCTCCAGGAAGAAGAGGGTGGGAGGGCAGGAAAAAACAAAGGCAACTTGGAAGGGAGAACCCGACGGATAACTAGAAGAGAAAACACCGGTTGAAAGAATGCAAAGGCTTCGCACGAGTAGGATGGATACTCGATTACGGACTCTGGCTCCGAGAAGAAAAGGGGTGGGCGGGTGGGAAAAAGAAAACAACTGAGGATTGAACTTGGCAACGATGAAGAGGCTCGAGTCAACTTGACGAGAAATGCACCGGATGAAAAGAGCTGAGAACCAATGATCGGAAAAACTAACCGCGTGATCCTAAAGAAAAATTTGAAGGGGAAGAGGAGTAACTCAAAACACCTACGTCAAGATTCCTCACCAGAGCGACGAAGGGGCTGAGGAGTAAAAAGAATTCCTACTCTCCGATATAACTAGACTCAGAAATAGTTTTCTTCTAGACTCAACAACGACCAACTACGATCAATCAAGGGGGGGCTCCTATGGTTGGTCGAGGCTCTGATACCAACTTGTCACGCCCAATATGCGACCCTATCCTAAAGGAACATGAAGGTCCCACCAAGGATAGAAGCGCATATTGGAGACGCTTTTGCAAGGTGGATATCATTACATAGTACCATTACATAATAGTTGGGGATACATACAAGAGGCATACAATGCCACACGAATACAACAACACCATACATAAGAGCAACATCCGACTATGGATGAAACACAAACAGAAACTCAGATGAAATCCACCCTGCTAGCCCAGGCTGCCGACCAGGAACCTATCCCCTGAACGACGAAGCAGAAGAAGAACTCAAAACAAGCAAGCATCGCTTTCGCGTCATGATCATCGCATAACCTGTACCTGCAACTATTGTTGTAGTAATCCGTGAGCCAGGAGGACTCAGCAATCCCATTACCATGGGTATCAAGACTAGCAAAGCTTAACGGGTAAGGAAAGGATAAGTGGTGAGGTTGCAACAACGACTAAGCATATAGGGTGGCTAACATACGCAAATAAGAGCGAGAAGAGAAGCAACGCAATGGTCGAGAAGCTAGAAGTGATCAAGGGGTGATCCTGAAACTACTTGCGTTCAAACATAACACAAACCGTGTTCACTTCTCGACCCACTCGAAAAGAGACCATCACGGTTACATACATGGTTGGGTATTTTAATTCGAATCTAGTGTCAAGTTCTCTACAACCGAACATTAACAAATTCCCATCTGCCACATAACCGCGGGCACGGCTTTTGAAAGTTTATAACCTGCAGGGGTGTCCCAACTTAGCCCATTATAAGCTCTCACGACCAACGAAGGATATTCCTTCTCCCGAGAAGACCCGATCAGTCTCGGAATCCCGGTTACAAGACATTTCGACAATGGTAAAACAAGACCAGCAAGACCACCCGACTGTGCCTACAAATCCCGATAGGAGCTGCACATATCTCGTTCTCAGGGCACAACGGATGAGCAATCCGTACAACTAAAACCAGACCTGAAGTTTCCCTGAGGGGGCGCTGCAAAGGGCTCTAGTTTGGACCAACACTTAGAGAAGCACTGGCCCGTGGGGGTTTAAAATAAAGATGACCCTCGGGTTAATTACTCCCAAGAGAAAGATAATAGGTTGTTAGGCAAATGTAAAACCAATGTTGGGCCTTGCTGGAGGAGTTTTATTCAAAGCAAACTGTCAAGGGGTTCCCATACACTCGCCCGCATAAGGAACACAAAATCAAGGAACATAACACCGGTATGACGGAAACTAAGGCGGCAAGAGTGGAACAAAACACCAGGCATATGGCCGAGCCTTCCACCCTTTACCAAGTATATAGATGCATTAATTAAATAAGAGATATTGTGATATCCCAACATAATCCTGTCCAACATGGAGCAATCTTCAACTTCTCCTGCAACTAACAACGCTATAAGAGGGGCTGAGCAAAAATGGTAACATAGCCAAATAACAATTTGCTAGGACGGGTGAAAAGGTTAGAGGCTGACATGGCAATTTGGGAGGCTTGATGAACAAGTGATAGGTAGCGCATCATAGCGATAAAACGAAGCAACTAGCATAGCAATGATAGTAGTGAGATCCAGGGTGACGGTCACCTTGCCTGAAATCCCGCTAGGAAGAAGAACGAGAACATGAAGACGATGAACGGACGAAGACGAACCAAGCGTAGTCAAACGAATCCTCACGATCGCAACGAAACAGGAACTATCGAGAAGAAGCACAACCGGAAAGAAGCAAACACCATGGTAAACACACAACACATAAACATGACATGATGCACAACCAAGCATAATGCATGACAAAGGCTATATGATACTACTCATGGCAAGAGATGAATCATACAAGAACAACACATCAAAGTAAGTTTAAATGAGGTCGGAAATAACATATAACAAATCCGGTAAGTCCTCATATGCAAATTTCGAAATTGGTCCAGATCTGAATAAACCTTATGTTCCAGTTGTTAAACAGCAATTTAAAATGCACCAAGATGTTCTACACGAAATTCTAGTCAAGTTACATATAAAGTCCATTTAGTTCGGAGCTACGACCTAGAAGATATGAGCAAAACAAGTTAAACATGGCATTGATGCAAAATGCATTCAAACATCAAGAAAACACTATCAAAACATGGATGCAACATGATAATATGAAACTACATGCAATTCTAAGCAAGTTTCATATAGAGCATGCTCAAAACGGAGCAACGGGGCAACACATATAGTCCAAACAAGTTATAACAACAATCTGCCCAAAACAGCAAGTTGGCACTTTGCAAACATCAAAACAACATGTTACAAGAATCTTATGAGCACAAACTTGACATGTACTTCATGTAGAGATAACATAATTCAAATATCATTAAAGGTTAAGGTTCATAGGCATCAATATTAAACCAATATGATCAATGCAAAATGCAACTTTATAACACAGGAGCATAAACATGAGCAGAGTTAATATGATGGCAACTTGAGAGCAATAAAGAGACAAGCTAAAGCAAGATAACATAGCAACTAGGGGCATGTGCTCAAAGTACACATAACAAAGAGCATATAACATCATGTCATCATATACAAAAGGCTCATGGATTAGTAGGAAACAACATGACAATATTGAAAGTTGAAACAGTTTCAGCAAGTGTAAAACGGCAACATTATGATAGCATGTTTGCAAGCATGAAACAGAGGAATATTATCTCCACAATTAGCAAACATGGCATGTGAACAAAGTAACCATATCATTCTATAATTCATGTAATTGGAGCATCTCCAGAAGAGGCATGGATCACTCAATAACAAGCTCACTACAATGCATCGTGAAGTTTACAGAAATCTAAAATATTATATAAGCATGTTCATGGCAATGAAAACATATGCTACATGACATATATAGGGCATACAGAGGCATTATATGATAGAGAATAGCATAGACAACAAAACATCTCAACTAAGGATCTTCATATTATGCATGGATTAATTGGTAGCATCAATCAAACATGGCAACATGATATAGCAGTTTCAGCATTGACAGAAAGTTAACAGCAAGTGGCCCACTTCACAACCTTGATGCACTCATTACAGGGCATAGAAAAATACATGGATTTATCCCCTATAAAAATGGCATAAATATGCTCCTAAAACATGTAGACATCATGTTCATAGGATGCACACACAAAATGCAACAAAAATAACAAATCACCAAGTTACAACAGTTTTCAGCAGTTAACAGCAACATGCACTTTTACAACAGGGATTAATATATTAATATGCACCCTAACATGAATGCAAAGCACACCAATGTGTATATCATGAAGATCAGAACATGTGCATATCAAGATCATCATCATAGCGTCAACAGGGACAAAGTTATGGCACTCACAAGACGCACAAATGATGTTAACAACCAGCAGATTCCAGCAGTTTATATCATATAGCAGTTTTGCAACGACAATTTAGGCGTCAAAATGAACTCAAACAAGCATGCCACAATGTATTGAAATGAAGAGCATCTCACAAAGAACATTTTGACATATTATATGCTCCAAACAGACTAACAGGCACAAAGATACGCTAGGTCAAACATGCACACTTAACATAGAAAAATCTGGGACGAGCGTTTTTGAGAAAAAAAACAGGATGAGCACATTATAGCTAATCGACGCACTGTGCGAAGAATAAGGGGGGGGTGCTCACTATGGGCCAAGCCTAGGAAGATGAGGATAGGCGGGGCTGGTCCTGCGCTGGTGGGCCGCGGAGGGGCCGCTGGGCCGGCCCACAAGGCCGAAGCGAGGCGCGGAGTCGTCATCGTCCTCATGCGCCCGCACACACAGGGAGGAGGACGACGGCCAAGGCAGGACGACGGTGGCTCGACGACAGGAAGGCGCAGAGGAAGCCCTGGAGGCGTGGATCCGGACGGGATCCGCCTGATCCGTCCATTCCCGGCGCAGGTGGGGGAGATCCGGCGAGGTTGGTGGCGGCGGTTGACGCGGCGGCAGCGGAGAACCTCTATGGGAGAGAGAGGAGCCATGAGGAAGAGGGAGAGAAGGAAGAGGGCGAGGCGCGAGGGTGCGGAGAGGAAGGCAGAGAGGTGGCACGACCTGGTTCCGGCGAGGCCGCACGACGGCTACGGCGAAGTTCGGCGGGGGCGCAGGGTCGAGGGCGGTGAGACGCTCCTCATCCCGATGGGATCGAGTGGGAGGGGCGAGGCAAGCTGCGCGCGAGGGCGCGGGGCCCAAATCCGGCCCGGGGCAGGCCTGCGGCGGGCTTCCGCGGGCCGCAGCGGAGGAGGGCGCGGGGAGGACGTGGAGAAGCCACATGGCGGCTCGCGGTTGGCTAGGGGGCGCAGTTCGGGTGATGTGGCGGCAGCTGAGTGGCTGAAGGGGCGCCGGCGGCGGCGCCAAGTGGCGGCGGGGCTATGGTCGGGCGCGGATCCCGAGGAGGGTGGCGTCAGGACAGAGGTAGGGGAAGGCTAGGGGGTAGGGTTTGTCCAAAATGGAGAGGGGGTGTCCATTTATAGCAGGTAGGCTAGGTTAGGGGGGCTTGGGAGGCTTTCGGAGTGCTCCGATTGCGATCCGATGGCTCCGGTCGGAGGGGTTTTTTAGGATGGCTAGGTGGGCTACAAGTGACTGTTTAGAAGGCCTCGGGATGAGAAGAGAGGGGGGAAGTTCGGCCCGGCATGGTTTTCGAAGACCGAAAACATCCGACGAAGGTACCGGCAACGGTACCGCTATATGTTTAAAGGTTGGGCTCTCAAACGGACTCTGAATGCGACGAAACTTGGCAGGCGGTCTACCTACACTATAATAAGACCGCATGAAAACTTTCAACCCATTCCGAGAACATTTGCCACTTAGAAAATAATATTTCGGAGATACCGCGGGCGCGGGCGAGTGTGTCTGAGCTCAGAACGAACAATGGAGAAAACCGGGGGAACCCGAACGGATGCAAGTTTTGAAGAACATGTGGATGAAATGCAGATGATGACATGGCAAAATGCAATACGCAAGCAAATGACATGGCAACGACGTCGAATAACTGGAATACACCTGGCGCAACGGATTCGAGGTGTTACATCTCCTCCGGGGTGTAGGCGGCGGCCGGTGGTGCGGTGGAGGGCGCCAGCATCTGGGCGTTGGTGGCGCCGGAGGATGCGACCAGTGGCGCGGACGGGGAGGGCAGCGGCGCGGTGTAGATGGCGAGTGGCGCGGTGGTGACGGTCGACAGCGGAAGTGACGGGGTGGGCGGCGGTGAAGACATGATCGAAACTGAGCTACCTGATACCAAATTGTTATGGCGCTGCTAGAAGGAGGGCGCGAGAGGTCCGGCCGGGGGCCTTTTTGCCCACGGTCGGGCAAGAGGGAAGGGATTTCCTTCTTAATTCTTGCTTGATTAGATTGATACATCTCCTCTCTTTATATAGAGAGGTTTACTTGACTCCCAAGCAAGGCTTACTTGACCCCTAAGAAAGCGACCCTTATCTCTAATTAACCCTAAGACTAATGGGCCCATTATGCCCATTACGTAGTCTAACACAGGGGAAATGCCTCTTCGCTGTGGGCAGTAGGTGTCCCCTGAATCTAACCGACCATATATCTCTTGCTATGTGCCTGCCATATTAGTATAGAAACATTAATCTATGTACTCTTTTTTAGGGTTTTATCTGTGTATTTTGCCATTCATTTCAAATCAATGCATGAATTAGATGGTCTCCCTATACCAACCGGCCATACCCATTTCTCTGCTCTGAATAGGATGTCAGGTGCGAGCTGTTCATTAATAAAAATACCCCCCCCCCCTATGCATAGCCTTTCTTCCCCCAGGGACACAAGTCGCAAATTTGTACTCCAATT